>NC_059478.1:2727272-3030303 GCF_018139145.2 Gymnogyps californianus
TATTGCCTGGCACAGAGAGGAAAGCCCACGTCCACAAAGCAGATCCTGACACGCTTCCCGCCTCTCCTACCAACCATCGGTGCACTCACTAGAACCTGGCTCTGGGATTATCTTGGGGGAGGTTTCTTCATATTGCTGTACAAAACACATCACAGAACATTGTAGTACATAATTTTAGTTTCCTAAGAATCTGCTTAATCTACTTAAGAGACCAGCAGAGCAACAACAATGGATTTGGGGCCAAAACATGTCATATCCCAAATCTGAGCAAGGATTATCAGCAAAGGAATTGATTTTAGAAACAGAAGTTACAATGGCAATTTGGACAGGAGTGACCGATCCTCCTGCTCATTTTGGGCAGGAGGAAGGTACAAGTCGCCACACGTGCTCCCATTGCCCAGGGAGGCTGTGCCGTCTCCATCCTTGGAGGTTTTCAAGACCCAACGGGATCAAGCCCCGAGCAACCTGGTCTGACCCCAGAGCTGACCTTCTTTGAGCAGGAGGTTGGACAGAGACCTCCTGAGGTCACTTCCAGCCTGAGTTATCCTGTGACCCTATGTCATAGAAATGGTACTTTCTGCATACATCAGTCAGCAAACATAGTGTGTCACTGATGTTTGACACAATTTTTAAGACTTCCTGCACTTATGCAAAGATACTTCACTGCAGGAGATGTGATCCATGAGATCTAGTAGGATCATCAAGCTGACCACATGAACAGTTTCCTCACACTTACACAACCGGTGACTTAGCAAAGAATTACGCACTATAAATTCTTTCATCTTCATGCATGAAATACCAATATTCTTGGATTTACTGTATTTTTACCATGACAAAATATCATCACTGTTTAGATGTGTTAACCTATGCCGCAATACTAAGTGCATTACTGTTGGTCATGCAGTTATTAACATTGTGTTAATTGTGCATCCATTTTCATTGCAATTGAGAAAAACAAATAGCTGTATAAAGGTCAGATCCTGTTTTGCAGCAAGCGACAGCTCTGATCCAAACAGTGATACTTGTTTCCATTGTTATAACTAGCTTTGTACAGGAATGTGATCTGGGGAAGCCATTAAAGATTGTGGAGAAAAAGAAATACTGAAATTGCAACCCAAAGAATTCTTCTGGTCTCTGAGAGCAGAAAGAGCTGCCCCATGTTGACCATGTGAGCAACCCTGTGATGAAACCTGTGCAAGATCCTTCACCCACCTCAGGGTTAGCACTCAGCCCTAAACCGATGCAGAAATGCTCAATATTCAACATTATCGTTAGTCTGTGGGTATTTTTGCAAAGTTATTAAATTCCTCCTCACTGTCAGGCTCACTATTTCATTGCAAATAGCAAACCCATTCTCCCTGTTAGAGGTGAGCGGAGGAGAGACAATCATGACATGTCTTATGCAGAATGATCACCGAAACAGGGGAGAGCTGCTGCGTGACAGCAGCTTCTGGCTCACACGTGCGCTGCTCGAGTTTATGCATACACACCATACACACCAAAAAGATTGGATATGCCAGTATTACAACAGACACATTTGCTTTGGCTGAGGGTAGCTACACTTAATTGTTTTGATTTTATGATCTGCTGCATTTTACAGCTTAGGAGTTTCCTGTTCTTCACGAAGTCCCATTGTAATTTCAAGGATGCTCTACTCCCTTGGCCTTCATGTTTTGGTAATAGACATTGGCTTTGCAATAGCTAACTCCATGGATAGAAAAAAATACATTGGTTCAATGCTTGAGAAATCAAGATTTGTTGCATATCATGCTTTACGCTGGCACGTGCTTGTAGGTCCCCAACAGCAGCATTGAAACAGCCAGAGAAGGAAGGAATTGCAGTCTCTGGCTTCCTGCAGCCAACGTCTGTGTAGAAAGTGTGTGTGTGTTTGTGTGATCCACCTCAGCAGCCAACAGCGGAGGCATTTTTGGCTAACACAAGCCAAAACCTGCAGAAATCTATCCCGAAGAGTGACATTTGTGGATGTCTGAGACATCAGGTTGGCTCCAACAGGCAGTGGGAAAGAGGCAGCGCTCTCTGCTTCATCTCAGCTGCGTTTTTTCCTTCCGTGTGTGGTGATGGTCAGCCCTCATCTTTGCTCAGAGGAAATGCAAGGTCATTAAGGCATGGCTCGGCTACAACAACAGAGGGGAAAGTTTGCCACGGTACCACACAGAGCTATATCTAGCTCCCCCGTGCACCTCACGCACTAGGACAAAGATGCCTGCTTAAAATTTCAGATGGGGACACAGCAGCTAGCACAGGGCTGGTCAGGTGTGCTGTGGTTTGGGGCAAAAGAGGAAAATAGCACCAACAAGCAAGCTTTGACAAGACGATGCACAGCTCTTCTGAGAAGAGCTTGAGCTGAAGTAAGTGTTTGAGCTCCATCACCTGCTGCAAACACATTTTGAAAGGAGGTGCCCACACTACACCCAAAAGTATCCCTGAGGCCCAGAAATTCTTGCATCCTTTTCCTTTGCTGTGAAAAGCTCCCTTAATCGAGATCATAGGCTGAGAACAGACAGACCAGATCAGCAGAACTTGATGAAACTTGATTCCAGCCCCACCGAGGCTCACGAGGAGTTGTATCAAGCCCACATGGGGTTGTTATCAAGCTCAAGTTACTCAAGAGAACAAGCTATTTAATTACGCTGGTTTGCATCATATCCCTCACTCTGCCCTTCCTCTCAGATTCTTTCTAATAAATTGCTAGAAGTATTTTCTTGTTGATGAACACGCTGTTCTGAACCCTGCAATTGCACTTATTTTGCTTTTCGGAGTTTTTGATAAGATACATCGAAGTGTTTCATAAAACCCAAATCTTTCAAGAGGTCCTTCGTATTATTCAGTAAAGTTAGCGGATAAGTTTGTTCCTAGAGGCAAGGCATGAGACATTAAAGGCTATCCTTCCCTAATATCTGTATTTCAATCAAGTTATTCATATCATTAAATGTCAAACTTGCACAGCAAGTTCTGCACATAAGTAAAAGTGCAATAAACCATTTCCCCTATCTCTCTTCTTAACCAGAGCAGACAGTATAGAACGATGCAAGTTATTTGGACCTTTTCAGCAATTTTTGTACCTGTGTGTTTGCTGGTGCTTGACAAACACGTTAGTGTTTGACCAAGGCTGTGTCACTTCTATTTTCCTAATACATTATATAGAAAGAATCACAATAGGCTGGTTTTATTATGAAAATCTTCTCTGTTTTTTAAGGCAAGTTAGGATCAGCTTTTAAATATACTCCACTGTGAATCTGAACATAAAAAAGCCAATCAGTACTCTGAATGGAAATCACTGAATAACTAACAGGGTTTAAAGACCCCCAACCCCCTGCATGTGTTATATACCATGGTTTGCCATTATACAGAGTAAACTTATTCTCTCCATTCAGCAGGTAATGGGAAGTAATAGCAAATACCTGACCATTTTCAGTATCTGGGACTGCAGGACAGTGGTCAACAGGCAGGGGAAAGCTTCCTGAAATCAACCAGCTAATGCAGATTTTAGCAGGATTTTAGGAGAGCTGAATCTCTGTTCATCATCTCTGCTCTCATCCAGCAGGAGTTAAAGGTAACATTTTTATTATTTCGGGGAAATATAAACGGTTCCTGGACACACTGACCGCGTGTGACCAGTGACTAGAAAAAGGGGAACCCCTAAATTTCTTTGAGCTACAGGCGGAGAGGGTTTTTTTTAGCCAGCCGAGGGGCTGATGCAAGATGCCTGAATCATGCGCGCGCTGCCAGTGCACTATTACTCTGCTATGCAAAGCACTGCTACATGCCTACACACTCACAGGGGCATTTGCCAGGGCCGTCTGGGTTTTGCAAGCCTTGCTTACTCCCTACGAGGAGAGGAAACAGCTACTTTTATTCAGCCTTTAACCTGCTGGGGGGGGGTGGATACAGGGCAGGGGCCAGGGGAAGCAAGCAGCGGCTTGTCAGGCTTTGCTGGGCAGAAAGCACCATCATGGGATGGCGAGAAAAGGCAGGGCATTGGGAGCAGCACAGGCATTGACACCAACCACTTAGGCTACTGTATGGTCTATGTTACAGATGTACTCTGAAAGAGCATCCTTGGCTAAGAGACAAAGAGGCCTCTAGGAAGGCATCCTGTGGACCGATCCTGTCTGAAAAAGCCACAGACTAACATCATGCATTGGGTGACCCACCTGGAGAGGCTGTTTTTGACACAGATTCTCAGATCTGCCTCCTACGGGACCCTCAAAGTTGAAATCATCACATATTTCCTTGAAAAGTGAACACCAAGCCACATTACAAAGGTTGTTTGGTGCGTGATCCTTTCCCAAAAAGCTCTTTTACCTCATGTTTGAGAGATCACCAAGATAAAGCATGTCTGACGGAGGAGGGGAAGGTGCTTGTCAGCAAGTTGGATACCTCTAGCACTACTGAGTTTGTCACCAAGCCAGTCACCGTCCAGACCAGCAGCAGTCAGCGGAAGCCACTGTGCTGAGACCCCAGATACACTCTGTGGAAATTTTCCATGCTTTGGAGAATTGTCTCCCGAAGGCTGAATGCAGCTGAAGTGGTGTTTTTTGCGAGTCAATCAACATGAAGCCGTTTGCGTTGGCTCAGTTGAAAAGCCATCAAGAAGAGATGTGCTGAACTCCTTTCTCTCCCACTGGGAACAGGACAGTCCAAACGGCATGTGCTCATCAGCTTGTACGGGCACCACGGGAATAATCCTCACTGGGGACATGAAGTTTCACCCTTTTTTCCCCAGTTTGCAAACATTTTTCATAGGAGAAAAGTTCTTATGCGTGACTGTCACCACAAAACTTCGTATAAGGTATTGATGTCGTAATCCTCAAGTTTAACCCAAAACTCTTGGAAGTTTACTGTAAATACAGTGGTGGGGAAGCGGATACACCTTAGCTGGCAGGTTGCCAAGAAGAAGGGGAAAACCACTATTAGCAAGTGGAGGATAATTGTTGGGAACTGCCGCAGTTCATGCAAATTTTTCCCAATAGGAAGAAGATCCCTTTATAAGAAAGGTCTTTTAAAACATTCACTGAGACTGAACTCTGAAATAGAAGTTATGCTGTGTGGTCCCAGGGGAAAATGCTCACTATCGGTCTAATTTTCAGTCCCAAGAGGAGGCTTTTTTCTTAGTCTCCCTTCAAATGGAGACCGGGTTTAGGGATGGGACGTGCACACCAGCCTTCCACGTCCACCTCTCCTGCTATGGCACAGACAGGGCACCCCACGCTTTCTCTACGTCTGGGCCCACCCCTGTCATCCTGTCCTTCCCGGAGCTCTCCTCACTGGGATAAAAGCTGTTTTTCTCAAGCAAAATGTGAGTCATCCTGCTGTCAATATGCAAGTGAAAATAAGGTGTGTAAAGGTAATGACTAATAAACATAAAAAACCCACAAAGATGACCATTTATCTGGGCTGCTGCCTTCCTGGTAAAATTCAGACTAGAAGCTAGATTGAGAACTTTTCAAAACTAACTCAAGTAAAGGTATGTTGAATCAATGCATGTTTTTATTGTAGAGAAGAGGTTTGCTCACTGTGATTTCTAATATGTAGGATTTTCACCTCCAGTCTGAGCTTAGACCACACACAAATACACATGCATGCATATCAACCGGTGACAACATGTTAAGCACATTAGGGAAGCGTTTGAAAAGTTTACAGCCAAATGTGGATTTCAACCAACAACAGCTCCCCATTGCTGACACCCACAACCGTTGGGAAAGGGAGTTATTAAACTGAAGAAAGGTGTTTGGGTTTCTGCATCAGTTTGTCTTCAAGCTCCTTATTCAAACTGATTCAAAGTTAAAGAATATGAACCAATCAAATCAAAAGAGGGTTTGCATATTTACGGAGCACTATACGAAAAGAAATTTGCTACTACATAATACCAACTGTTGAATAGGACCATCGCATTGCCAATCACCCATGACAAGCCCTGCACAGATTTTCACACCTCCTGGACTAGACCAGAAAAAAGCGCCTGGCAGTCAAAATAATTCCATTTACATTCCTATTATCCTCCTCTTCCAGGATTGGAAGCAAGCGAGGAAGAAAGTCACCTTTTAGTGACTTTTACTTTCCAATACCACCAGCAATCGGGGTTGTCTCTGTCTAACATTGTACATCTGAAACGGCCTCACCTCCTCAGGCAGATGCTCTCACAGGTCAAACCTATTTCTACTCATTTTCACCCTCTCAGAGAAGAGAAGCGGCTTCCTTCCATCAGTGCCTCTACGTGCACCAGCTGCAAATGAAGTTATCCCTCACTGCAAGCATTTGTGGAGCTAACACTATTATCCCTACAGGCCTAGTTGACTATTTAATAATGGGGTTTTTTTTCAATCTTTTAAATTCAGTCCTTCATTCTAAAGCTCAAACTTGGAGGCATGGAGATATATGGTGACTCCAAAGCCATAGGGAATAAAACCAAGATATATAGTAAAGTTATTTGCAGACCCAAACTGCTCAGGGTGGAATTTATGGTCAGTAATTTTTCAGAACAAGACTGAGCATCTGAAGTCCTGAACTTCTTTTCACAGAGTGTTAGTTTTGGGGTAGAATGCTCAGGCTTAGTGATCACACACACTCCAACCTTGTGATTTATCCTGCAACCTCCACCCTCCAGTTAGCTGGCCTTCTTGCAGATATCGACATCTTCCAGCCATGCTGAAATAGAAAACAATAAATATCAGGTAGCATGACCCAATTTCCTAACAGCTGGCATAGACAAGTGGCCAGAGCAATGAAAACCTGAAGACCTCTCTGATTATGTGATTTGATTCATATACTACATGTGCAATGCGTGCTGAAGAAAAAACTTCAGCGCATCTGAGACATTAATCCATCATCCAAACAGGATTGTCAGGCTGTACCAACTGCACTTCCTTGGTCCTAAATTGCTCAACTTGTGCTAGATTTAAACAGTGACTTAAAATGTAGACGATGACCTCTTAGATGCTGAAAATGCAAATGGGGAGAGGTCAAATGATCCTACACCTGAGTGCTCTTATCTGGCTGGGGGTAGGGTGGCTCAACCTGGCAAAGCCTCGAAACAGCCAGGTAGTTTGGGTGGGTAGAGCATGGAAAAGGTTCATGGGAGACGAAACGAAACACCAGTCACACCTACACACGTACTGACTTGTCACAAGCCTTTGTTGTCCAAATTGATCCAAAGCTTCCTGCACCAAACTTTTCAGGGGCTCCAAACTCCCTGGTCTTGGAAAGCCATGGACAGGAACAAGACCACCCAATCATTTTCCACCACCAATACCAGCTTTCTTCTGAGAACTGGACACCCTATCTGGTCCAGTTCTAGCTCTCTTCCAAGAACTGGACACCCTAACTGGTCAGACTGGAAAGGAGGATGGTTCCCAGCCTCCCAGTCATCGCCATGACAGCTTTACCAAAACCACAGGCTCTGATCACTGGGATTCCCGGTGGCTCCCTCTCCCAAGGGCAGGTAACCGGGCAGGTTTATACCAAACCCCTGGCTGCTTTGGCCATGAGTCCCTCAGAAATGACATCTTTTCCTGAATTATTTTGTGTGTCAGGAGCTTAACATCATGCCTCCCTTCTCCATTATGGATTTTTTCAGTTGAGATGCGTCATGGATGCCTGCCTTCTTTCTTTGAAAAGAAGTCTTCAAAATTTTTCTAGTTTTTCTTCCAAAACTTTTTCCCTTGGAAGTGGACATACTGTTTCTGAAGATATCCCCATATTCCATATTTATATGCCATATAAAAGGGATTGTTTCCACAACTGCCTTGTGCTGAATGAGAACCAAAATCAGAGAGGAGGAAGCTGCATGACCTGCAATAGGAAATCTGTGTTGAATAGCTTTGCAGAGTCCAAAAAGCAGCTTGTAACAGCCCAGCTTGTGTTTCTGACTGATAAGAAGGAAGATAAACCTGGGCAGGATGTGGTTTCTCTTCACCACTTCTCAGAAGATACAAACTTTGTAAAACATAACCCAGAACTCTTACACTAACGAAACCATCCAAAAGCCCTGAGAAATCTAAGGGAAACCCCAAGGAAACAAACAAAAAAATTAACTTTTTTCTTGATGAGACATTTGATTAGCAAGTTATGTGCAACACTCCTACCATATCTGTCCCTGACTGTGTCTGACTCAGGGCCCTTAACTTTGTCGGAGGATTAAGATATGCCTGCCTTCAGAAAAATGAAAGAGAGAAGTCTGCTTCAGCGTTCATCACTTATTTTAATAACAACCACAGCGAAATAACCCTGCAGATGCTAAAACGCTCTTTGACTAGCATTACCTCAAATTTGTCACAGGAAAAGAGCAAACCAATTTGAACCGTAATCTCGTTTACTACCCGTTACCTTTCCTTATTCAATTCAGAGCAGGGTTAAGCTTCTCATCTGTGTATATTTAACATGCAGCATGAATGTAAACATGCCCAATAATCTAATGTAACCTAGGTCAAAAAATATTTTGTAATGATGGGTGATTTTACATTTTACACCTACAAGCATAACTTCAACGCAGTAGAGCCAAACCATGCATCAGGACCAAAAGCCAACATCAAAACTGAAATTTGCAGCCTGGTCAGTGCTGTATCTGGTCAAAGGAGACCTTATTCTCCTCTTCCTGGGATTTTAGAGTGCTCTAGAAACAAATAATTATAAAATTAGGTACAAATTATTTCAGGTGTTTCATTCAACTTCAGAGTGCTAATAAAAATGCATTAGGGAGGAGAATTACATGTTATACTAATTGTGCTTTCAGGTGATCTAGGAATAGCATGACTGACTATGATCAGGAAGATGGACAAACGCTCAAGTCCTTCTAGAAAGTTTCCATTACCCTTAATGGTTTTAGGATCAGCCTGTTGTTACAAAAAGGATGCTTATTTTTTTCAATGAAACCATCTTTTTCTACCATACTGCTGGCGTTTTCTGTTTCCTGAAAGTGATTTTGCCAATTAAACTAAGAGGTAAAATGATGGAGGAAAGAGGAGGAAGACAAACACTGAAATTGGCATAAGGAACACTTGAAATTTCCAATTATTTTACATACTTGAAAAAGTATTTTTAAAAAATAATCCCCTGCCACAGTTCCACCTTAAATAAGCCCAGCTAGTCCGATAATAACTTCAAATAAATAAATCAACTTCTCCTAGAAAAATCTGAGGTCAAGCTATCATTTGCCATTTTACGGTATCTTGACAACCTTAACCTTTACACATAAGAGTTCAGGGGAAAAAAAAAGAAAATTCATCAAAATATACAGCATCCAGAAGGAGGAAACTATTTTTCAATGCTCATCAAATTAAGTATTAGTCTTAATAACATACACAGAAGAGGAAATTTGGGAGCTGAAATTGCACTTTAGTATTTCAAACTGATGTACTTCAAGTTTCTGTTTCAGAATCACTGGGTTTGGGGAATTCCATCCCCTCCAAACTGAAAGTAGAAGTTATGGAGTTTGCTTTATTTGTGGGCTTGGGTTAATTTTAAAGCAAGTATTTAAATATAATTATGGACCACAACAACTTGTTACAAATCAAACTGATTTTGGTAGATCCAGAAATAGATTTTAATATTATTTTGTGTAGCTACTAGGACACAGAAATACAACCCACCCAACTCCACTTTAAAAAAGCAGAAATAGCAGAGTTTCAACAAGCTGCCTCAATGTGATCTAGATCAGGGCTGTAGAAACAAGCTGTTTTGCTTGGACAGGTCCAGAAGGATTGGGAGTCTAAGAACACAGATCAGCTTGCAGGGTCTATACAGGAGAGCCTGTCTGAACCTGATAAAAAATACAATCACTATATACATACAAGCTGTAACAACCTTACGAAGTACAGATTTACCAAAGAGGGCTAGTTAGATCACTTTATTTCTCAACTACCAGGGGAACATATGATTTGCGGATTCACATGAGACAATCCATGCATCATTGTTAGCTGGTGGGGTCAGAGGAGGACCTTCCCTCACTCCCACAGCCCCACCAAAAATAACGTAGCTGAGACTTCATTTTTTTCCCCATAAAGACTCGTCCCATTTTTATTCCCAGCCCGTGGCTGCAGACTTCACCTACAGCACGAATCAGTGGGAGGCGCACACAGCCGAGGAAGTGCCGGAGGTGTTAAGCCACGTGCCGGCAACGCAGCGCCATCCCTCCCGTCCACCATAGGATGGGACGGAGCTGGTGGCATAAGCTGCATCTGGGACTTCCCGAGCTCCCTACGGCATCCCACAGGGGCATCATCCCAAACTGGTGGAGGGCCGCTCTCCGCCGGCCGCTGGTGGGTGAGGGGGAGAAAAGATGCCGTAAGAGCAGCAGGAAATAATTAGACACGAGCTTCGCCGTACATCGAAGGTCTGAGTCCGTGCCTCCAGTGTCAGCTTCTTGGCCCCATGGGCAAGTATGAAGGGAAGGGCTGTGGCTTTTGGCAAATGGTGTCGGGCCAGGCAGGAGGAGGAAGGTGGCTGATCAAGGACCCTTTGTCTTAGTTCTGATAAGATTTAGTTAAGCTATATTTACTGTGTCATTATGTTCAGGTGTGTATGGTATATCTCGTTTAATGTGTATGATATCAAAGCAAGCTCTTTAAAGGTTAGCCACATCTCTGATATTTTATCTGCGCTAGAAACTATTATACACATAGCAACTTTGAATTGCTCTGTGCCTCAAACAGTAATGTCTTCTGAGAGAGAGAAAGTTAATTAAAAAGCAATTTAAATGGTAGGGAATGGAGACAGTTAATTTAACCCACCACAAAGTCAGCCTTCAACCCACAAAAGAGGAAGAGCTCAAACAGCGAGCTGTTAAGCTTTACCATGCCAGATTCCAGTCTTTCAGCCCACATGTAAAATGAGAAAAGTTTGTATCTCTGTTTCCCAGATGCATGGCCAACATCTCCCCGGATGACAGATGTTCAGCATGCACTTTTCCTACTGTCCCTCTCTCCTTTCTTCCCCAGTTTCAAACAGAAACATTTCAAACCATCTGCTTTCCTAAATGTCCTCTGGCCAGAGAGGCAAAAAGCACAGGCTTTCCACCAGTGTTGAATTAAAAGCATTGAGCTTCTTGCCAGAAGGAGCCCCACAGACAGCGAGATGGAGTTCTGCATGGAGAAAGATGTGAAGTTCAAGTCCTGGGGCGAAACAGACGTTTTTATTCCAGCGAGCCAAGTTTAGTTATTACAGGCTGCCTTAAATTGTAAGAAAAGTGCAGCTCTGTAACCACAGTTTTAAGAGGGTCTCTTTGCAAAGAACTCAGAGTAGCTCTCTGGCAAGCAGAAGTGGCTGCAGTGCTCAGTGAGCGCTAGAAGATACCCAAACATGTTGAAGAAATGCACTGTTAGTAAACACGTTGGGTGGGATTCAGCTCACCTAATTTTATCAGTGCAAAAGTTAAACAATTTGGTCATCCAGGCTCCATCTACGGTCAATAGATAAGAGATGGATGTGTTCAGAGGATGAGTCATCCCACTCAGAGACAGATGTTCAAGATGTGTGGTACGAGCCTCGTTTAGACAAGACTTTCTTTCAGATGGCTAAATTTAGACTAAATTAATTCTATCCAACCATTATCTCACCCCAAACCTGTGAAGTCTTGCCCTTCTTACATTAAGACTGCAGGAGATTTGCTCAGATGTTAGCATTTCATCATCACTGAATAATCTGTTCAAAATCCAGTCTTAATTCCATTCATGCCACATGCCGTTTACCATTGGTGAATTAGTCATCCTGAACATTTCTGAGGCAAATACCAAATTCCCCTTTTCTACACCAGCATGCACCAAACTGAGCTTGATTTCCAGGAATATTGACTATCGTAATGACTCTAGATTAAGATTTTAGGAAGCATGTGATTTGTTCGATTCTGCAATTATTACACATGCTAAAAACACGAATTCCCGCCAGCTGGATCACTCAGGACCCAGCATCGCTTTCCTCTGATAAAAAAACTGCTGGAGGAGCAGGCCGTTTTCAAGACCAAGGCTGGGTGGATATTTTCTTTTAGATTCCTGGCCCAGTCAACACTGATAAGGGTTCAGCATTCTCCTCACTATCTCAGTAAACAAAATATGCTTTTATTGAACCCTGCTGTTTCATGAAGACGGTTCATTTCAGTGAACTGCCCTCAAAGCAAACCCAGCGCAGGCAGCCTCACAGCTTTGAAGCTCCACGACCGAGCACACAGCTCACCCTCTTCAAAATGAAAAAGAAGAGGAACAACTTGGGGGGGAGGAGGAAGTTTTGTTGTTTTCTAGGCTGTATTTGATTAATAATAATGTCTTTTTCAAAGGGCTCAAGGTTTCAATGGAAGAGAATGGCGGAGTTTTAACCCAATCTCATGGACACTTTGATGTGCGAGTGGATGAGGTGCTCCAGCCTAGCCAGGCACTCCTCCTGCAGTAAGTTGCTTGAGGGGATGTGAGGTTTCACCTTTGCTTCATTATAAAATTGAGTTTCTTTAGTGCAATTGGTTTAATATAGCAGTGAGCAAACACCAGAGCTTATTATTTGTTTTAACCACTGACTGCTTTATAGGAGGCCTCCCAGGAGATGAAAGCAAGTCTTCAGTGAGAAGAAGTGACAGAGGATTTCTTTCTTTCCGTTCCTTCGGAAGCCCCTGCCAAGTTGCACGATTACGGTAAGAAATGCCGCTGAGAAGAGCAGGGGCTGCTGAACAGAGGCTCCCTGCACGCTGACACAAAAGGAGGGTGTTTTATCCCCATTAAAAGCTGATTCTCGGCAGTGGAGGTATGTACTGCAGTGCCACATGCAGAAAACCAGAATTAAAACACTTCCTGACACGGCTTACTCCTATCCCTTCCCCCACAAGCTATCCAGCAGTATTTTTGGATTTGTGGACACCTGTGCCACTAGGAAGCAGTTTTCCCCCCCCGTCCCCAGTTAAAAGTCGAGTCCACGTCATGACACCAACTACGCTGAGAACCAGAGCTGCGTTATCGAATCCGTGATGGATCACGCTGAGCACCGAAGAGAAAGCGCACGGCTGCTCCCGCCCATCCCTGGGGTGCGGTCGGGGCAAATGCACAGTATCACACAAAGATCAAATCCATTTCGGTAAGTTATCATCTCTGTTTAGCGTATCAGCCTTGGAAAGGTCTGCTGACTCAGGCGCTCAATATGCGCAAGCCAAAATCTGACTGGTGGTGATGACTGCGATTTCTCATCTGAGCACGTAGAAGAATCTGGCTGGTAACTGGGAAACTGTTTCAGTGAACAGACAGCAAGATCTTATTCTAATTTTGCTCAGAGCAATTAAGGAAATGGGTTAATTGTATAAAATTAATTACTAGTGCTTGAATCATTGAAATCCATGTTGGGAACATCAAAACAGCTATGAGATATATTGTATTTCACATCCTTTCATTGCTTTCCTCTCTGGGGGAAAAAAAGGAAAATTAAGTATGATACAAATGGCCAAAAAAAGAAACTATCTAGTGCCAGAAAAAGTCAGTTGTAGAACTGTGTTGGAGGGAAGTCATCTGAGGAAAACTTATCTTGGGTCAGCTTTGACAATAAGAATAAGCAGTAACAGAAAGGTGCTGTGCTGCTGAACTTCAGGGTTACTCCGACTTTCCCAGCTCTGTTGTTTGTTTGCTCAAACTACAACCCTGTCGAACCCAAAGCACACTCGTGTCGACGCATCCATCTGTACCTCTTCAAAGTATTTTTTTTTTCTTTTCCCCTTTCCCTCCATCTTTCCACAGCCTCGAGCTCCAAGTGACATGCTGTTTATTCTGGCTTTTCCCCACCCCCTTTCCTGTTTAATTTTTTTCCCCTTAAAAGAATGTGTGCAGGCTGAGAAACAGACTTTCTCAGATGAGTTTTGTAGAGTTCAGCCTCTCTGCCGAGGGCTGGATGCTGCCAGCTTCAGAGGAATTTTCTCCTACTCATTTTCCCATCAGCTGGTCCGCGAGTAATTCGATGATCGAAACACCCACTGCCAGAGGAACCAAGGGGAGAACCCCTATTTTATCATCTCCCTCGTTAAAACAAACAAACAAACACACGTATCGGTGAGCTGTAGGTTAAAACTGGTCAGACCCAGTTTGCTTCCCCCGTGAGACCGATGTTGTTGCAGTCATAGGCTTTCTGCACAGACAGCAGTGCACGTACGATATGCCTGCCTGCTCTGCCTTCCCACAACCACATCATACCCCCTCCCTGGGCGTGGAGGCTCTCGCGTTGCCCATACGAGCAACGAATTAAGGAAACCCCAAGTTCCCCCTGCAGCACACGGTGCTGTACACGAAGGAGTGGGTTTTCCATAGCATCCTCCCCGTCGCTAGGATCAAATAAACATACCCCCCCTCCCTAAATTCACATGCCATGCCGGAGCTTCCCGGGGGTCTCTGGGCATCTTGCAGTTTAAGTAATAAAAATTTACAGTCAGGTAACCACAGCGAGAAAAGACAAGGCAAAAAGGACAAAGGGATGACAACTTTCTCTTAGGTAAATGTCCCCTTAAGGAAACAGTTTTCTGCTAAGCTAAAGGTGCTCAGATCTATAAAGTTCACATGAGCATCCAAATATTTGCTTATTCCCCCAACACAGGTGCTGAGCCCAGGCTGGAGGCTCTGAAGCTCACTGCTGCTTCTCTTCTCACAAAGACTCCTTACAGCAGACCTAAGGGGCAGGGAAGGGAGGTTTTTCTTCATGTCAAAACACAACAGGTTTTTTGTTTGGGTTTTTTTTTATTTATTACCTTAGCATGAATTTACTTTTATCACATGTTTTGTGGCAAGGACAGGCTTCTTGGAAAAGCGGTGAACTGAGCAGGTTCCCACACTCGTGGGTGACCACCAGACACAGTAAGAGCACTCATCCTGTTCTCTTGCAGTGAATGTAAAAGCAAGTGCTCATTTTTCAGCAGTTAACATAGAAATACATCCAGCAGAAGAAGCAGTTCATGTCAATGTAAACAAAAAACACACTATGCATCAATATATGCTTAGTTTTGAGGCCCCAAATGAGCAGGCACAGCAGAACTTGCCTGATCAAGTGGTGGCTGAAAAACACCTCTTCGGACATATGAGCAGTCTGGTGGATCTCATCCCATCTCCTGTGAGAGATTTAGGAAGAACTGGTGAACGGTAAGCCCTTCCCTACTTCTGGAGGTATCCCCCAAGCTACCAAAATTGCCAGCATCATCAGTCCCAAGTCTACAAATCACTTAATTGCTGTAACAGTATTAATGCCTGCAGTTGATTATGGTCCACCAATTCATAATAACTTCACACTACAGCCTCTTGCAGGCTTCAAACATACCGACTATGAATGCTCCTGGCAAAGAAATGTATCCCCTCCTGGACACAATTGCAGACATGAAGAATTCCCATGATTTGGCTCAAGTGTTTAAAAAAGTCATTGTACACTTTGAACTAAAAAAAAGAGAACAGCATTTAAAAGCCAAGCTTTTTATTCTATTGCAACCATAATCATAGAGAAATTTCCTATCATAGGTCCCATGGTTGCTAATAAACCAGTTTCTGATGAGGAGCAAGCACAGATGAAACACAAAAACCAGTACAGAACCCAAACCAGATAGACTCTGCCAAAATTTTATGCATGGAGGAGAGCAAGGAGCTGGCAAGAGCTACCCTTGTTGGAAGTGAGGAACCAGATGCATAAGGAAAGGGAATGGTGCTTATTTCCGAAGTGATGCTCAGCTCCAAGAAGGCTAGACATGGTCCCTCCCGCTGTCCCAAGCCATGATCAATTTGACCCAAATAATTTGACAGATGCTGGTCCAACCTATTCTTAAAAACCTCAGCAGTGGAGATACCACACCCTTAGACCCATACTTTGCTTCCATTAGAGAAAGGCAGTGGAGTTTCCTATTGGAAATTAAACCCACAACTTCTTGCTCTATTGCCTGGGGCCAGGAAGAAACAGCTCATTCCCTTAATCCCTGCAAGAGACTTTTTCAGACTAGAGGACGTCCTTCTTTCCTCCAGACTCCAGAAGCCTGTCCTCCATAAAACACAGCTTAAAACTAAGTCTACAGAACAAAGTCCATAAAATATAGCTTAGAAAAGCAGGACTATAGTTACAAGACTCAGGATCCTCCATATCCATTGAAAAAATTCTTGGTTCAAAAAACTTTTAAAGCAGGGTGTAAACTAATCCTTTTTTCCATTTTTCATTGGTGATCAAAGTTCTCCAGACATTGCTCATTCTTGCCAACATCCTCTCCACTTTAACTGAGCCAGACCTTCTTAGGATCACTCAGCCAAAACATCCTGGGCACCCCAAACACAAAGGGCCCTATCCACCGGTCAACACCTAACACCGTGCCAGGAGTCAGCCAAGAAGCCACTTTGGGAGACAACTCGGGAAATCAGCCAGCAGTGCCAGGGAAGGATCCGACAGTGCCACCAGAGCAAAGGACGTACCCTTCCACAACAGGGCTTCATAATCCTTTTTTCTTCTCCAATCTTTACCCCAGAAACACATGAATTTTCAGATCTCAACGGGTTGGCACACCTAGGATCAAACTCAAACCAGGACTGAAGCTCCAGGGCTGAGCTAAAATGGAGCCCCTGGGGCCACGGGCAGGGCTGTGGGAGGCCCCAGCTGAGGCCACCCAGCGCCCCAACACACATTACCTGTGAACATATTTATTAGCTGTTAAATTCAGCTTTTACAGGTATTTCCATCCTTCTCAGTATCTGGGGTTTATTAACTCAAATATCCTGTCTGTGTTACTTATTATAGCACCCTATAAAATCTTTCTTTTCCTGACAGCATTTGCTGCACCCACAAACATACTTTTAATTTTATTTGGCCTGTCTATTAAAATTCATCAATGTTAATGCTTAAATCATAAAATAACAGTCACAGATGAAGAGCTGCACTCCGGTTGAAGCGAAGCTTTCAGGAAACAAAGTGTTTCCATTTAAGAAATGCTTAAAAAAAGAGCACCGGGAACAGCAAACTTAATAATATGCTTTGCTGCATTATTATTTACTGTGCTTTAGTCTCACAGGCAGTTTTACTGGCTGACTTGTCTTCAAAGTCTGAGCTAGTCTGAACTCACCCTGCGCTTCTAATGGGCTCATAAAACTTCAAGCCAGCAGGTTCATATTCCATAAAAATCAAACTGCCTTTGAAGCACTGTAGGAGCATGTCTTCTTTATCCTTCACCTGCTTGTGTCCCAGGCTGGCAGCATCCATCCTGATCACCCTGTTTGAACGGGTGCTTAAAAAACTCCTTCTGATAAATGGAGGTCTGCAGCTCTAGCGAGAACCACAATAAATCACGTGCACGCGGTGGCTTTCCTTGGAGGAAATACTCCAAAGTGGTGATCAAGGCCATTCTCCACAGCTATTTAGGCACGTAGTGACACCAATGGAAAGAAACATCGAGGCTGGTGGTCTGGAGGAGACCCTTAATGAGAAGGAGACCTTGGTGGGCCCCAGCAGGATGTTTCTGAACACAGCCTCAAAGCTAGGTCAGGTTGCTGTGAGCCTTCCCAGTCAAGCTTTTAACATCTCCATGGATGGAGACTGCACCGTCTCCAGTGCTAAACTGTTTTCTCTGTGAAAAACTTTTCCCTTATGCCCAGCTTTCCCCTGTTGCAGTGTGTGCCCGTTGCCCTTTGCCATCGCGCTGTACAGCCCCGAGGACAGCAAGGAGTTTCTCCATACGCCGTCTTTGACATGGCCCTCTGCACCTCCTGTGAGCGGCTGGCACCCATATCTGAGATGCCTTCTGCTCCCTGATGGACGAGGACTCCAGCCACAGCAAAGATCTGGGAGTGAAATGAATGGGACAAGAGGAATGTGCTGAGCTGCGCTGGAAGACACGCTGGCAGCTATTACCATGCCAAGACAAAGGAGTATTTTCCAAATTTTTTCTCCGTGTGTCATCTTTCTCTCCCAGACAGGCAGGACATTTTCCTACTCTTCTGCACCATCTACGAAGTTGGTGTCTCCAGTCACGCTCTGCCACACGGCTTACTCTGGCCTTGTCCTCCTCTGCCCTTTACAGCTTTTTTTGCCTTTCCTGTGCTATCTCTGGCCTTCACCCAGGAAATCTCTCTGAAGCATCAAGAAGCTTGCTAAAAATTGCAGGTCCACAGGTGTGACATCACTCTAAGACACAACCACACAAGGAAGGCTCCAGACTTACTCAAGAGGTCTGTCTCCTGTCTGAATCCAGCTTTTGGCTTATACAACAAGTTTTTAGTGTATCCTATTTTATGTACCCTGCAGAGTGAACAGGTCTGGGTAGACTGAATTTGCAGTAAAGGAGAGTCCAGACCAGTCACCTACATCCAACTGGACACCAGCAACAAGAATAGTATTGGCACAGAGTCTAGATATAGTCCTAAAACCTCTATTTTTGTTACAAATCACCTGGTGTTGTAAAGGCATGTTTAAAGTCTGCTTTAAAAGAAGTTTTACTGAAACATGAAATGAAATTCTCTTTAGCAGAAAAGGTGGTTGCATCCTATATCTGGAAACAAGCAGTGGATCAGCTAATACTTCCCATGAGTATTGGGGCACCCTTGGTAGAGCTCAATCCTCTTGCAACTGTTTGTAACTCTTGATGTTGTCCATCCAATGTGTATGTTTTATTCAGAGCTGTGTGTATGAGGCTGAATGTGTGTGTCTGACTCTGAATCATTTGTTTAATACTGCATTTATTGAGGTAGTCTCACACAAGCTAAACGGTGCCACAGGTGTGAGAGGGATTTTCTGGAAACTGATGATTCAACTGGAGTTCACGCATACATAAGGAAATGTAACTTGTGGCCAGTTTCTCAACTTTTACTAACAAAGCTCAAACAGGCACAAAATAAAATGGTACTTCCAAAGACCCTGCTAAAAAATATGCTGCCCACTGGCTGCTCCGTGCAGTACCTGCCCAACGGTGTTTGAGCTTGAATCCACTGAACAGCTATGTTTGTCTTCTTTAAAGATCCATTTCAAGCAAAAAAAGACATCAGCAGGAAAATAAAATCTCTTTTGAGCACATGAAGTAAAGAAATAAAACTTTTGCTCATTCTTTCACTATTTCAGCAGCTATTTTTCCCTCTCATTTTTAAAATCAAACACAATAAACCCCTTGAAACTCAGGTTTTGTCTAACTTGATGAAACAGCTAAGGAAACAAATTCACCATTAAAGCTGCAAGGCAGGGCTGGGCAGAATGCTCATCTTTAAACATTTAAAGACTTATTTAGGTAAACACTTGAATTAGTTAAAAAATGGATTAAAATTATGCTTCATAAGGAGAAGCAGAGGAGGCAAGCTGGAATATCAAATGATTCTTTAGCACTTTAGTAAATATTTTACTTTACTTCAGTGTTAGATTCACCTAAATTCAAGACAAATATCATGATGACCCTGGAAGTCAGTCAGGAAAATAAACAGGTTGCTAGCAAAATATGGGTAGCTAGCTGTGTACAGAAGGCCTGGAAGCCAAGACACTGGCCAGAAAAAAAAAGGTCTTGTGAAGACAGCATGATCCAACGTTTGGACTAGGTAGGCTTCAGAAAGGAAAGCGAAAATATTACCTACAATTATAAATCTACATGTAAATTAACATCAGTCATAAATCTAAAACAACCCTGTATGCTGAAAGGCATGCAAAAGAGAGCAAGCTCAGAGACCAGGCACAGAGTCTGGATTGCCCCCAGTGAAATAGCTGCTAGATTAGAAGTAAAGCTGGCCAAAGAACGGGGATTTTGTCTCATGAAAATAATACGAGGTTTTGACATTCTTCGTGAACTTGCCTGCACGTGTACGTGTGCGTGTCCAGCTCTGTTTGCATGTGGGCCAGGGTAGCTGCCCCCCAAAAAGGCAACGCACCCACGGCTGTGGGCACCTCCCAGTTGAGATGCTCCACTGGCTTGTTGGGAGGTCGCTCTTCCTTTCGATTGGGAGTGGGGATATGAACCTCCGTCTCTTCTCTTTTATGTGCCAAGGGAATCAAATGCACCTTCCAGTTGCCGGCAATTGCATGTTATTGAAAAGTTTGGGGGTTTTTTTCTATACCTACATGAACTTGCTGCATCCTCCAGCCCATAGGGTCCATCAGGAGCCACGCTGGCTCCTCCCTGCCCGTGCAAGTATTTCCTTTTCGGGGGAAGACTTTCCCATTCCCCGCCGGCTGCTCGCGGAGGAAGACGGTGCACAGTCCCAAAAACCCCACCCAGCCCCCCTGCGCATCCGGGGAGCAGGGCTGGATCTCACCTGCCCCGCAGGGAGCACTCAGAGTCACGGTCCCCCCACGGTGTGACCGCAGGGTTCGTCCCGCTTTTGAGGCACTTCCTGAGAAGGCTGCAAAGGACACGTTTACGAGAACTGAGCATCATTGAAAAAAAAAAATCCCCCAATTTTTTTTCTCCAGAAGCGATGTGCTGCCTGCTTAGCTGCGCTCCACAAACAGCTGCTTGCCAACATGTGGACAAATACTCAGGCAAAAGAGAAAGAGAAACTTCTCCAGCTTGCTTGAGTCGAGCACAGTGATTATTGTGAAAAACGTTAACTTCTTGAATAATTAAAAAGCTTTCCATGCCTACGTTCTGAGATGTGGTTATGAAGAAAACCTTTCTCAGAAAGATTTCCAGAGCAGTACTGCATTCTGGAGAAGCTAAGGTGGAGTTGGAAGCTGAGCTTAGCGCTGCTCTGCAGTGTAAACCCCCCCAAATCACTTCCTCTTCATTCCTCGGCTTCCAAGTTGCAACACGGAGCAACACCAGACTTCCTCGTGACCTACACACCGGTGGTACCCCACTGCCACCACGTGAAGCTGGCTGGCTGGCTGGAAATAGCTCTTGCATTTTCTGTAGGCCATGATGATGTTACACCATTCAGAAGATTTTAGGAGGGAGATAAAACTCAAAAAATCAGTTTTCCACACAAAAACTCCTTCGGAGTCATTTGCCTTGTGTTGTGGACTGTTCAAAATGGCAGGGGCAGATAGGTTAAATGAAGGGGAGCCCAACACACGCTCCACAGTCAGAGCTGTTTCAGAAGAGCTTAATTTGTTTTTGTGTTTTTCCCGCAAAATCCTCCATCTGAAGCGCAGGTGATCGGCAACGGCTTTATTCTGCTTTGTCAGCCCCTTCTCCCAGAAGAGCACAGGATATTGTTCTGATTAAATCCATTCCACTTGGTATGAGACTCTGGAGGTTATAACTGAAAGTATAACTTTCAGTTGTACTTTCAGCCTTCTGGCTAGTTATTTAACAGACTTATTTAACTTAAGTCTGTTTTTAACCATAGCTCTACCTGACCTTGCTGGTGATGTTACCATGTCACGGTGAAAACAGGGGTTTGCACTGAGACACCCTCTTGATGTGAGAATTGTAAAAGCAACGGTCCGGAGGCCAAAGGCTGATGTTTAATTTATGCAGTGCAAGGAATACAAGCGCTGCAACCCTCCTGTATGCCTCGTCCTTAGCAGAGATACTGGGACCAGCACTGGGGCGAGGTGAATTTTTCATGTTCCCAGTCCTCACCTCCAAGTTACAACATTGCCCAAACTCTCCATCACTCTGCAGCACTACATCTTGCGCCGTTCGTGTTGCCCAGAGGAACACACCTTCTATAAGAGGGATTTTTCATTAGCCTAATTAAAATTCCTAAAGTTGAATTGCAGGGTTACTGTTCATCCTGTTACGACGATGCTAACACTTACGGCACCTCTCGTCCCGTGCCGGCTCTCCTCTGCCGAGGTCACCGAATAACCAAATAACCCCTTGCTGTTACGAGCTGCCGGCTAAGACATATGGCCGTGTGACACCGCACCACATTGCGAAGCTGAGCAAAAGCTACAGCAAAGCGAATAGTAGTCACCTGGTCTGTGGAAAATTGCTTTTGTAACAGGACAAGCTGAAAGCAAGCTCCGGGCAGGCCACGGCGGACCCCGGTGAGGCTGAGAGGTCGGTCGGTGCTTAGCACAAAGCCTGTTACAAGCGGAGGCGAGCACACAGTTAACTGGGCTACGAGAGCTCATAGGAGCAGAAAGGCCCTTGTAGGAAACTCCCAACTTAAAATTCTCTCACCGACTCATTACCCAATGCTGTATGTAAAGGCCAAAGGGGAAAGGGGCTGGGGCTGTTCCCATCAGGCTTCATCCGCAATCAACAGAGGTCCTAAGAATTTCTGTTTCAGAGAAAACATATTGTTTTGCTCTTTCCAATTCAGGATAACAAAGAGACCCATTAAATACAGGCATTATGCGGTTTGTTGTGTTTTGTGCTTTAATATTTTAGTATTTTTATCTTGATGACGCATGCTGAGTAGCGTGTGATGTACCAGATCAGCTGAAGACACAAAGAGAAACTCTCCAGATAGCAAAGATGCTCCAGTCTGTACTATTGGCCGCCTTCCTTTGTAAAACCTAACTAGATGAAAAAGGAGAGTATTAAAACACGCGATCATAATAATGAGAAAAATAAAATTTCATTGCTGCCACCGACACATCATACAGAAAATAAAAAATATGAACGTGGAGAATGAATAAATTGAACACCACCTTTTCAGTCTCACATGAGAGTTACCTGAAACTTTTTTTTGCCTTGCAAATATTTTCCCCAGAGGAAAAATGGAAAAAATCTGCAATTTCACAGGGGGAAAAAAAAAAAAAGGGAAAAATTAATCAAGACAGCTTTTAACAAACCAATTATTTCAGTAATAACTTCTTGGCTGGGTGTCGAGGTGGGATTGTTAGCAGCCCTAGCGTTGCCCTGCTGGCAGGTGCACCCTGACGCTTTGCCATGGCTGTCCCGTGCCCTTCCCTGTAACGCCCCGCGCCATGGCTGACACGCACCAGCCCTGCCTCGTCAGCCTCGCCAGCGGCGAGCACGGCCAGCGGGACAGGGCTAGTGGGGCGCAGGGAAGAGGCAAGCTCCGGACCACCCCGATCCCAGGTGCCTTCCTTTCCGCGCATCCGCCTCCCCCCTCCACGGCCTCTCTCCCTCCGCTGACCACGTCCCTGCCTGGGAGGCAAGCCCTGCCAGAAAGCTGCGGGAGGGCAGGGTTAGCATCGGAGGCTATAATTAAACTTCAGAGGTCCGTGACACCACTCTCCAAGCATGTCTGACAAGAACGCTGCTGCGGATCCATCCAGTGTGGAGCGGCCGGAGACGGATATTTCTGACGGCGCCTCGGAGCGGGACGAGGTTGTGCGGCGGAGAGCCCCGCTGACGTACGCGGCCCTTCAGCAAACCACTGTCGTTATGGGCTGCCGAGACTGTGAAGTCAGTGCAGCGCTGCAGGGGTTTTATTTTATTTATTTATCTTATTTAATTTTCTTCTTTTTTTTTTTTTTTTTGCAAACAGAGAGTGTGTGAGTCTGTTGGGGAGCAAGGGGTATGGTTTGCAAGCGTGGAGCAAGGGAGGATGGGCAACCCAATTTAGCCCAGGAGATGCCTCAAAACAGTTTGCAGAGATGTGTGAGGCCACTCACACATGTAATTATGTTTCTTGCATTTATGTTTAGGTTCCTTGTGGCTCTCTGGGTTTTTTACACATCTTGGACCAGACGGGCAGGTGGATGCAGCTCTTTGTATGCGCAGCACAAGGAAAATGCCAGACTTCGGGGGATATAAATAGACATCAGAGCTGGGTTTTGGTGTTTCTGATGCTCGCCTGAAATACTAGGATGGGAAAAAAGGCGTCTGTCATCACGTTTCGTTCATAAATGGCTCTTTTTCTGGAGAGGGATGGCAGAAGAGTGAAACAGATTCATGAAAACCAGCACACATAGCAGTTTCTTCACTTTCTTCCACATATCAAAGAAATTTTATGCATTGCCCTATTTTGACTCATTTCTAGTTCTTCTCCAAGCCTACACAGTTCTTCCTGGTCAACCTGAATCAACCAGGAAATCTTGTTGAAAAATACCCATCCCCTGAAAGGTCTCAGCGTTTCCCACATTACACTGGACAAATATCATCCCACCCCGGCACTTCTCACGCCGTCCCCCTTCACAGCCCCAGCAACAAGGAGAAGCCTGTGAAAATGCAAATAAGGCCACCAGGAAAGACAGTTTGTTTTCAGATCATGTTTTGGGTGAAGTTTGCAGTTTAAATCTATCCAATTTCTTCCTCTTTTACGTGCTACCTTGCTGAAATTTGGAAATTATAAAGTGCAATCATTTGTAAGGGAGATAAAAATCACATGTAAAGGAGGTGCTTTTTAGTAACGTAAGTGAAACAGAGGCAGGAAAGTGAGAGAAGATATCCACAAGAAACAAAAATCCATCTCAGTAGTTATTTTCTCAATCGAGACAGTCTAAATATCAGCCTAAGTACGTGGTGGCCTCAGGGGGTAGAGGTAACTGGGCAATTCAACATAAGAAATAAAGACTCCACTGCAAATGCTGTGCCTCTCCACACCACGACGCCTGCAACCACTTGTACACACACCATGTAGTCAGCACATCATCATCCCGCCGTGAAGGTACTTTTCCCTGTATCCCTGTGGCCACACCATGGTATTTGGAAAGGCGGGCATCGGCATGACGGCCAGGCGCGCCGTGGTGTCTCTGGGCTGGATGCACATGGGCTTCTCCGCATGGGGCAATGGCATTTCCCTCAAACCACAGGCTGGAGTCCGAGGGGATGATTGTGAAAATGTTTTGTCATCTCCAGCTCTGCCCCAGGCTGGGAATAGCCCGCATTACAGAATTCAAAGTGGGTGACGAAAAAAAATCATCAATAACATTTTATCATTCTTAACAGGGAGACTGTATTTTCAAAACAGCCTACTGCCCCTAGCCATTGAGGCTCAGACTGAGTAACTCCTGTGACGGTTTATCTCATCCCACCCGTCTTGTTTTTGCCGGTCAGGTTGCCTGCAGGACACAGGCATCCTGGAGGACCGAGGCAAGCACACAAACTAGCAGCTGCCATGAATTAACCCATCTAGAGACCTGAAAAGGCTGGTAATGAGAAGTTTTCTACTTTATTTTTTTTGTTAACTTCTCTGGAGGACCATTCACACTCTACCAAGTAGCACAAACTGCTCAGAGAAAACAGAAACTTCAGGATGCCAAAAAGCCACTTTCCTAGAAATCAGGTGAACAAGTATCTCCCTTTTTATACAGTGGCCACAGAAAAGAAGTTGTCTGGACAACGTTTTAGGAAAAGAAATGCCTCAGACTATGCAAGCCTCACAAGGTTTTGGATAGAGATTGTGCTACAGAGGCAGCACCACACTCCTCGGGAAGGTGTCTTCTTCCACGGACACCAGCAATTCTGGCTGTGATGTTCCACCTGCCCCCTCTTCTCCCTTCTCTTCCATACTTCAGCAGCCATCGTCTCCACCTCATCCTCTGCCTTTCCCTCACTTGGGACACACCAGCTCTTGAACCGGCTCATCTCCTGATACCTTCCCCCAGTGTAGCCTGCGTACACATCCATTAAATCAAGAAAACTAGCCCTGGAGCAGACACGGAAGTTTCAGAAAGTCCTGTTTCTAGATGATTAGTCAAGAATCTGTGGCAAAAGAGTGAACTCGTTGCTATTGTGACCTAATTCTGCATTTGCTCCTCCTGTGCCTATGGAACATGGTACGAACAGATTTCTGGGACCAGCTCCAGGTAGATGATGGAGGTCCACCTGGGTGAGGAACATGGATGAAAGAAGACCCATATGTCTCATAGGCATACATAGAAGGCATATGTGTCTCAGACTCCAGCTCACTCCTCCCTATACCACCGTTCATGTTCCCAAATAAACAGGAAAACATATATGAATGATGTCTATTTGGAGACACAGTAAGTTAGAAGAGTTGTTTCTCTGCTTTCCCTCTGCTCAAAAAAGGCTGTTGGCTTCTTGCCCACCTTTCTTCCCTATTTCTTTATGCTTTATGTTGCTCTGTACAATGAGGGGGGTGAGGAGCTTCTTGATTTCACTGTTCCTGAACAACTAAGAATAGAGTATTTCTGCCCCCGATATGAGCAAGAACCTGTCAAATCACATACATTTGAGTATTACGGTTGCAGAATCAGGTATCCATTTCCTAGGAAGGCAGGAAGCCTTTTTCTTAAAGCCTTCCAATATTTTAACTGTTAAACACGAGAATGCCACTCTTGAATCACGCTGGAGTTGAGGCAAAATAAACAATCTCTTACATAAAGTAAGAAAGTCCAGAGGGAAAGCTAGCGTGAGTAGAAAGTAAACTTCCTTGTTATGCAACTCATCTTGCGTAACCTTTTAAAGAAAACCTTAAGAACTGAAGCTAAAACGGCAGATGCAGAATGATCTTATTTCCTGTTGAACATTTACTCTCTCCAGCCACACAAGAGCTATGTGCGGCTGATCATCGACACAGACCGCCCCGGCTTGCAAAGCAGTTCTAAGGAATGGCCGTGGCTGGTTTACATCATGAACGGAGGCATTTCATGCATGCACAGCACTCAATCGCATACAGTCATGTCAACATTGATTTAATTGTGTCACCATTTTAATGCCCTTTTCTTCTGTCTTCCTGGAAAACTGAATAACTCCACTTTTTTTTTTCCTAAGTGGGGTACATTGCTTGCACACATCTCAGCAAGCCATTCGAGCAAATCCACTTACAAAGATAGCATCACTGTGTCGAGTGTGAGGAGTGAAAGTCTCTTTCCAAAGCCGTTCAGTCCACGTCCGTGCACTGGGTTTCTCGCAGGCATGCACGTGCCTGCAGGCACGGCTCACTGACTACCAGAGCAGAGCCAGCACCCTCGATACAGACTGCCAAAAATAGACTGCAAGCACATTTTGAGTACTGCACAGCAGAGCTGTGTTAAAGTCAGGAGCAGTGTGGTTTTCCTCTCGATACAGAATCTGTGAGAAGCAGGGCTGGGGAGATACTGTCCCGCTCCGAAGCAAGGTGCTACCCGTGAAGTGCCTGGAAGCATCTTACCTGTTCGGGATGGAGCATCTCCCTGTCTCTGCTCAGTTTCCAGCAGCACGCTTAGCCTCTAATTTGAGAAAGGAAAAATACAGTCTGGCACACCACCCTTGAAATACAGCCCACCCATCTATTATGCCAAAGCTAGTGTTTATAGTTTCCCTCAAAAAAGGTCACGGAGTACTCTGCAGCACTACACAGCGTGGGACTGTGTATCCACATGGGATGTTAGAAAACTCACTAAAATGGGAACTTAGTTCTATGCAGAAGAACCGTATTTCTGTAACTCACAAAACCTTCCTTAAAGCTATGGATTTCCTCCTTCTCACCTTAAGCAATCATAGAAGTCTCCTAGATCTCCCGTGATGTCCTCTACAACCCAACCACCCTACTGAAGCCTGCAACTCAGATCAAAGTCAAATGAAGCCTTTGTGATGTAATGAATTTAAAAAGCTACATGAAGAGCAAATTTTCTAGCACCACTGGAAGAGGAAAACAGCCTTCCTTGGTATTTTAATACCTATACAACCATAGCTAGAAACACACGGACTGCAAGCTATGTGCATGGCCTCACATGCTAGCTGAAAAAATTTGACGTTTAATATTAAAAAATTTTAAACCTTGAACTTAAAGGGGTGAAAATGGCAACAGTAATTTTCTAGAACAGTTCAAAATTTCAATTTGGAAAATGCAATTTGCCTTTCACTGTGACCCAAAAAAAAAATATTTGGATATACTTCTCCACAAGGCTTTCATCACTGCGCAAAATGTTCATCATCATCATCTTCGCTTTTCTCCTGTAGCAAGTTAAGACATGGAGTCCCCCCGCCCGGCTAGCCCAGAAAGCGCTTCCCCATTAAAAGCTTTGGTCCAAGTCATTAAAACGCATGAAAGTGAAGATCTACCTCAGACATGGGCATGAAGTTTCCCAAATATTCCCCAGCTCCTGCAGGCCTTTGCCCACCTACGCCCCCCGCACTAGGCCTTGCGACCAGCCCCCAGGAAAAACGGTCATTTCCCATTTCATCTTGCTTAGAGAGTCCCTTTTCAACTCAAGTCAGGTTTTTTTTTCAGTCCCTGGCATCAATCAGGCCCTTTTACTTTGAGAAACGAGGTCAGGAGAGGAGAAGGGCTCCCAGCCGCAACTCACCGTTTCTGACCATAGGTGACTGCTTTGTGGGTTATTCGGTTCCTCCGGCAGAAAATCACCGTAATTAAGTGTCAGGAGTTTGATGAGGAAACCTTTCCTCACACCGGAGGCGGGAGTCTTCACCAGCCTCTTTCTCTCACTTTTTGACAATGCACCAAAGTCACAACATAAAAAGCCTTGGAATTTTCCAACATTTCTGTTTCCTTTAAAGGCAAGAAAAGAGCTTTTTAGGAAAATAATTTACTTTAGTCCCCAGACTTCCAAAATGCAGCTGGAGGAATAGTTTTTACCAGTTTCCCTCTAGCAAGCAGCTTGTGTCAATGGCATTTTTGGAGGAAAAAGGAGCACAGAAGATTAAATAGATATTAATTGAGATTAAATAGATATTAGCTGTTGTAACACGGGAAACGCAACCTTAACTTGCTGCCTCTTGGCTGGCTGACTTATTGCGCTTATTTAGGCAATTATGCTGGAAAAAGTGGCTGAGGGTGCTTGCTTTCTGCCTGCTTTGGTGTTTTTTTTTTTAATATGTTCTCACTTTGGAGGCATTTCCAGAGCTTTTTCTCAGCAACTGGGAATGGGTTCCCAAACCTTTGGAAGAGAAAAAGTGGATAAGGGCCTGCCTAATTCATGGATGCCGGGAGTAACAGTTCCTCACACGTGGTGGCTTTTGTAGACAACTGTCCACCTGAAGAAACCCATGTCTTTGCACCCCAACTTGTCACAACCCCCTTTCATTTTGCAGGACCCACGACAGAGCAGTGTGATGAGCCGGGCTGTCACCAGTTCCTCAGCAACAAGAAGACTTCTTGTGAAATTTTTTAACAGCTCTTAGAAAGACATACCCTCTCTGGTTTCTCTTCTGCCTTTTGAAGTTCCTTTCTTCGATCTGAAAATTCAAGTTCGCGTCAAGTTCACTTTTTATTTCCATGTATTGACCTCAAGCCAGGAAGTGTGGCAGGGAGGATGGACAGTGCTATAGCACCACGACACTTTTAAATTTTCCAGATTTGGTGCAAAAGTGTAATGAAGAGAAGACTGCTTACAGTCTCTGACACCCTTGCTATCATACACAACTTAATCTTCAACCGTAATCTTCGTATGAATTTGACAGAAGGTCCAACAAAAATTCATAAATATGAACATACAAATAATTGGAACATGTTTAAAATTTCCCAGCAGTTTCAACAGAAAAGCAACTTATCAAAAGCAGTCTTTTCACCAAAATGTGCGAATCTTGGGGAAAAACAAATCAGTTCTAAGTTAGCATTTATGGTCAAAATAGCTTCCCCACCAGAGTTATTGCTCCTAGCAGCAGCCAGGTCTTAGGTATTCCTCTGTCAGTCTATTCCAAGCTTTCTGTAGGAGCTGTTCCAAAACGTTTCAATAATTAAGCATTCTGTGAAGCAAGAATTTATACCTTTTATACCATGAATTTATACTTTCCATATTCCATGTAATGGAATGGACTGTGCACTCGGCTCTTCTTTAATGCAGCCACTTCACCACAGACAGAGCCTCATTAGAAGTAGAAATGACCCAAAAACTAGAGCACGTGTTTAAGATACAGAGATTTGACGTTCAAGTCCATGCCCACATAACACAGGAAAACCCCCAAAATGTTTGTTGCATCCCTAGATGGAGGAAGAAATTTTTCAAATGCAAAAATTTGCAAGAGATGGGAAAATGGATACCTCTCTGCTGAATCTTTAGGACCAGACACATACAACTATAAAGATTCAGTTGTATCCTCCATCTGAAATACAACATACACAAACGACAAGCCTGAGAGAACAAAAACTTTCCACCCTCAGGTCATAGCTCAATTTGCTAATTAACACCATGTTTGCACCCAGGGACTCTCTCCCACACTGCGGCCTTTCCTGTATGATTCATTATCCCATATGATTGACAGTTTCTTTATGATCCTTATTTTACCATGAAATATCTTTTACCTTTAATCATGTATTGGCACGGAGCATATGCTACTGATTACAAGTTGGGCTGTATTTAATAGGCGTGCAAATATTTGGTTTTGGTGAAATGCAACGAGCTTCCAGCCCCATCTATTGGTGTAAGAGATGTTATTTAAGTGAAATGCAAGAGCCGTCATAAAAGCCAAGAATGGAAGAATTCATACTGAAGGAATACGTGATCATCTCAGCGACTGTCTCCGTAATTCTTCAAATTGATCAAAACTGTTACCATCAAACAAAATCATGAGAGTTGTGGTTTGGTTTGAGGGAGAAAAGAGAGGAAAGGATGGCTTTCGGTTGGGTATTTACAGCCAAAGATGATGCTCCCAAGAAAACGTTTGTCTGAAGTTATACATCTCCAGATTTTATATGTAAAGGGAACACAGATGTAGATGAGTGGAACCAGAGACATTCATCAGCGTACAGAAAGGAGAAGGTAGCTACCATGCTGAGCAGAAGTGGCTCCTGGAGGAAACCAGGGAAAAATATAGACTTTCTTTCCGGTTCTTCAGCTGGTGAAATCAGGAAGCAGGTTCATTTGAGGTATTTATAAGAAGCTAAATGGAACACTGAGTTAGCTTCAAGTGTTGTTTGTTTGCTTGGATTTTTTTTTTTTTTTCCCCAGATGAAACAGAAACTTTAATGAATCTATGAAAAAGAAACTTTTGGGAAAGGTGTGCCCCAACTTCTTTAACAATGGAAAATTCAAAGTTTCTTATTAGCCAATATTTTACTCCTATTTTATAAAGGTGGAAAACAGGGAACAGAAGCATAAGAGGTATTTTAAGATTTTCCCAAAGTCCAGAAGTGACAAAACGAAGGAGTTAAGACAACTAGGTAGAAATTGTAAAAGTCCAGTGCCACCATACTGATGCCACATTCAATGATAGGAGCACTTCAGCAGTCCATTCTGTTCAGTGACCACAATGTACTTGTAGTAAGCTTTGGGAAACTTCTGAGAAATAAATATCTTTACCCCTAAGATATTTTTCAAAGACGTCAAGCAGTTCACCCAAGGATGGAGCAGCAGATGTGAACAAAACCAAGCTCCACAGAAAACCAGCAGGTCATTTCCCTGGACTTTCCTAGGAGAACAACAGGATGACTGGTCTCAGGGGAGCAAGAGAGACGTACAGACTGACATAGTCATGGACTAGTTATGACAGGCTGTTTTAAAAAGAACTTTTCCACTGAGATTGTATGTTATGGATTAAAGCTGCATGTATTATTTATTAGTACAGAAAAAAGATCAGACGAAGTCAGGCTACATACCAATTGCACCTCAGCTGTGATGCCAGCACCAGCATGATGTGACCACATTAATTTTCAATATGATTTGGAGGTCTAATAATAAAATCAGGTACCTTATAAACTGATAGTCTAGAGATTGCCTAGCTCTTACACCAGATAAACTGAACTACTTGAAGAAAAAAGGAAGCCCTGGCTGCAGTTGGTTAGGAATGCTTGGTAGAGCAAATTAGATCCAGGCCTCATATAGAGGTTGCAGATGCCCCATCCCTGGAAACATTCAAGGCCAGGTTGGAGGGGCCTCTGAGCTACCTGATCTAGTTGAAGATGTCCCTGTTCATTGCAGGGGAGTTGGACTAGATAACCTTTAAAGGTCCCTTCCAACTCAAGCCATTCTATAATTCTATAGATTTTCTTAGTCTTTTTCTAGAATACCCATTTCCATACGTGACACTTCTATCTTGCTCCTGAGGTGTACGGGAGAGCATGAGACTCTTTTCTGCTCTCTGGTCACAGTGATCCGTTATCCTGGAGGACAGCAGAGGCCACACCGTGGAGACAATGTCAAAGCTGACATACACACATGTCCTGATCCAATTCTGTAGTATTTCTAGCTCTTTCTCCCTGCAGAGACTTCAAGAGTACCAGCTCCTATTGCCATTGAAATAAATTTGTCCTCTGGAAGGTCTTACATTGTATTTATCCTCCAAATATCCACCTGGAAGCAGCATTCTGCCCTTGACTTAGTGACTTAATTTCATCACTATCAAACAACTTCTGTTTTGCATTTTCAAAGCAGAAGTTCATCCCAATGGAACTTAAAAGTTCTTCAGGGGAAACTACTGAAAGTAACTTCTTTGCAAAACGACCTGCCCAAGATTTAATCTTCCTCTATTACAATTACTTCTGTTTCATGAGAAAAACCTCATAAAATTGTTATAATTTATGCTAGCTCAAACCACACATTAATTAAGAAATGAAGGCATATTTCTATTAATACTGCTTTTGTAATGCAATGTCTACCTCCTGAAATTAACTGCAAGCAACTAAAAATAGGAAAATTAAAAACCTTTGGGGCAAGTATTGCCTCTGAAGTATAAACAGCTTCAGATTTTTATTCAGCACACAAAATTCCTCTGCCCTAACCCCCTTCTGTTTATAGGCAAGGAGCCAATAGAAAACAGATTTGTAATTAAAATCCTTGGAATTCATGCAGTCAAGCTATAAATATTAATATCATTTTTAGACATTGAGTTAGCACAAGGATACCGCTGTTCAAGCTTTATCACCATATCTTTTAATTCTTCTGTTTGCATTTAGCTCTTCCAACCATTTCCAAATTTATAAGCTAATGAGAATTGTTTTATTAGTGGAGAATTAAGGTGCCCACACAAATATTTTGTCTTAAAGAGTCTAATTTTTTTCATGCTTCTGAAGAGTTTCTTTTTTTCCTAATCCATTTCTTTTATGCGTGGCAATTACCCAATTGCTTATACAGTTCATTATTTTATTTTTCTTGGAATTCTTCTAAAAATTACAGCCTTTTCCAATAAAGACTTTATTCTTCTTTTCCTTTTTGTTAAGAGATTTCCAACCAATTTGGAATCAATATACCAATGTATTGTTAACAAAGCAGAATCTGTTTCCAGCTGCAAATACTAGCTGGAAATGCATAACAGAAATGTAACTCTGCAGAAATGAAAAGAGAAAGTCATAACATAGAAAACTTTTCACATCAGATAAAAATTAAGTTGAAATGGAGTTAAGACTGATATTTCAAAACTATAACTTTGTGTGAAAGATGCTACCCCAAAAGTAAGCAAAATAAATGAAATAAATTAAATAAATAAATAAATATTTTTTAAAAAATTATAAAGAAATAAAGAAATTTAAAGTCCATTTTAACACAATATTCACACATGGTAAGGTATAAAAAAAGAATATAGGTACTCAGCAATTATGCCTGTGTTTAAGGCAGCTTTGGGTTGGTTTGGTGTACAGACTTCACCCTCCCTGGGAACAAGACATGAAGAAGAAAACTTCTCTGAGAATTTTACGGATCACAGGAAAGAGGTTTTGGTTTGTGAAGAATTATGGTTAGAAAATCGTAATTTTAAAACTGTTTTAAAACTTCAGTTAGGCAAAGGATTGCCATAAATTGAACATGAAATTTGAACAGTATCTTCATTACTCCACCAAAAATTTGGCCTGATACCAGGAGCTGAATTTCACAAAGGAGTTTCTTTTTAATAACTTTGAACAAAGAAAAAAGGGCTTTGCTATGAACATGTGGAAAACTGAATAAACTCGGAAAGACGAAATGCTGTAATTTTGATCACAATATGCTATCTCACTTAAAGAAAATGAGGTTTTCTCATCCCTGTTTCCCACAAAGAACTGCCTTAACTATGGAGCAGAATCAGCGTGACCACAGCACAGTGCTCCAGCAGCACTTGGTCGGGATTAACATCCTCTGATGAATAATGTCAGAGTGAGTCCATCCAAAATACTTAAGCAATCAAAGGCAAAATACAAAATAAAAATTAAGAGACAATGTTTCTGCTGACTGTAGAGTATAATTCATACTCAGTGCGTGAATGCATACTCAGTATGTGAATTCACACGTACTCAGCCCAGTGGGATCCCTACCGTGGAAAACTTGAATCAACAGAAGGTTGATTCAAGAGAAAAGATTTTAACTTAGGAGAGTTAAAAAACAAAATACCATTCTCTTCTCTTACCAGGTAAGACAATGAACCAAAGGACTTGTTTCAGCAGATTGTGTTAGGAAATGCCATATCGAATCATATCAATAGCCCTTTAGACAGTTTTAGAATGATTATTGGTAAAGGAAGTTGATTCTTAATTTCTCCTATTAAAGACTTCCAATCTCAGGCTAATAGTGAAGCCACTAATAACTATCCAGCCTTCAAGTAAGTACTTCCAACAGATTTCCACCAGTTTCAATGAAGCAGACAAGAAATGTGCTACCAAAGAAGCAAATTTGAAAATTTTACTTGCTATATGCTCAAGATGTTACTGATAGCCTATATAGACATCATACAGCAATGGCAGAAACATACATAAAAAAAAATTCTACTGTTAAAAATGTTCTATAGTTTAAGACAACCACAAATAGATTAGCAGCAGGTGAATCAAAATTTGATCCCAGTTCTCTATGCTTTACAAATGTGAATGACATTTGGCATTAAAGAATTCACACTGAAACCAGAGGAGGAGTAAAGGCAGCTGTAGTGAAACTGCTGCTCTCGGCGATGCCTGGGAAGAGCCCTGGGTCAGAGTTTTGAGCAGAAAATCATCTCCTCTTTTCTCTCCAGACTTCCTTCAAAATCCGTTTCCGCACGGCTGTAGGGAACACGTCAATAGTCTCCCTCTGAAATTTTACCAGGAAATTATCAAAACAAACAGGAATAGTTCTCAATGTTGTTTTCTCAGTGGTGTTTCTAGACAAAGATGCTCGAGCTGGCCTCATTAGCAGCTGCTTCTGGGCTGTGAGATCTTTACCATATACATACATGGGCCATAAGGAAGGGAGTCACGGAGCAACGGCTGCTGAAATATAGAGCAGTGAGGTTCATTTTAAGTTACATTGCCAGGAAACTGAGACAAGACTAAATATATACGGATTATGACAGGAGGAGGTTTCTGCTCAGGCGAGCTGGTATCTACGGGTCGCCAGATCTTAAGGACACGGCAGATTTGCTGGCTCTACACGGGGAACCCGCCGGGTACAGGGGTCCCAAATACCTACAAACAAAATACCTACCACAAACAGCAGCAGACAGAGTAACATCGATTGTGGACAGCGGCTCTCCAGCACCTGAAAAAAGATTTGTAACTACGATGTTAAATATCTATAGTAAGATAGACATTAAAATAAATATTTGGGGAAACAGGTTTACAGCCAGAGTAGCATAAGTGCACTTTGCAGCCTGTCCTCACTGAAAAATATAATTGGAGTCATTTGGTCTTGTACTAAAATGGGATTTGCTATATTTCAGGGAAGGGATTAGAGTATAAACCCTTCTAACTCACACAGGGAGATGAACATTGAATTCATCACACTGCTTTATTCATGTCTTCTCCCACATCCCCTCTCTTTCTAGTTCTTCTAATTTGAGTTTCAGATTCAAATAGCTGCAATTATGGAACAATTCAATCACAGGGAAAAGAAAAAAAATCACAGGAAAAGAAAAAAAAAAGAAAAAAACCCCCACCAGAGCGCGGTTTGGCAGGGCATGTTCTGTCTTTAAACACGGATTAAAATGAGGAGGATTGTTCAAAATCAAATAAACTTATGCGAGCAATTAGTGCAAATTCCTGCAATCTTGGATTATTTCTCTTTGTAACTATTCAGCTGCAACAGGCTAGTCAGAACAGGAATTTTCCTTTTTACGAGTGTCGTTCAAGGCATCTGTACAGACACTTAGAAAACTCACTCATTACAGTTACCAAAGTTGCATTAGGATTTAAAGAACAATTAAAATTAAATTTGTTAAACTGGCTGAAGTTTAGACTGAGAACCAATCTTAAAACCAGCAAGAAGGCTATTTTACTTGTTCTCTTGTGAGAAGTCAAGTGGAGATTAGAATAATTTCAAGAAATGAAATGTGATGCAGACTGAAATTATTAGGAAAAAGAGATTTATATCTTCATCTTATTTTCGTAATAGCAAACAGCTCTCTGGCTGACATTTCAGAAAATTCAACCCATAGTCTCAAATTCCTTAGGATTTGAAACATACATTGGGAAACAAAGAGTGATTAAATCCAGGTTTCCCGTGTGAGTAGGACCCATTCAATCAGGACTGCAGCGCAGAGATTTCAGGGCATGGGCCACTGAGCTCAGAAACGTTGATCCGCTGGCTTACTCACCTCGGGTAAAACATCGGGGGGCCAATATGTTCATGTCATTTGGGGATCTTTCAGCCTCAGAACTGGAAGCTGGAAGCTAGAAGAGCATTACAGCTACACCTACGTAATGTTTTCTAAATCAGAGACAGACACCCCAGCAGCAACGAAGAATTACCGTTTTGTTTGGTTTCAGACATATTACCTTAGCCTTAGAGTAATATAAAGAATAAAATAATAAAAAAAATATATATAATAAATAATATAAATAATAAAAAATAAAAAATAAAATAAATATAAATAATATTAATATAAAGAGTAATCAAAGGTTAGTCTTGGCACTTAATTATTTGTTTGGAAGTATTCTATTAAATCAGTGTGAATTGTTTCAAACAGGTTACACTCATAATGCATAAAATACTTCAATACAGAACAGGTAGTAGGTACCAAAAGGGAACCCAACACCTTGAGCTTAAGATTTCGTTTGCTGAAGGTGCTACTGTAAGCCGTGATTAAGGTCAGGTTTCAGGTTAGGAACACCGTGTTGGAAAGGAACGGAAGCACCTTCATTATGTCTGATGACATTTGTGATGATTGATGGACCTTATTCAGCCTGCCTTGACTACAAACAAACACCCACCCCCCAAAACAAAAAAGAGGTCCAAATCAAAAGGAATAAATAACCTAAATTTTATTAATAACTTAAGTTTTATTAAGCTGTAGCTCACCTAGCTATGCTTAAAGCTAAGACAAAAGTTAGACCTGGAAGTCCTAAGGGACCTCTATTAGCCATTAAGGCTTACATTGCAAAAGCCAGAAAGTGACTGGGCCGCAGGAGACACAACTAGGAAGCGTCGGAGGTTGCCCAGTTACATCCCTGTGGGACTAACACGACTAGGACTTGGAACTGCGAAACATCTCTTTGGGCAGTCAGAAATCCGATCATGAAAATGTTAAGAAGGCACACGTGGATTAAAATTAGTTGCATCAAACATTTTGTAAGAGATTTTCCCCTGCCTTTCCCTCAGTTACCCTTCTGATATCACATATTTAGAAATATTTATTTTTAATAACATCACTTCCCCGGTAATTTATAAAGCAAAATGAGCAACAGTAAAACATTTCCTAGAACTATTGCTGAACAGGGAACAAATTATCTGCTGTGCCACAGTAAGACAAACAAGTTGGACTGAGTAGTCCATACATAAACACTAATGATCGCATTAACTCAATCTATTTAATTAATCACTACTACAGTAAAGTCCACGTGCTTGTTACGTCCTCTTCTGTCTCTGGATATACTGTTCCTCTGAAATTAATGAGTTCAAAGCTATCCCCTTTAAAACTTGTTAATGGTCACCACCGGGCTTGCTCACACTAGACCCTTTTGAAAATTTGGAGAGATGCTTTACATATCACCCTACTAAGTCCAAGAATTCAAATAAGTCCCCGTTCTCTGAAAATGAGTCACCAGTTTTTGGTCCACCATCATTGTTTCCAGTCAAAACATTTTGAAAAAGGAAATTACAGCAGCCAAGATAATCAAGCATTGAGTTCTTGGGGTGGATATTTTGACACCTTAAATTTTGCTATGGAAATTTTTTCTGCCTGAATGAATCAGTAACCTGGAAAAAAAACAGAATGAGTAAAAAAATACTACAATAGGTTGTGATTCATTTTTTCACCGTTAAGTGGCTACATGCCTTCATACCATGCTAAAGGCCACACTGTGAAGAAGAGCGCTGCAGCTAACAAGGAGAAGAAACCTAAACTAGCATATGCATCAGCAAATGAGTGTGACACATCCACCGGGTTTCAGAGCTGCATCGCTGAAGAGGTGCGTTGACACCGTAATGATGAGTCCGGTAGGAAAATAAGGGGGCAAAGGAGGAAAGAATAGCTGAAGAAGTCATCTTTTCACCGCAGGAATCTCTTCCTAGACATTAGGCAACATGTTTTACTCCTCAGGGTGATGTTAAATATTAAACATAGTGAACAACAGGGTCTAGAGTTTTTGCAAGCCCCGTTTGGCACTTAAAATGGTAAATCCTTTCATTTCAAGCCTGGAACAGAGTACAGGTAGACATTGACTTATCAACGTGCAGAAACTTCGTGCTCACCAGCAAGATGCAGGGAAGTGAAGAGGCATGCTGTCGGTAGGGACAGCATAGCTAACTAATGGCACCTACGTCTGAAGCGAAAGGATTTACCATTTTCCCTATTAATACCAATGATATTGTAGTAGGGAAGGAGAATTTAGAGAATCGCTTTTGTCGGAGACAAGCAATCACTCTAAATGTGCTTTGCTTATACCATTTTGAACCCACGTCTTCTAAAGTGCCTACTTGTGCAACAGGGGCTGGTTGTTTTGTATTATGACATGAAAATACGGATCACACCTTTACTATATGATGTAATACAACAACAGTCGGCAGCCAGCTCTTGCAAACATCCGTCTGCCAAAACATCCAAGGTAATTGCATCAATCACTGGCTCCATATAAACAAGTTCATGGTTGGTGGTAGTGCGGTCTGACGACCGTCATGGATTAGTTTACTTATGAGACAGTGCCTCTCAGTCTACGGACTACAGTCACATCTCCTGCAAATCTGCATAATTTCACTGATCTCATCAAAATTCCATCTATTTTGGGCTGAACTGGACCCGCAATCAGGCTGATGCAGCGCAGGGAGACGTGGATCTCACAGCTTAACCATCAGCCATCCAGAAGGTCTGCCTTCTGGGCACACAACGCACACCCACCTGCGTCCCTCCTGCTTCCCAGCGCCTCTTGGGCACAGCAGCCAGCAGCTCTCCTTGGAGAAGGTCAGACCTCAAATGTCAGACCGAATTAAAAGAAAGTCAATATGGAATAGGGTTGGGCCAAAAAAACATTCGTAGACTGTACGCACGGCAACGTGAATTCCACCCTCCTCGGTTTCCCCCAGGAAACAAAATATAAAAATAACGTTAGAGTGAGGCGAGGATTTAAAAATGCCCAGAATTTTGGTTTTATTTGTTGATTATTTTCACTCGGTGGAGGAAAGGAGTTAGAAACTTCAAAGTCATTTGGACATTTTTAACTGAAAAGTTTCACTTCAAACACAGCAAAATCTTTTAAGAATTTTTTTTTAAACTGGTTAAAATTAAGAGGTTATCCAAAGGCATCAGTGATTTCAAAATTAAATAAGACATCTTCATGTGGCACAGAGTTAAGCCAAAATCACTTTGTAATGTTTTCATTTCAACAAAAGGCATTGAAGATGTCATTTTGACTCAAAAAAAGCTCTTTTTTCAAGTTTCAGTTACCTTGCTTGAACCACGTCTCTCTTCTGCCCAAATCTGTGGAAACAGGACCCGTAAAGTCCATACAGCATATAGATTGGAGCAACTAACGTAGTGAGCATGGATTGGATCAGGGGTTTTCCAGCAGGAAAAAAACCCCTGTTGTTTCAATTTCAGAAGTTCACAATTAGTCTACTAGAAGGGGGAGAGAAAAGAGAATTAAATCTCCTTATTTAAAAAAATTATATGTCCATAATGCTTCTTCAGGAATCCGTCTGGCATGCAGGACTGGATTCATAGCTAAGATGGTTGCACTGAATTTTCTGAAGATACTCAATTTTACATACACTCAGGTAACCTAGGAGATTAAAGTACTTTTTCTTCAAACAGAAAAAACAAAACAAAAAACAAAAGATGTTTTCAGAGCACAAGTGTTTCTTTTATTTCAGAGACTGAAGTCATAGCAGGTCAGTAAGAAGAGAAACAAAAATAGAAATCTTTATTTTTCCTTGCAGTGGATTCCTAAACCACTGTGCCGAGGCTTCACAAGCGAGCAAAGGAGAAAGTTTCTTTATTGGTGTACCCCTCGGCTGTAAGTACAAAGTTACATCATCGTCCTTTATTGATCATCGGCAATATCTGCTCCACTGTTCACGTACGAGGATTACAGGACTGTTTCTAATTTTCTTATCCGGAAAGTAGCTCTTGCCCACACAGTTTTTAATAGTTCAGGCAATTTTAAACCCCTCGACAGGCTCAGCCAGGAGGGCCGCCCGGGGGAAGACGCTGCAGACATGGTCGTCCCCCCTCCTCGTCTCCACGCTCTCCGTTACTAACTGCAGCCCGATGCATCACGGCCAGGCAGACGAGCCACGCAGGCATGACTGTACCGTGATGTGCTCTAAGGTACTCACATTTTTGCACAGCTGTATGCATGTGGTACAGAAAGGCAAGGAAAAACCGTTCTGGCGTTTGACATCTTGAGGAGCGGGGAGGAAGGACTGCGGTTTCACGGGTTTCCTCCCACCCCTTCTCCATCAGCCCCCCACGGTCTGACACCAAGCCTGTTTTCCTACCGTCTGGATATCAGGACAGCAGACGTGAGGGCCAGACTGGTTTACGATTTTGCCTAGCAATTATCTTCTATCTTTCGATAACATGCTGTATCCTCCTCCTTCGCAGTCAAGAGCTGTCCTGACACAGACGTTCTCTGAAGCAGCTCTGGAAACTGCTGTCCACTCCAGTTTGGGGTTTCCATCCTTTTTCTTTAAATATTTATATTGGAACAACCTGATGAAATATGCAAGTATATACAGAAAAAGCCTTGAAACTGGAGAATACAGCCAGTTCTACTTTCTTCATCTACTTGTTTTCTTGCTGCAGTAGAGAGAAGCCAAAATACAGGGCTGGAAGGAGTTCAGACTTAAACCACTGGAACATGGTAATGAGTTTTTTCCATTACTAGATAGAGTTTTATCTATCCGTTTGGAAAAGATTCTCAAACCCTACCAGTGAGAGGTTAGGGGAAGGTCAGTAAAAATGAGAGGAAGCCTCCTTCCAACAAGCCCCTGACACAACAAACTCTAAAGACAGAAAAAAACACAGGAAAAGATAATGACTGCAATCTTCAGTAACAGCTGTGGGACATATTTAACTTGGAGACGGGTAACGACGTAGAAGAAGCTTTAAGCCATCTTCGTGGTCCCCTAAGCCCAGGCCAGATGTGCCTGTTCAGTTGTGTAACATAACTCACAGGATCCTGCTATAATTTAAGCCAGTTACCCCTGCCCCCAGGGGCTGCCGAAGATCGCTGCAAGCAGCAGGTGTTCCTTCCAGCATCACTCTCTCTACCTGTTGCCAAGATGGAAAAAGAATGGAGGAGGAAGATGATGTCTTTTTAAAGCATCTACTCTATTTTCAATCGCTTGTAAAACCGTGATTCTTTGTTACATCTGGAAAGAGCAAGATACATTCATTTCACCTTAAGCCTTCATTTCCCTTTCATCCTCCTTCGAGGTACTTGCATCTGCACAGTATTTCCTCATTAGCTACCTTTCACTTGCTACTTAGAAGTCCCATTACTTCTAAGGACTACATCTCTGCAGCATAATTCCATTGATATTTGTCTTGAGATAAAAATGATCACTGTTTCATATAAACCGAAAGTTTACACAGTTTTCTCTCTCCATGTAGTTCCTTCAGGAAATCATTTGCAGGCTCTCAGCACACCCATTCCAAGGTGATGCTGATACCTCCTGTTCAGCTGATATGCTCTTCGGAAGTCCTTTGATCGTAACTGTGAAAGTAGCTGAAATCTGACTGGACACTTTCCTCTTGCTCCTGTTAGAAGCGCAATAAAGGAACGATGTGACATTAAACCCCCACCTCCCTGGACTTCTCCTTTCAGAGCACCCCAACATGGCTGTACAATATTGTACATATTCAGCTTCTCCTTCACACACAAAAATACACGTACATTCTCTGAATGTATTTGCTTTACTTAGGATATTCTGCAGTTCAGCTGTACCTCATGAGTCACTATTTATTATAAGAGATCGATGATGTGAAGCATTAAGCATCTTCCTCTCTCCTCTAGCAGCTGATGATGATGAACTTTTAATTCATCCATTCGATTACGTAGACCGGGATTTCTCAAAGGAGGCTAAGGGAGTTAGGCGGCGAGATCAGTGGATTTCAGTGGACGCTCAGCACCAATATTACACACACATCTTATATTCTTTGGTATGTCGTAACCAGACTGCCATTTTACAAGCAAATTCCTATCGCTTATGTCATAGGCTTCAGGTTCTTGACTTACAAACAACACACGACAGCTACATAGATCATACACAGCACAGAAATTTAAAAAGGCAGCTCCTTTTAATATCTAAATCTTGAGGTGGGCAGGGGTCCAACTTTTCCTGAGCAAGCCAGTGTCAGATGAAAGGCTGCCAAAATAAACAACGCCATCACACTTGGGGATCCTACTCCAAGCTAAACGAGAGTCTTGACCATGTATATCCTTCTGTCTTTTCTATTTTTATTTTAAGCTCTTTGGGCAAAAGATCTGGAGAACTGATCCAACCTGGCAAGATCGGATCCACAGAAATATAAGCAAAAAGTATATAAGTACCTATGAAAAGTAAAGCCCTCCAGACCCTTTCCCTCCTGCTGGATAGTGAGCATCTTTTTTTGTGGAAGAGAAACTGAGATTGAAATACTCAGGGTGATTACCCAAGCAATCATTATTGATAAAATAATAATGACACAGCAATATTTCTCAACATTTCCCTGGATGCATTGTAATGCAATTGATAACGGAAGAAGCAGTGCCAAGACTGATTCCAAGATGCATTTCCACAACCTCTTCAGAAAGTCGTGTTAGAAGGACCCCTGTCAGATATTGACAGGTCCATTTATAAAAATGTATAAAATATTCTTGATATGCATGACCTTAGATTTTTAAATAAGTTAGGTAACCAAGGATATGTTCAGAAATTTACTTCAAATCATTCTCTTTCCTCGGATCCAGCATGTAACTGTTCATCTAAATAAAATGTCTTGGTATATTCTGCAGCTGAACACAGCCTGCTGCAATGGCTCAGGGAAGGATTTCTGAGCAGAGGAATGCGCTACTCCCCCCGTTCCCACTGTTCAGGAAATAAAACTTTGTGAGAGACATTCACAAACATTAATTCTCACATAGAAAAGCTAACTGCTGTAAGAGTCCTCCACAGCCAGAGAAAATAAAGTAGCTGGTTTTGTATCATTTTACATAAAAGTTTTTCGAACTGCAATATTGTAAGACATAATTTTGATTAGGCTGCAGTGCTGGTATAGAAAAGATCCAAACCAAACCCTTAGAGGCTTATGGAAAAAGGAAAGAGCCTTCAGCACAGACATGTTAACATCACATAAATCAGGCAAGAATGGGAGCCAACACAAGTATGATTTAAGAAATGCATTAGTTCAAATAACAGAGAAAGTGAAAGCCCCAGGACACAGGGAAAGCAATCTCTTTCCCTTAAAATTTGGAATCTGCCAGATTATAGCGCTGTTGGGCTCAGTGCCATTAACACCGTGCCAGACTAGGCAAGAATCCTCCTCCTCAGGCAATGATTGGCAGGTTCAACAAAGGAACTCTTTCAAAAGTCAAATGAGGTAATATAAATACCTAAAGAAATCAGAAAAGGCCAGGGGACTATTTATAGCCCATTCATATCTTTTTAAGTTTGTGAATCTGACATACCAGTGAGTCAAATGAAGTCAATTAGCCCATTACTTTAGTGGTACCTGAGCAAAGCCAAAGACTACGCTGAGATTTCTTGGACTGATCAAAATCTTAGTGTTACCTCTTGATCAATTATTGTGCTCTCTACCAAGAACCACGCACTTTGAATTCCCAAAGCAAAACTTAATTATATCTCGCCTCCTTTTCTCTTAGATTAAAAGCAATACATTTACACAAGATAACATCCAGCACATCTGATTGTTGTGCCAATTTCTCATTCCAATTGAAATAACCTCTTGTGCTCCAACATTTCATGAATAAATTCCCAAAATTGTCTTCTCCTAACACAGATTTGCCCTACAGTTTTTGTTATTACGAAAAAAGGAAATGTTGCCTATCCATGAAAAGTGGCTAGTAAAAGAAATATTCAAGACCCTCGTGAAGGGGAGAAAAGCCACCCAGAAGGCAGTCACTCTGATGAGAAACAATTCACCCCAAGAAAGTCCATAAGAAGTTTTCACTCAGAAGAGAGCAGAGCCACAATGCAGCAACTAGAACATGAAAATGATTTTGTCTGCTGCAACAAAGATAGCGCGAAGTGGAGATGACTGGGTCCTGCTGCCTAGAGTAGCAGTAGGGGGCTGACAGGGTACTGAACCCGGGCAGATAGTGAGACCAGACCAAGAACTCAGGAGTTGCCATCATAGTAACATCAAACCAAGTCCTCAAAAAAGACTACAGATGCCTGGATGCTAATGCAAAGGCTACCAGCCAAGTCTCTCCTCCATCTCCGGCTCTGTCATTATACCAAAACTTAATAGATGTCAAGAGCTCCCTTGGATGGTACAAGAATCGGAATTTGGACACCAATGTGCTACAGGAAGGGAAAACGGAACATAAATGAGGGAAACATGCTTGAAGATTGAGTTTATAGCATGGAACCTCATGATCTGTCCTTTACCCTTAGAAAGCAAAGTTAGCACATCATCTTACTCCAGGCTGTCTTTGTACTCTCATGTCTTGAGCCACAATTACTTTTAAACCTCAGTCTTGCAGGAGAATCTGGTATGGTTGACCTCAACAGCTACAGAAGGGCTTAAGCATCTGGCTTAAGCCAGAGATGATAACTAAGAATCTAAAAAAAAATTTCCTTTTGCAAGGAGGGAAAGGTTACTTAAGCAAAACAAGATAAGACCTTATTGATGTAAGCGGAAGATCATCATTAACACATTACCAAGATTGCAATAAATGACTCGTGCAGTCTTCATGGTAGTTGACCCTCTCGTGCGATTGTCTGCAGTTGAGAGAGCTGCAGACATCCCATAATACAACAGCACAGCACTAACCCACTTGCAGCTTCAAGATGGAAGACTTAAATTCAGTTTAGCATAAAATGAATAAGTGCAAGTCAACATCAGGCCTAGCAATTTTATTTTACAACACTGCTTAGGTTCAACAACATATCTGTGAAAATCCTCTCTTCTTCCTCAGCTTTTACACAGAAAAAAAATATTTTTCCTCATGTTTACTACATCTTTCATTACATATATTTTTATGTTTTATATAATAAATTTTGTATTGTTTTTTCACAATTCATGTAGGAAAGTATTTGCACAACCTAAGAGTGAAGTCTGATTTGCTGGTGTCACAAATCACTTTTTAGTAGGACGGTTGTCACCAACCAAGGGTTCAGAAACATCCCTGGCAACAGGCAACGTTGGATCAGATAGTGAGCTGGTGTAAGCGGTAACCCAGACTAAGTTAGACCCAGTCACTACTGAACACTTCTTTTCAAATATGTCTCATAAGCGGCACATAATGCTTCTCATCTATATATCTTAATGGTTCCATCATTCCAAGTCCTACCTCTTCACCAACATGAGACAAGTATGGCTCAGAGGAAATTATAATGAGCCTCAAGCCACACAAAGATTTGTAAAAGGTATATATAATAAAGCACTAGCATAAATCTCATGCCCTGTGTGCAAAATGCCCTCTCTTACACTACCCACTTTGGTCTGTTCAAACTCAGATGGGCTCTGCTTGCTCCCACAGACTCCCTCCGGTGCCTTGCTATGGACTGCAATGGCAGCAGAAGTGATCTGGGAACCCCACTCACAGTATGGCTGACAGATACAGACAGATGCAAACTCCTTTCTTTGACCATACGATATATAGGGCTTGAGCACAACCTTGTGCTCAAGTTAATCTGAGCAGGTTCAAACTTACTTGTTCCGAGCAAATCCAGAGATGTTATCATCTGTGTGGATACACCTTTATTTTCTGCTCTCCAGTTGGTAGGGACAGCATCCTACTACTGCTTTTTAAAACCCTCTAAATAGAAAAAAGAGACCTAGAGGCCAAAAGCCGGTAATAGATTTTGCAGATGAAAGTGTTGATTTTATTCTAATGTCATTTCACAAAATGTCCAAGAAATGCTGTAAATCAATCAGCCAGCCATCACTAGCCCAGAAGCATCATGAAATGTTACTGTCATTGCTAAGAAAGCTTAGGTGACACAATCAAGTTTAAAAGCATTTTGAGGAAATCCCTGTCTATTCAGGAGAACATAGTGTATTAAAAAAGAAAGATTTTTTTTATTACCTTTCTTAAGATGTTTTGGTTTTAAGTTCTTCTCTGTTGAGACAATGAAAAATGAATTGATAAACCAATGCATTTAGCTTTCATTTTTAAGGTCTTTATGCTCTAAGGCTTCTGTTTTGATCATAGTGTGGGGAAAGAGCATTTAAAACGCTTCTCTTGAATGTAATAGATCAATTGATCAGTATCATCTTGAAAAGATATAGAAAAACATCATTTGGAAAGTATGACTCAGGGCCAGAGTTTATCTTTAACACCCACGCTATCGGCACTAATTTCATAGTCCAGATGCAGAGAACCTAAGCACACAGAAAAATGCCTGGCATTTGCCATAACAGATTGAAAAATCCAGAAGAGGGGTACGGTTATTTGAAGTAAGACAAATGAATAGTTTGAACATGGTTACTCTGCGTGTCCTTCACAGCAGAGCCTCGTGGAGCATGCTCAGCTGGCGAGCTTTGTGTGTCTTTTTTTCTGTTTCTTTTCACAGAAAAAGAGTTGTACCAGCATCGCGACGCTGGGCACAGGTGATGCCTCACTACGCTCCCGGTTGCCAGAAGTTTGCTGGCATCAGCCAGCGAACGTGCCCTGTGCTGCGTCTTCCTGATGGGGAAGTTACGCTCACCCAATCAAAGAGGAATCAGATTTGCTTACTCAATCACATGCACAAAAAAGAAATTTGAATCTTCAAATACCCAAAGGAAAGTGTGCACAAAGGGCCTAAAATCTGAAAAATTCTTTGCCAAATTTTATTTGGGAACGCACATGAATAAGGCACAGTCTGTTCAGATAACTCACTGCACCCAAAGGGGCAAATATTGATTGGAAAAGTAATTTTCAATGAATTAAACTTTTTCTGTAATTTTTCAGTTCCTCCAAGGAAGCAGAAACAACTCAAGAACTCACACACTGCCATGTCTAAATGTGTGTGGAACATGAACATATGCAGGTGACACGTGCATGTCTCACCTGTCTCAGATGCATATGTTGTTTTATGTTGTCCTGTACATATGTGTATATATATAAGTACACGACAACATAAAACATCTGCATCTGAGCATCTGAGCCAGAGATGCATCTGAGCCAGCGATTCTTTAGTAAAAAGCTAAGACAGAAAAAGCACAGAATTTCAACTCCCAGAGGACATTTTCCAGGACTCCTGTTCAGGAACCAAAATTACAAGTTTACTTATCCACTGAAAATACTTAGGTGGAAGTTACTGAGAAGCAGTAACCATGGACCCCAAATTATGCCATTTTTTACTGTCATTTTCCAGAGTTTAACAACATTACGCTGCAGTGCTTTTGTTTCTCAGACATGGACAGTGCAGCAAGCTGCCAAGAAACATCTTCGCTGGACATAATGACTACTTGGCCTCCATCTGAGGAGGAGCGGCTTAGCATAATTAAACTCTTCCATGACGCAGGGGAGTAGACCTGATGACCAACAAAGGGTTCCTTCCAAATATCTTTCTGTGATTATATGCTGATTAAATACCTGTGTGGATTGCCAGCTTATTTCCCCATTTTGCTCCAAATTCATTGGGCAGGCTTGGATCTGCATCACTTTATGACGTCCAGTACTATATTAGGACCTATGAATAACTGCCCACCTCCTTTGTGTGTCTGCCCCGGTCACTTCTGCTTTTTTTTTTTTTCCCCCTTCCCCCTGGTTTTACAATAATTTACTCTCTCTGTGTTATAACCGTAGCCCTTGTACACAGACCTCCCACCCGGCCCCTGCACGCAGAGAGCCAGCACAAGCAGTCTGACATTCCCGTGGTATATTCTCTGAAGATCTGCCAAAAAGATGCCCTTGATAAACTGCAAAAAACCCACAACGTTATCGCAGGCAATTAGAGTTTCACTGCTGCCCATGACATTCAAATAAACTTTGGAGGAGCAGCTGGCCATCGGAGAGAAATCTGAGAAGGAGCTTGAGGAGACCCGCAAGCACTGCACTTCTCTCGCTGTTAGAAACGGCTTGTTTGGGTTTTCTTCAAAACAGGTAAATAGGAGAGAGATCCAAAAGACCTTTTCTGGGGTCTCAGTGACATTGCTCAGGGGGCGACTTACCGTACAGCCAGTGTGGCTCTCTAACATATGACCCATGCGTACTCTGATTCTTGGAGACATCATCCAAAGCAAGGGGAGCCAGGTAGCCTGGCCCTAGGAAACAGCTGTTTCAGTTGCAAAATCTTTGGACCAGGAACTGTGCCATCCTGTATTCAGACATCCACTTACTTACTGCCTGCAGCTAGCTGTCATCTTACAATTGTCTACATGGCAAATCAATAGCTACATGAGATTACCTGCGTTGCCTGGACTCCGTTAGGGAAAAACTTCCTGTTTGCTTTTAAAGCCTTCACTGAACCATGCGTGGAGCTCTGGTTAATCCCTGGGAAGGAAAACAAACATGTGCAAGCTGTCTGCACTTGACTGCTGAAAGCTTTTGAATAATGGGGTGACCGACAGGTCAGTTTACTCGATTCCGTTTTGAACCTGACCCTTTTCTCTGTCAAAATATTTTAATCGTGTTACACAGGTTTACAACAGATTTCTGTAATGCACCCTTTACACCTAGCGCATGGCAAATGCAGTGGGACTCCCAAGTTGGTAACATCCTAGATGATACCGTATTGATCAGGTTCGAGACCATCTGAGGAACCCGAACATACAAAAGTCCATGGGACCCGATGAGAGGCATCCCAGGGTCCTTAGGGAACTGGCAGATGTAGTCACTAAGTCACTCTCCATCATATTTGAAAAGTCACGGCAGTCAGGCAAAGTCCCCAGTGACCGGAAAAAGAGAAACATCACACCCATTTTTAAAAAGGGTAAAAAGGAGGACTCTGGGAACTACCGACCACTCAGCCTCACCTCTGTGCCCAGTAAGATCATGGAACCAATCCTCCTGGAAGCTATGTCAAGGCATATAGAAGGCAGGGAGGTGATTAGAGACAGCCAACACGGCTTCATCAAGTACAAATCGTGCCTGACTAATCTGATGGTCTTTTACGATGGAGTGACTGCGTTGCTGGATAAGGGAAGAGGAACTGATGTGATCTATCTTGACTTCTGCAAGGCATTTGTCACGGGCCCACACAACATCCTTCTCTCTAAATTCAAGAGAGATGGGTTTGATGGATAGACTATTTGATGGATAAAGAATTGGCTGGATGGCCGCATCCAAAGAGTTGCAGTCAATGGCTCAGTGTCCAAATGGAAACCAGTAACAAGTGGTGTCCCTCAAGGGTCCGTACTGGGACCAGTACTATTTAATATCTCCATCAACAACATAGTGAGATTGAGTGCACCCTCAGGAAGTTTGTGGATGACACCAAGCCCAGTGGTGCAGATGATTCGCTGAAGGAAAGGGATGCCATCCAGAGGGACCTTGACAGGCTTGAGGAGTGGGCCCATGTGAACCTCATGAAGCTCAACAATGCCAAGTGCAAGGTCCTGCACGTGGGTCAGGGCAATCCCCAATGTCAGTACAGGCTGGGGGATGAAGGGATTGAGAGCAGCCCTGCGGAGAAGGACGTGGGGGTACTGGTGGGGTGGCAAATTGGACATGAGCTGGCAATGTGCACTCGCAGCCCAGAAAGCAAATCGTGTCCTGGGCTGCATCAAAAGAAGTGTGGCCAGCAGGTCAAGGGAGGGGATTCTGCCCCTCTACTTTGCTCTGGTGAGACCCCACCTGGAGTACTGCATCCAGCTCTGGGGTCCCCAGCACAAGAAGGACATGGAGCTGTTGCAGCTGGTCCAGAGGAGACCACGAAAATGGTTAGAGGGCTGGAACACCTCCCCCATAAAGAAAGGTTGAGAGAGTTGGGGTTGTTTAGCCTGGAGAAGAGAAGGCTCTGGGGAGACCTTATGGCAGCCTTTCAATATATAACGGGGGCTTAGAAGAAAGATGGAGAGAGATTTTTACCAGGACCTGTAGTGACAGGACCTGGGGTAATGGTTTTAAACTGAAAGAGGGTAGATTTAGATTAGCTATTAGGAAGAAATTCTTAACTGTGAGGGTGGTGAGACACTGGAACAGGTCACCCAGAGAAGTTGTGGATGCCCCATCCCTGGAAGTGTTCAAGATCAGGCTGGACGGGGCTTTGAGCAACCTGGTCTAGTGAAAGATGCCCCCACCCATGGCAGGAAGGATGGAACTAGATGATCTTTAAGGTCCCTTCCAACCCAAACCACTCTATGATCATATTGAGGAGTGGTAATATGAGGGTCATATATCACTGTTTTGGAAAAACTTATATGGCAAATCCCTACGAGAAGACAATAGAATTGCTTCATCTTACTCTGAATTGCCATTCAATTTTAGCAAGCAAAGGCTACCACCAGTAATGAAAGAGACAGAAAAGTCTTATTATGTGGCAACAAATTAGTATAGAGACTGCAAGTGTGTCGTTGAACAGTTCCCAGCCTCACCCTTTACCCATTGTTCTGGTGAAAGAATTTGCTGCCTACATACACCAAGGCAGCAGAAACTAAGGGGTGAGGGGAACATTACTATGCCTTAGGTAAGAGTGCTCCCTTCTGGCTACAGGTCTGAAAGAAGACAATCTGAAAAGAAGCGATCTTCGTTTGCCTAGACGTAAATTGAGAAAGTCACGCATCATATTGTCCTATGCACTTAATTTAAAAAAAAAAGTTAGGACACAAACACCTGGTTGCAAAGAGTATTTCAACACTATCAGAACCCCTCACCCCACCACCAAGACACTAAAGGAGGGAAAACACTTTTTAAGGAGGGAAAAAGAATATCAGAACAGATGTATAAGCACTTTCAGCTGAACATTTCCACTAATGCATTTCCAAAAGCACTAGTCGCGTCATGCTTTCTGCAAACGTCTCATTAATAATCTATCGTTCATATAAACTTCACAATGAATGGAATACTAAGTACTATCGAATTAAAGCAATTGGTTTGATTTTTGTAGAAAAATGGTCGCTCTTCAAAGAGGGATTAGGCCAACTTAATTAAAGGAACACACAGAACTATTAATGGTAGTTTTATCAACAGACGTGAAACACAAGAATTCAGACTATTTGGCAGCCAGGCGTACTGCTCAAAATCATTTCCAACCGTCACACCTGATGAAGCTAAGGAATGCTTATTTTAGTAAACAAAGTTTCCATGTCTTGACATGATAATCTAAGATTTTTATCCAACCAGTAAATTCATTTAACAGTTCTGCTTAAAAAGCATTTAGACAGTTAAGTACACTGCAATGCACACAAACGTAGGGGTAGTTTACAAATACAGTTGAGACGATAACTAAGCGTGGTGCAATCCACACGATTCTTACCTCACTTTCCATGCGGAAGCATACAGAAAATAATCCAAAGTAATATTTTTTAAATGTGTTTAGGTAACACTAGCTACGGTTTATGTAAAGAACATTTGAGAAGACAGTCCTTACAAAATACAACCTGCAGTCATTGTTTTTTGAGTGACCACTTTTATACTTCCCTCACTCAGCGCTCACTCAAAACCGCTCTACAGACTTTATTTCCCAAAGTATCTTCCACAATCTCAGGCAACTAGTTCATGTAATTACTCTCATACAGCCACAACTGTTACTATTATTGACAAATAAGGGTAGATAGGATAAAGAGGGAGGGTTTCGTTCTACAAGCACATCACTGAAAACATTTCATGTTTTCAGCCAGCAAATGACTGCATAAAATATATGTAATATGATAACTACAGATACGGTTCTCACTCTGAATCATCCTCTCTTCCTCTTTTAGATATGCAAATATTTTATGAAATGTCAAGTTGTTGGGGTTTTTTTTAAATACCATGTTTGATCTTTTAAAATATGTTAAAGATAGCAAAACCTAATGAGGTACCAAAATACATACAAACATTTTCCTTCTCAGTTACATCTTTAGAACCTCAAAAGAGATCAATGTAACGTTATTAACCCAGGGAAATGGGTAGAAGCAGATATGAAAGCCAGCTGCGTGTTATGTGACAGGCATTACAGTGCTTCAGGCATACGGCTCTCCTTTTCAAAGGCAAACACCGACCTCTACGGGCAACGTGTAATGGTGCAAAATAAAGTACGGAAGAAAGGCCAAACGTGCATGCAAAAAAATTTCAAAAAGCTTTGTGCACCTCTCTGTAAGACAAAGTCATTACACTGAAGTAGGATATGGATAAGGACAAGGATCCTTTCTCTGGATGCAATGATGGACTTCAGAAACAGTTACATCCCTCACCAAAACGGCTTTCATCAGTTTTGTGTCATCCTTCAGTGGAACAGATTTTGCCTGTAAACAGACTAAATTCAACATAAAAAGCAGTACTAATACCGAGAGAATTACTCACAAAAGCACCCCCCCAATGCTTGAACCACTCCGGATCACAACCTCGCGTACTGCAGGTGGTCCTGAGCCCCCAGGATGATGGGGAAAACACGGGCGTCTCGACTGCATGCCAACATTTGAGATCCTCCATGCCAAGGCTGCGACGGTGGTCCAGCCCTGGCCCCGGGGTCGCACGAAGTATGTAAGGATGGGCAACCAGGATGAAGGAGCAGATGTCACGGTGCCGGGGGATGGCCAGTTGGGAATATGGCTTCTCCTCGTCCCTCTTCAAAGACGGGGCACTGCCAGCGGGTGCAGAACCATCGCCGTCTGTGTGATGGAGACTCGGACCACACCGGGAGAAAAACCAAGACACAAACGATGACACAAAATGCAAAAATATGAAACAGCAGTGCACGGCTGGGCAGTGGGAAGATGGGACAAGCCTCACCCTGACAGCGTGAGGACAGCCAGATCTGGGCTATCCCCCAGCACCTTCAGTACTATCGTCCAGTTGCACGAGGCTCTTATGACCTCTTCAGTGAAAAAATAACTAAACAGACCAAAATTTTAAGGTTTGCTGTGCCTCAGAACTGCAACAGGGCAAGACGCTGCAGCTCCTTGACGAACAGGACACGGGAAACACATTGCTCCTCTTCCTGCTCTTTATTTTAATCTTCCTTAAGTTAATGACAGGGATGCAAACAAACGGAGTTTTCCTAATTGGTTTAAGATCAGTTTCCATGCCAAGATTTAATCCACCTTTTTGCAACAAAGGGCTTTTTAAGCCAATGATGAACAACTGTAATTTTGTAAATATTCTTGCAAGTACAAGTTCTTCATCATTAGATATAAAACTATGATGAAATAACACTAGTAATCAATTTCTTAAATAGATATTTTTCTGAAATCATGGCACGTACACTACAGCTTGCTAGCAGAGAAAATGTAATTTTAAATTAAAGACATTAAGGGCATGTTTTAAACTAAAACTGTAGCAGTCTTATCTCATCAAAAGTAAGGAGGAAAGAAAAAAAGAAAAAAAAAAAAGAGAAAATCTAAAAATTTAAGAAAACTTACCAGTTTCAGAAGACTGTAAATGATTTCAAAATGGCATTTTTGGCCCTCACAAAGCTTTTTGGCCATGCTAATTTAAAAGGCTACCTCCACAAGGCATACTGGGAATTTTTTTATGTTTTTTACATTCCTGTGACTTACAGTAGGGAAAAGCTAGAGGGTGATGGAGTTAAGAGCGAGTGATGGAGTTAAAAGTCACATCCAGGCCTTGCACTAAAATAATGCTGTCACAGAGAAGGAAATTAATGCCCACAGTCTGAAGTTGTAAAAATGGATGAAACAGATAAAAGTAAAAGGTAAACATTCAGAAACAATGATGTTCAATATCATACTCAAATACAAAGCAGTTTCAAATCTAATGTGACCCTCTGTCTTCAAAGAACTGGAAGTTGACAAGTTTATATTTAGAAATCTCCTGCTTGCCCTCTTTCCTCTACATATGTCCTCCTCCTGTTGGGCCCTGGAAAAGCTCCATCAGCTACTTCATAGCTAAATTGAATTCTGCCTACATGATGTTGTCTGAAAACAGTGATATTATATGTTTTCATATGAAATTTCTTGGTTTGCCCTGTGGAACAGAGCTAAGAAATTTTGAGACACAGAAAAACCTACAATAATGCGTAGCTTTGTCTTCCATGGCAATAATCTCAGTGAAGAATTTTGGCAGGTCCCCAACACATTTACGATGTTATTTCTAAGGATGAACCAGCCTTTAATAAGAAATAGAGTTTATTGATACAGGGGAGAACTTATTTCTGTTGCTCTTCTCTACAATCTTATTTCTAAGGAAACAGTGACCCTATTTTTCAATAATTTGCAACTGATCCTTAAACAGCTGTTACACTGTTAACAAATAAGCAATCACAGAATAGCTGAGGTTGGAGGCACCTCTGGAGATGGTCCAAGTCCCACCGCCCCTGCTCAAGCAGGGTCAGCTAGAGCAGGGTGCCCAGGACTGATCAGTTGGGTTTGAGTATCTCCAAGGATGGAGGCTCCATAATTTCTCCTTTGCCAGTGTTCAATCATGTTCATGGCACAAAAGCATTTTCTTATGTTCATAGGAATTTCCTGCGTTTCAGTTTGTGTCCATTGCCTCTTGTCCTGTCACCGGGCACCACTGCCCACAGTCTGTCTCTCTCTTCTTTATACCCACCCATCAGATATTCATAAACACGGAGAAGATCCTTCATACAACAGATGCTCCAATCCCTTAATCATCGTTGTGGCCCTTCATTGGACTCGCTCCAGTAAGCCCACATCTCTCCTGTACTGAGGAGCCCATGACTGGACACAGCACTCCAGATGTGCCTCTCTAGTGCTGAGATAAGCGACAGCGGCCTCGCAATGACACGGGCCAGCTCCCTCAGCACTCGTAGGTGCACCCCATGTCCCATGGACTTGATTACATCCAATTTGTTTAAATGTTCCCTAACCCGATCCTCCTCCACAGCGAGGAGGAGGAGTCTTCCTTGTGCCAGACTTTCTGGGCTCAGGAGGATGGGGCTTAATGAAGGCTGGTCTTAATGAGGACTCAGACCTCTGGTGAGCTTTCAGTTTTATCAAGGGTCACTGCTGGGTGGATAAAATCAGGACTGGCTGTTGACTGAAAGCTGGTCATTACTTTATCACTAATATTAGTCACAAATTACACAAAACCTCAGTTACCTAAGCTACCAGACGGCCACTCCAGCAACCGCTTCAGAGCCAGTTTTCCAAAAGCTCTTGGTATCCTGCAAGTCTTGCTCACTATATGCACGGGGCAGTAACCCTCACGTTGCACCTATGTAGCATGTTCTCCCTCTCTATATGGTTTTTTTAACTGGGTCAAATTTGCTGATTTTGGTGCAACAATAAACTATCTGCATTACTGCTGCATAAGCACTTTGAATGAGCTGAAAGCTAACGATGGACTGAAACTGTGCGGACCATAGAAGTTCACATGCAGTTCACACTAACGTTTTGGATTAGCTTTATCCCAGTAGACATTATCAATGTCTTGATTGTAGTGCGATATACCCACCAGCTGTTTCAGGGTCCAAGTAGAGAACTCCAAAAGAAATGTGCCACGTGAGAGAGCAAACAGCTTCAAGCACAGCAGTTCCCACCGTCCCATGGGCTGTCGGCAGCAGCATTTCCCAGTTCTCCTTGACTGCACAACCAAAACGAGACACGAGCTCAAGGGGAGGAGGACTCTCGGTTAAGGTACCTCACTGCACTCGGGTCATTTCCACACTGCCTCACCAGGAGATGCATGGGCATGGACACCAAAGCCAGGGTCCCGGTCCCTGTCCCTTCCCCACCTCTGCTGGCATTCATTACTTGTCAGTATTTCCACAGAGTCACCCTCCTTAAGCTCATCTGAGCAACAGTGTGGGTGAGAGATGGGACCTTCTTGGCCGCAAAGCATCCAGCTACGTGTAAGAGCCACAGCTGCTGATGTTTAAACACAAGTCTTCCATTTAAAGCTGCTTTGAATTTAACGTTTCTTAATGCTGCATAAGACATTATAGTCTTCCATCCAATAAAATTCTCTCCCCCCTTTTTTCATTTTCACTCTGTAAGTACTTCATTTTTAAAATGAATGAGTAGCTAGGTATGACTGGGTGATTTATTTGAATATTAGCATTATTTCCGTGAATAGTTTTATCCTTTTTATAAACGGGAGTCCTATCACAATTCAGAAATATTTACAAGGTCATCAGGGTTGTAAGAGTAGCATTCCTGTGTACAGTAACGGGTTCTTATACTGTGCTTATAATCCATCTGTATATCTTCAGCATTTTTAATACACCTTGCTCCGCAATACCAAGGTGCCAGCTGTATTTCTTCTTCAGGCTCAGTTGTTTTTCTCCCTTCCCAATTGTATCTATGCACTAAATCCTTTAAACCTCTATCCAGTCTGCAACTTCATTGGCTCAAACTAATGAACAGTATTTTCTAATTCCCTTATGATAATCCTATTAACTGTCCAAAGCTATTTCTGCAAGGGTCATCAATACACAGATGTAAATCTGAGACCAGGTCTATCTGTGGTCAGTTGTAATCCAGCTCCTCTCCTTGAAACCACCAAGGACATTTGTCAGCGCTCGGAAAAAGCGGAGCTGAGCAACTGAGCTTCTCAGGTAGAGTGATTTGTATGTTGATTGCCTTTCAGGTTTTATTTTAGTAGGGGAATAAAATATGGTGTTTTGAAGATGGCCACAGCTGCTAAAATTTATCAGCGGTGTATTAAACGTTCTAATAGATAAACTTAACCGATACAGTCTCTCAGAAGAACCTCACCTTTGGCATCAGGCTGAAATGTAGCTCTTGTGATAAAAACTAATGCCAGATTTCCAGTTATGAATTTGGCAGGCTGTTTTGATTAAGCTGAGAATAACAAGCTACAAGAGCTGTCATTATTCGTGCTTTAAATAAATACAGGGTTTGCTCTAGCATGGACAGTAAGCGGTGCTTCACTCCAGATGGAGTCATTTTGGGGAAGAGGAAATATATGAGAAATCTAGATGCCTGAGCTGCTGACGGCGTGTGCCCAGACTATCAGAAGTGACACCTATGTCTAATTTAATAGAGCTTTTCTATTCCTTGCATGGAATCCTCTCTCTCTTTATTTGATTTTGTCATTGACTTAATTCAAAATGGGATTTCTGCTCTTTTGTAACCTATCTTTGAATACTAACCTGTATATAAGAATCTGCAAGACAACATAAACACGCCATTTCTTCTGCCTGTACGGGGATAGAGTTCTGTGCTCTGGTGAAGGGTGAGTGAAGGGCTCAAATGTCTGGGATAATCCCCAGAGAATTTTCATGTCTGGGTCCATCATTTTCAGAGCCTCCAAGAAACTCTAAATCCTAACTTTAGAATAAAACCTTCTTACCCGGCTATCTAATTTCAGGCTCAGAATTGTTTTCTCGCAAAAGAATGTTTTGGTAAGTATAAATATTGGTGTGAAAGAATAATAAACCCAATGTACTGGACAAGAAATTTCTCTATGATGTAGCTGGTGTGACAGCATTAATTTCAGGCAGGCTGCAAGTATGTAACTAAAGGTATAAATGATGTGTTACATGAAAAGATGAAGAAAATGTCCCTGTCTAGCTGGTGAGCCTACCTCCTTTGAGGGCAATCTGCCATTGACAGCAATGGAAAAAATCATCAGGTCCACAGTTGAGTGGAGATGCAGAGACTGCTTTACTTACCTACCAGTATTTTGCTGTTCTCAGTGGCACGTCTTTGTCATTTGTACTCAGTTTTGGATTTGGCAGTGGGCATAAGAACAGCCATATATATGTCAATCCTTAAAAAATAACCATACCATGAGCAAACAAAGAAAACTTAGTAAATATAACAGTCCACTAAACTCCCATTTTTTGATACTGAGAGATTGCTTTCTACAGCTGAGATCCCCAGAAGATGAGCCTGTTGTGAATTGTACAGGTCTAAGTGGTCAAGAAACCTTGGGGCAAAATTACGTTTTGGATTCTTGCTTCCAACCTGCTTACACAAACAATATGATCTTCACAATCAACAGCTTTACAACTTTTCTGCAAGTACTTGAAATTTTTTTGACAGGAGGGAACAGTTTGAACATAAAGTCACTCTTCTGCAGCTGATATATACCAGATTGCTAGAATTAGACCTGAATACTTTATCCTAGTTCAGAATGGGATTTTAAGCTGATCTGTTATAAATATTAATGTCTAATCCCAGCAACTCTAATTACAGCACAGCTAAAATAATGGGGAAATGCATTAGAGCATGAAAGATAATAATCAAAATAACACAACTTGAGAGCAAATTGCATAGCTAAAGATGATTGCGATATGCCAGTATATGCAACTACTGGTTTCCAGTGATAAAGGGAATTCATCACTAGCAGCAATGGATCTTGGAACCATCACAGGGTTCCCTTATTCCTAATTTATAAAGTGCAAAAAACCCTACAGGTATTTTACATCTTCAAAATACTCATGATGCCGTCTGTCCATATCCTCATCTCAACTGCAAAGTTTTTTCCTGGGTGAACTACATTATTAAAGGACATCCCTGCCCCTTTCCAGCCCTCCAAAAAAAAAAAGAGCAAAGAGAGCACCAATTCAGAAAAAAGGGCCTGACTGATAGAATCAGTAGCCCCACCTCAGTGGAGAAATAATCTTCAATAAATATTGCACTAATATTTAGGATTACAGGGATTAACCACCTCAGTTGTACAACTAACTGCCGTTATAGGAGGCTGCGATTCTCACTATATGCAAAAGCTGTGCAACTTCAGAATAGTCTTAAATGCAGACGATGCAAGAACTTATGAAAAATCTACATCACCCTTAAATTTCCACCCTGACTTTTAGACCTATTGTCTTCTTAGACACTTTCAGATAGCCAGTGGTATAAAACCAGAATAACAAACCCATATTCCACAAGCCACCTGTGGACAGAAAACCCTCCAGAGACTGTACAGCACTCTAGTTAGACACGGGTGAGCAAGGAGAGGGAAAAAAAAAAAATCAGGTTGCCTCCATGATTTAGTATGTTTAACATGGCAAAAGGATGCAGGGAACTCAGCTGGAGAGTCTGGTAACTAGCTTTCAGTGCTATCCCATCTTAAACTACATAATAGGCTTTATTTTAAGGCATATGGCTAACCACAGTTAGACTGAATTATAACCTTAATTCGGAATTCCTTGAATGAGCACAAAGATTTAGCCTGAGTCCCAATACAGTGAAATGTTTCTCACTGATTTAAATGTAAGCTGGAACACGCTATAAATCAACACAGAGAACTCCGTTATATTGCGACAAGCATACAACACAGGTTTTGCCTGTAATGTTCAATGCTTACGGAATTCAAGTGAAAGCTGTAGAGCAATTTTCACAATCAGTATCTAAGTACAGAGCAATTCCTATTCTTCCGCTTACTGGAAGGAAGATATCAAAGAACTGTAAGTAGAAGAACATAAAATGAAAGCGAGAAATGGGGTCTACCCAATACCAGCTATGAGCAGAGTTGGCCAAAATTAGGGGAATAGCACTTTCTGCGTAAAAGAATAAAAATCAAAACCAAACAAAAAAAGCCCTTCCAACTATTTCAAGTGAAAGACTTTGTGAATTCATGTCACCTCTTGTATTAATTCTTTTTTTTAAGCGGAAATGAAACATTTCAATTTTTCATTAGCATTTTCATTTTGGACGTACATGCAAGATGAGGGCAACAACAAGTAGAGGAAGTATGATAAGCCTGAAAAATAGCTCCATATATTTGCCTGCCAAAACAAGAAACTGTTTTTGATGACCCAGAACCCTTTCCACTCGAACAGCCACAGATAATAGAAGAGAAAGAAGGAAAATGCAAGAAATCGCAGTGAGCAAATGCCATATAGTTTTTCTCACTGCATTCAATCAGGGGAAGGGATGGCAACGTTGCGGGAACAGCGATTCCTGCAGAGAGAGCTAAGCTGGGCTTTAATGAGCCATCTCAGCTGCTCCGAGCAAAGTACCTGCTGCATTACAAAACTCCACACGGTCAAAACCCCTCCAAGAAATTTCCAAATTACCACTCGTGTTACCTAAGCCATCCATCCGAATAAGGCTCTGTGAACTGTAACAGCAGCAGTGACTCCAGCCTAAACTCAGCCACGCTGGGCGGCAGATTCAGTTCTTGGTCTTTCTCAGCCTCATAGAAAACTGCTGGCTGACAGGTCTTGCACAGAGCCAGGTGAAAATGTGTTATCAAAGCTGTTCTTAACAAAAACTATTTCACTGATTTTTTTTTGGGGGGGGGGGGGGAGGCGGTAATTGTTTCAGTGTTGATGAGAACTTCCACAAAAGCAATATCATTGTTCTGAAAACATTAAAGTAATAAATTCAAATGGCATCTTGAAATTAAATTTGTTTCTATTTGCATATCCTTGCCATTTCAGTGGTATAACAGTCATTCATAATATGACATCATAATTAAAATATTCTTAAATGACTCCATTTAGGCAATATTTTAAGGAGAGTTGCTTTGCATGGAATTAAATATTTTATCTCAATTTGAGATGAAAGCATGTTATAATAAAGTCTTGTCATTTTGACACAAAGTATCAAATAAAATAATTGCAGCGCTGAGTCCTGTCCTTCATAATTGCTGGAATCCTATTAAAATAGCTGCCTCCAGCAGTACCCAAAGATAACCACACAGTCCCATTTCTCCTTATAGCAGGGACACTGTCTAGGCTTAAAGCAGTAAAGATACTAGCTACTCCTTTTCTCAGAGATCCCTTAAAGAAGGCCTTTGAAATTTTTAAATAAAGCAAACTGAGACTGTTTTGAAAGCAATTATGAGATAAAGCCTTGGATCTCATCTCTTTGAAAGCACACAATGATGAAATGCCTTCACTGAAAATTTTAAGTTAAATTGAAGCATATCAATGCTGTTGACCATTAAGTACAGTGGTGGTGTCCTTTGAACCCTCAATGACACGCAAAACTGGTCGTGGGGAGACCTCATTTCTTTCTTGAGAAGAGATCCCAGAAGGCAGCATTTGGCAACTGCTCACCTTCGTTCTCTCACACGTTGCACGCTGTCCGGGTTTATTTTGTTACATATCGCATTTGGTTGCAGGCAAGAGGCACATTTGAAAATACAGCCTAGCTAAAAATAACCTTGCTAAGCTTTAAGCCAAACAGGATGAAGTAAACCCTCAGAAAGAGTTAGGAGAAGTTAGGCTCTATCAGATGAGGAAACATGCCAGCCATGGACCATCCAAGGTCTAAATATAGTGCCTTTAGACCTTGGGGACTTCCTCAGTGCCCACGCTACAGCCACCTCCAGGCACCCTTTGCTTTTCAGGAGACTGTCTCTCCCAATGAATGCAAATTTTTGTTCCCATTATCGATGCCTGCATCCTCTCCAGATTAGTTAAGTTCTGCAGTTCGTCCAAAAAGGGTTTCAGGCCACTGAACCAAGTTGTCTCAGAGATGTCAGTAATCCACAATCTATGGTAAACAGCAAACTAGAATGCATGTATTCAGATCTTACTTAGATAACTTAATAAATCATTTTAGAAAGTGGCTATTCATTTAAAATATGGTAGCAATCATTTTAGGACTTTAGAATTTTATTATACTCTTCTGTTTAGTATGAATATTGATGCGTCATCCAATATTTAAAATATAGGGATTAATATAGACTTGCTGTCATACAGACCAACCTAGTGTTTATCGACTGTTAAATAGTTAAGTGAATTATAATTTGATTTTTTTTTAGAGTGCTTGTTGGAACACATCAATAAATGAGGCTCTTACAAACTGATGCACATTTGAACTGTTCTGTTGGGACAGTTAATGCTGTAACAGTCATTTATCCTGTAAATCCAAATAACTGACATCATGGTAATCTGAAATAGCATGTTTTTTCTCTGATTTATGATACTCTCTGGTTTTGTATCTGAGTCTAATTCTCCCAAAGGGAGAGTGAGCGCTCTCGCATGCATTCACATCGAGAATCCACAAATAGAGCCCCTTTAAGCGCTGACGCCACAGCAAAAAGCTGTTAGACACCAAAATCGTTAGGAAAAAAATCCTAGAAAAATCAGATTTCATTACTTCTAATGCTCACAGAATTCCTCTCCTTTCCTAAATACAGCACGCTGCATACGGCTGCGACTCCATCCACTTCCCATGTCTGCTGCAGCTAATTCCACAGCTGCAGGCAGGTTCCTACAGCGGCTCAGGTTTAACCAAACGTTACCCTCTGCCGCACAAACAAATCCGGAGGGAGGAGAAAAACCACCATCAGAACACCTTCAGTATCTCTTGTTCTTACTTCTCCTGATCCTATGGCCAGCTGCTGCAAACAGAAGAGGTCAGGACCCGGCTTATCTTATCACGTCAGCCACAATAGCAATGAGACAGGGCTGCTCTGACACTTTGCAGAAGGTACCTAAATCCTGCAGCAACTTCCTACAACACAAGGAACATTGTGTTCAGACACTTACCACTCATTTCCTATTTTATTCACTAGAAACTTGCGCTGTTGAGTATATTTTCCATTTACCCTTAAGATTAGCACTGAGGAACCAAAGGAATTCAGGCATCTTTGCCCATACCTAGGACCGCAGTATCTGAGATACTGTTATTTCTTGGGTTTTGCATAAGCATTTCCACATCACGCAGGTGATAGTAATGCTTCACCTGGGCTTTGCTCCAAATTCTGTCCCTCGGAGGTAAATTGGCATTCGAGTGCTGTATTGGTGTGCTCATTGTGCTGGTGTGCACATACGAAGCAGATGAAATGATCAGAGGCATTTACAGTAAGATCTTTTCCGATAAGATCGGTTTGTTCCCTTCATTTTCCTTTTTCCCTTTCCCTTCTTTTCCCCCACTCTCCCCTAAGAAAACAAGCTTCCTCATACCTCCTGCTGCTTGTTACAACGAGCCCTTTTCTGCTGATGCTGATGCTCTTTTCTTCTGCTCAGATGAATGTTAGAAGCCTTCAAGAAATGATCACTCTTAGATGGCTGCAGCTGGGCTGGCTTCTTATGGGGTGACACAACTGTAGCCTGAGCATGGGAAAGGCTAAAATATTTGGAATTAATTTCATGATAGAGCCGTGGCAGTCCCTGTGAAGGAGTCTTAGAAACAACTAACTCTACACAAAAAAATTGTCCCAGAATTTGCGCTCCAGTTTCTACACAAATAAAAGCAAGTCCCAGGGAAAGGATTTACTATGCTGTTTATCTGAGCTATGTTTTGGAGCGGGATAGGAAAAGCATGTGTTTTAAGCCATCGGCTTTTTCTCCAAATTGTGACATTTATCTACATGTTCAGAGAAACTTGTGTAAATGCCTTAGTTGCTGCATAACTGCAACCCCAGTTTGCTTAGTTTTGGTCTGCAAAGGAAGCAAAAACATTAATTCTAATTTTATGCAGTTTTACAAGTGTTTACAATTTAGCTGGAGAAAGTTCACCATTTATAATTAAGAGTCAATCACAGGATCCAAAGAAAAACATGAAGCCTCTGGAATGACACCAATGGTATAAAAGATCTGTGCAGGAAAGGGATAACTGCTGCAGGAATTACAGCTCTCCAGGGCTCTCTGGCCACACGATACTGTCCGCTTTGGCTTTCATCTTCTGATTAATAAAGGTAACATGAGGAATACGTTCCTACTATTGCTTTTACTTCATGCAATTGTAGTTGCTACAGGGATGTCAGGATCATACAGTGGAGACGACGTTATTTCTGATACTGGAAGCAAGGGGGCCAGGCAACCCTGTAGCACACACTGTGAAGTTGCAGCTGGTTGGAACGGGACTTGGACGTCTGTCATTTAATCAATTACTTTATAAATGGTTACTGCATTTTTTTGGTAAATGGTCAGGTAAAAAAAAAAACAAACCACATTCTGGTGTAACACATCCAGCTGGCAACAGCTTTACAGTTCAACAGAGGAAATTTTTTTTCTTCTAATTTGGATATACTGACCTAACTCAGGATTGCCTGCGCCCTCCCCACAGTGTCCTTGCTGCCTTTTGACAAATACAGATACAGCACTTTTACATGTGGGTCTTCCCAATTAAGGTAAATACAGAAATTAATCCCCCAAACTAGCAAGTTTCACTTTCTGCTCTGTAAAGGGAAAACAATTTTGCATCCAATAGCTGCACATGTAACTATTGTATAAGTGTCAGGAGAGAAGAAAAACATTTTTTATTCACGTTTCCGCACGCGTAAGAAACATTAGCGGATGGTTGGGAGATCACAGAACTGTAGATCCATCCCACCTTTCGGTAGTGGCTCTTCCCATATTAACAGAGTGGCTGAAAGCTATTAATACAGAATGAATATCTGCTTGATAATGTAAGAGCCAGGAGGATGGGAGATTCACACCAGCCTAACCCAATCACCTACGTTACACAGCTCGTCTCTCCAGTTGAAAAGGCAATACGGACTCCTTTTCTGCAAAGCCACCTGGAGGGCTTACCCCCACACATTGACCAGATAAAGCTGAGAAAAACCAGCTTCCCGTTGTTGGTGCCTTAAGTTAAATGCCTGTAACAAGACGACGTGACCAACTGACTGTCAACTCTTCTAAAACATGGAGATGTGCTTGGTGGAGTCCCAGGACACTTTACCAGAAGGGGAAGAAAGGGAATGGAAGAACAGCAAGCACCTGGCAGTCACAAGCGAGCCCTACCTGCTTGGCTCTGCCAGTCCTACAGGAACAGCTCCAGGGCAGCAGGCTGGAAGACACAAGAAATTCTTGAGAGCACAGGTTGAAGATACCTCCTTCATCCATGTCCCTCTCCTTACCGTAGCACAGTCTTACTCGGTCTGCTCTGACTTACTTTACTCTTGAATCATCACCGCAAGACATCTGGAAATCTAATTAAACTGCCAAGAAGTTAATAAATACTCCCTGTCAAGAGCTACTGCCCTGCCTTGCCCAAAGCATTAGATGCTGCACTCTGTCCAGCCGGGGTGAGTAGGTCCTGCTGCAGAGAAAGGCACTAATTCAGTGTTAGAGTGTCAGAACTGAGAGATAATACAACTTTTCAAATGATGGGAAAGCAGCAAACAAAATCTTCGCGCATCTCAGAGGATGCATGTTAATGCTCAGAGAAAGCCAGGAATGAAGAATACATGAATTTGAAAGCTGTCATGACCAACTTTTTTTTTAAATTGCTTAATTCTCTCAAATTTGAAAGACTGCTTAGGTAGACCCTGCATTCATAGGGAGCCTGTTGGCTAGGTCAAGCCTGCCTTTTGCAGATAATGATAACAAAGTGTAGATATGAAGAAAGCAAAAGCAAGAATTCCTACTGATTTACTTTTGCAGTTACAAATACACATTTGAAAAAAACTTCAACCAAGCTAAGGGAAAAAAAAAAAATAAAACAACCCACACCAGAATTAAATATTATCATTTCTGAGCCAAACCTATTTTGCTAACTGTTTTCTGTGGGCAATTTTTTGCATATCCAGAGCCTTAGGAGGCATTCTTGGTCAAGCCCTACCCCAAAACAGACAGTGGATGTTCTCCCAACTTCACAAGTTTCGATTCCTCCCAGCCCTCCCCTGCAGGCACTCTTTGTTTTTTGATGGAAAGGAGCAGTAAGAGTCTGTTCAAAGTCCCTACAGGGTACTACTTCTTCTAGATCTTTAATTAGCCTCACAACAAATTTAAGTTTCTTCCCTTTTCCATTAAATGCTAGCCATCAACCTCTCTAAACACCTGTCTCCAGTCACTGCTAGAGTTACAGCTCTGACATAAGTGATTTTTGACAAATTATAGGGATTATACGCACTGCCAAACATCTGCTGAGCTTGGAAAAAAAAAAAATATATATAAAACTTCTCCCCTAGGCTTCTGCCGTTCATCATGCCTCTGCTAATTACAACAATAAACTCCAACCAAAACTCTGAAGGACATGTCAATTCTAGCAGGCATACAGATGTTTACTTAGAGTTCAGAAATTAAATATGTACTTAAACATCAACTGAAAACTCTGTCCTGACTTTCAGAGTACCGTGGTGAAATGCTCAATCCATCTGACAAATCGGGCCAGGCATTGAGGTTAAACATGGATTGAGGTTCATGCCCTTAAATATCTGCATTTGAAAACGCTGGCTGTTCTGCTTTCGCTTCAAATAGACACTTTCTTAGCATCCAACCATCCTCCTCTTCCACCCCACTTGATATATCCAAGTTTTTTTAAAAAGAAGATAAATGAATAATAGGTTTCCTGACAGAATTAAAAAAAAAAAAAAAAAAGGATGAATTCATCACAATAGTAACAACTATGTAACTGCTCCAACAAATATGTAACATGCTCCAAAAATTCGAATCCTGAGTTTCGAAAGACATTCACCATTTAATATACAAAATTAAGCTTTTTCAAATAAAAAATTTTAGTTAATGATAATTGAAATTTGACATTATTAACGTCAACTAATATTTTTTCTGAAATAATAAAACAAGGTCTGTTTTAAAATATCTGCATTCTGCCTTTCCATACAAAACATAATGGTACTGTGGTAGAAGTGAAGCTGATTGATGTGAAAGATGTTGAGCTCATTTCCCATTTCAGAGTGAAATCCAGAAATCAATGTGCAATCCATAAAAGATGAACAATTTCTGGTGCATAACTATAGACCAAATTTTGAAAGACTTAAAAAAAAAAAAAAAAAGATTAAAAGAAAGGGATATTTTTTCTAATCCTATGTTTTTTAACCTAACACACTACTGAAGCCAGGGGTAGTCACATAGGGAATTTTCTAACTGGCAAAGCCTTAAGGATAAATGAAACATTGGACTGCATCTATTTAAAATGTTTCCATCTCACAAATAAAGAACAGCATAACTCTCCTAAAGCGGATAGAGCGAATAATCCAATCCCATAACCCTCTCATCAGTCCTGGTGACCTGCAGTGAAGCTGACAGCTTTCTACGTCAACCCATCCTGGTTTATATTTTCTTCCTATCGTATGAACTCTTCTTTAAGCAAATAAAGTCCCGTTCGGGTGTTTTGAAACTATGTTTTTCCCCAAACACAGTGATCTCATCACTACATGATACACCATGTTTTTCCTTTAGGTAAGCCCAGGAAGTTTTCATTTATCCATATAATAAGCCTGTCTTTGCACATCTGGGTAATACAACGCCGGTGCAAGCGGTCAACACAGGTGGCTGCGGCTCTGAAGCCTGGCCCTTAAATCTGTATTTACCCACCTTAATGTAAGGGACCTGACTGTCTCTGAATGCCAAGGGAGCTGCAGGTACTCTGTGTTTTCGACTAGCAGCTATCTGGCTTGGTGCCTGACAGTCGTCATCGGGAGCAGATCACTAAAGGTGCTTATGGCTTTCGGCTCCCTCCACAATGCTCTGGCAACGGGTCTGAAATTCTGACCTCCGACCTTGACATTGATTTTGCTTACGTAATGATGCTAATGCCTCTTGCAAATCTAAATGCATACATGACCAAGGATGGATAGCGCGCTCGCTTCCTCGGCTTTTTTTTTTTTTTTAAAAGGGACCAGCTGAAAAGAAGAAATTGTAATTTTTGCTTTCTTCACTCAGAAAGTCTGACATAAAGACAGGAAAGTAAAGAAGACTAATTTAATAAATTTAAAATTTAATTTAAAAATTTAAATAGATTTATTTAAAAATTTAAATAATTTAATAAATTTAAAATTTAAGACTATCTTAAAATATGTATGTGAAGTCACCATATGCATTAAAAAACACAGTCTAATACATTGATGATCTGCAGACCTGATAAGGAAAATTTTTTCTCCCCAATTAGCACTTTTCAAATAAAAACGTCAGGAGCCGCTTTCAGTTGTCAAAATCAATGACAAAGGCTAATGAAAATGCAATATCTTCTAAATCAGCAATTTTTCCCTCCACAAAGATTGCTGTTCATCTGGCTTGTCACATGCTGTTAAAATGGTGCAAAGAGAAAACTTGAGATCAGTGGCAAAGCAGCTGGTGTCCTGGAAGGTCTGTCGGTACTTCCTTAGAACTAACAGACACAAATAGCTTTAGTAATGAGATTTATTATCACTTTACCATCACTGCACATCATCCTGCATCGCTGTTTGACTTGACTACCCTCTCAGGATATTCTACTCTCACCGTGTGCTTTTACCCCGAGCAAGTATTTAGCAGGATTGTAAGACTGCACATTTACACGGGGGGGGGGGGGAAATAAATAAAAAATCAGATTTAAAGCAGTAAGGATTCTATAAGAGATGGTTGCAATGGCCAGGGATGTACGTTCTCCAGCATGCAAGCCCATCCCTATTGAATGCAACCATCCCCACGCAGCTAAGTGCTGCCTCTGACCTCTGCGCTCCACGATGCTCTCAGGCTGACTCAGGTTTAAGGGCGTTGTATTAACAGATGACCTTAACGAATTTCTAAAAGGCAGCACTGTCGGTCAGCCGTCTTTCAGGACAGCTTGCCGCTGGGCGCGCGAACGCGAGCGCTGCGGTCTGTCCGCGGGGTTGCAAAGTGCAGCTGCTCTTACGAGAGCTGCCGTCTGGCACAGAGGACGGCTCTAGCTGTCCCCACCGCCGGGCACACCGGATTTCAGCACACCTGTAAAGCCGGGGAGGTGGCAACTTTAGGTCTAAGACACCTTGTGATGGGTCGTTACAAACTGCTCTGTGACACTATCTGCTTTACTGTCTCAGCATTACGCATTGACATTTCCTCATGGAGGCACTTGCACAACATGCTCCAGAGTTGGTAGCACCCACATTTCTCCAAATATTAGGAACCTAATTTTTTCTTTGGAAAATGCTGCTTGCCCAGCATATAAAAGAACACCACCTCACCACCCAAAAAAATCCCAACCAGCAACACAAAAACTCTATCTAAACCCTTCACAAGGATGTGGGAGAATTTCCTGCCCTGGTGATTGCCCATTTTTGCCCACACACTAAACGCAATAGCTTACACCTTCTTCCACCGCGCTTTCTTGAAAGGAAGACTCTACTACAGGAGAACCAGCTCATCCTATAACCGAGCTTCCCACGGATCACCGTGCAGTTACACGTTCATATGCCCTTGTCCTCAGGTGCCTAATTGGGAAACACCTGGCTCAGACGGCCTAATTCCCACAGTGCCAAGATAAGAACAATAAATATTTATAACTCCACTGAGCAGAAAGGAGGATGGTTTGCATGACTTGCTCCAGGCTCACAGCCTGACTCAGTCGCAAGGCCAGGATTAAATTTTAGGAGTTCCCCACTCCAGGTCCATGGATTAAATTTTAGGAGTTTCCCACTCCCAGGTCCATGGTCAGCTTACCAGCCTGTGCACGGTCAGGATTGTTGCCTCATGCCACGCTGCAGAAGAATGGTGAAACGCAGCTTTCCGTGTCATTATGATTCACCTAATCTTTGCAGATTTATTAGATACAACAGATCAGTAACACAAACTTGACAGAGAGCTTTCATTTGTTAAGCAATCAGTTCCCATCTCTAATGTTTCACCAAAAGCATGGTCAGTTTTCTGGTTTGAGCCTTCAACAGACTGCTTAAGTTTCATATCCTGTATTTTTAGTGCCTTTCGGGGCTAAAAGCTATGAAACAGCAAAGCATACAGAGAATCAAACCCTCTCTTTCCTCATGGAACAAAGAAAATCCTCAGCATCAGCAGACAGAAGACCTTTTTGTAGATGTCCATGTAAGTCACGGGAATGACTTACAAGGCTTTGACCCAGCATATCCACATAACTGTCCATCCCTGACATGGCAAAGATTTTCAGTTTTGCCTGTGTGAGAAGGGATTAGCTTCATATTTCTATTTCAGAATTGATTAAGTAGGAATTGATCCAGTAATCTGGATCTATATGCTGACAACAATCTATCTACAGATCTATCTACAGAAAGAATTTATACTAATAAAGTATAATTCATTACCTGCTTTTCTTCCAAACTTATTTGCAATGCTTCCCACAAGTTTTGATTAATTGCCACGAGTACAGGTATGGAACAATTTATTTGCACATTTACACATCAGCTTTAGTCCCAATACACACAAGAATTGGATTCCTTGTGTCTTGCTCAGCCATTATTCCACTTCATCCCTTGATGCTGGTATGTAAAAATGAAGGTGCATTTCCTCCTGTGCATACATGCTACAACACTAACGTCACTCTAGTCTAACACACTAGCAGCTTTTAAAAATGGCATTCATGGCATGATAACATCTTAGCGTTTGCTTCAAGATGGGATTTACTGTGAAGTCAAAGAAAGCTTACCTTAACATCTGAACAGCTAAAACTAGTCTAGACTAAATGGGAACACTCAAATCATCTGCCTTAAGACTCCTGTAGACAGTGACACTTCATCACATTAGAACTACCGTTTTTGACTAAAAAGGAAACTTGTGACCGATGTGCAACATGAGAAAAGACTCAGTACTATGTGGTGGCAGAGCTCATGCAGAGGGCTATGTAGATGTCTATCAGCAGTGTAGTAAAAATGCATGCAAAGAATTGGTACTTTTCTCCCCCAGTACATCCTCCTGAAACAGATAATTGATCTTCTCAAGAAAGCTGTAGGACCCCAAGAACATTTACTGTGACTTTCAGGAACCAGCAGAACATCAGCCTGACCTTGAGAGCTCAAAGCTCTGGCCAAACCTTGCTGCTCTGTAATGCTCTGGCACCATCCAGCTGGGCTCATCTTGTTGGTGGGAATACACGACAGGAAACCTCTCCTCTTCCCTCAAAGAACAGTGGTTCTACTTCACCCCTCAAAAACTCCACCGTAAAAGATAAAAAGGGTGTTGCTTGAGTACTGCTGTATCGCAGTGCCCTGGGATTGCCATCTGGCTCCTTGGGTTGCTTTATTTATAGAACGGGTGCAACAAGAAAGTGATTTTGATTTATAACCCCCATAATTTTTTCTGTTTTGTAACAAACATGGCCCAACCAGTACAAGAAGTCTAGCTCCAGGATGTTCAGAGGTCTCTTGCCCAACAGGTTCAAATACTTGGCTCCGTCTTCTGTATGAGAAATGAGCAGTTCAGGCAATCCTTAAAAATAAATGCTTACAGCACTTGGAAAATTAATAGGTTGCCGATTCCAAGGCGGATTAAAAAAAAAAAAGAAAGAAAAAAAAAATACTCACTACACATTCCCATTGCAGAAAGTTGTACAACCATGATTTCACACCATGTCCCCAATTTTCTCCGATGACTGAGAAGGAACAGTACAATGGAGAAACCCTCGCCTAGGCACTTTCAGTAAGAATCTGGCCAGACATCTTTTTAAAGAGACTGACATATATCCTAATTGCTTTTTATGAGATGATGAGAAGCTCTACAGTTATCATCTGTATTTTGATCTTCACTGATACGTAACAGCTGCAGGAAATTACACACTGCACTGTACCTACTGTAAGTTTATCCCTTTTCTATCCTGTTATTAACTGTTCTCCTCTTTGAACTTGCAGCATCTCCTACTCCAGCCACCAAAATGGAAGAAAATGCCAACACCAGCTTCGAAGAAGATTTTGAAGGACAGGCGACACACACAGGCAAGGAAACTAACTGCATTTTTTTTCTAAAAATAAGCTAAACTGTCCCTGTTCACTGGGGAAAACCAGAATTCCAGTAGATCCAGTTGGTTTGCCAGAAACACAGGCTTGCACAGAAACATAGGCTCCAAAGCCAATGAGAATGTATTTTGGAGTGACACCTCTCATGGAAGGGCAGGTAACACCAAACTGATCTTTGTGCCAATCCTCCTCATACCTGAAGCAAATGGCAAATGCAGAAGACACCTGAAGAAGCCACCAACAGCAATGGCCCAATGCAGCTCTTGTTGGTTTATTGCTTCAGTCAGGAACCACAGCCTTTCTTCTTCTGGGGAAAAGAGAAGAAAACAAAATAGCAGCAAAAACCACACTCACACGCTAGAATTAGGTTATAAGGTTTCACTATAAAGGCTGGATTATTTTTTCCTTCTTATAGAAAGAACATTCAGTGCTAGAAGTGAACCTATAAATCCTTTTGGCAAACACAGCATAGCATTTAAAAGCTTTAAAAGCATCCTTGCTCAGAATCACAATTCTTTTTAATCCAGCACTCAATCACCATGATTTTTATGAGTACTGACATTGTATTCAGCTCTACAGACAGGTATCACTTCATCCCACCCCACCAACAGGTAACTATATGGCAATCATTCCCTCCCTGTGCTCCGAGGGCTTCTTTTTCTTTGTGCTATAATAAATTTAGCTCTTGTAATAACTCTTTCCAGGGTTCTTTCCCAACCAGCCTTGCTGCTGTTGGCTATTTTTTTAGGGACCCAAATGTAGGGCACTACATCCACCCCTAGGCTTCAAAATAGTTTTGGAAATCAGGCTACTGTACTGCTATCGCTACGCCAAGAGGTTCAGGCTAATTCCTGCTTTGGAACCTGTTTGCAAAAGATCAGGTCACCTTCCCTTTCCACCGAGGGGTGTAGTGCCGTTAGCCACCACTTCAAGATGTTGAAATTTAATCCAAAACAGAGTCTTGGCAACTGGCAACACCACACGTCTCTCCTGAGAGGGAGAGCTGCTTACCTAGCCTTTTCTAAATTTTCCATAGAAATAAACTTCACCTCTGAAAACACTAAAATATTCCTTGTTTTTGCTTTAGAATCTAAGATGCAGATTAAAATGTTTCATTTTGAGAAACACCACTGGAATTTTGAAATGAATTTTTTTTTTCCCATTTCAAAATTTAACTGCTTTAATCAACCAGCTCCAAAGACCAAGATCTGCATTACAATCAGAATTATCACAGCATTTGCCTTACAGGTTACTCTTCCAGTGGAACAGGTATGGGTTTAAAAAAAAAAAACCAAAAAACCAAAACCCACAACTCAAGTGTCCTGTATTCTTAGTTTTACTGTAAGTCCTTACACATGTTATGTATTCAAATACACTGTCTATAGAGAAATGCAAATATACTTCTACAAAACACTAGCTTTGGCCAACACGTCAGTTTTAACAAGTTTCGACATCCTCATCCTTGTTAACTACTCATGTAGTTTACCAAAATCCTTTTACAGGATCCTGATAGGAAACAGACCACCAAAGTGATCCAGGTTAGAAAAAAACCTCTTTCTTTCTTTTGGAGCCTAATGTAACACATTGGTCCCAAAGCTCTGGTTTTCAGCACTCCTGGAGAGCGTTCTGGAAGGAAGAGTGGCAGACAGATAAACTGCTGCACAGAAGGACAAACCAGCAAAGAGACTTCTTAAGACAGCTTCTTGTTGCAGCCAGTCTCTCATCTAACTTCATCTCTCTTAGGGCCCAAAGGCGTGATCAATGACTGGAGGAAGTTTAAATTAGAAAGCGAAGATAGAGGCTCCTTATCCTTGAGCAAGAAAGAAATTCTTAGACAAATGTCTTCACCACACAGATCTTTCAGTAAAGATGATAAAGACACCAGAGAGAGATTCTGCCGTAAGGTAAGAGAAGAAAAGCAAAATAAATTAATTTTGATTCTATATAAAACATACTGGTTCTAAGCTAGAAAATCCTGAATTTGCCAGACTCAATTTCTTTGCAACTTAGCAGAGCTCACACAACAGAACAAATGCACGTGCAACCATCTATCTAGTCCTCTCCCAAGCAAAGTCTAACTTCAGTAGGATAAGCAGTATATTTCACAACAACATATCACACAACACAGAGTCTGACCTTTCTTCCTCCCTTCCCTGCCTCAATGCTCTATCCTTGGTTAAGGCAATGGAAAATCTTTAACATGTTTAAAAACCTACTAGTCAGGATAGAGCTCTGAGCCTGAACGTCACTCATTACTGTTTACCAGTTCTGAAAGGGGGGGACCCAAAACCCAAAAAACCACAGGAATTAAACTTTGACCCCACTACAGTCACTGGCAACATTCCCACCAACTCTGGAAGATGCAGAAGTTTTTGCCAAATATGGCAACTGTCTTCAGTATCATGCAAGTGTTGAGACAGGATCTTCACCCGTCTCTTCAAGAGACCTCCCAGAGTCACTGTAGGAAGTGACTGCTCTTCTGGCTAAGCTTTTGATGCGATGTTCTTTAGACAACAACTTAGTCTCTTCCTGTTTCAGCACCAACAGATTACCACTTATAACATTCTCTCAATATTCACAGATGAGCATGCAGGAGTATGAGTTAATTCATGATGAGCAAGAAGATGAAAGTTGCCTACAAAAATACCGCAAACGCTGCATGCAGGATATGCACCAGAGGCTGAGTTTTGGGCCGAAATACGGTTATCTGTGTGAGCTGCAAAACGGGGAACAGTTCCTGGAAGCCATTGAGAAAGAACATAAAACTACCACCGTCATCGTCCACATTTACGAAGACGGCATCAAGGGCTGCGACGCTCTCAACAACAGCTTGACCTGCCTGGCGGCCGAGTACGCCACGGTGAAGTTCTGCAAGATCAAGGCCTCCAACACGGGGGCTGGAGACCGCTTCTCAAACGAAGTGCTTCCCACCCTACTTGTCTATAAGGGTGGGGAGCTTCTGAGCAATTTCATTAGCGTTTCTGAACAATTCAATGAGGAGTTTTTTGCTGTGGATGTGGAGTCTTTCCTAAATGAGTATGGGCTGCTACCTGAAAGGGAGCTTCCAGCACTGGGAAATGGCAACATGGATGAGCAAGATGTTGAATAATTAGAGAGCCATAGTCCTCACTGTCTCTCTTTCCTCTTCAGTATGTTGTAAATCAATCACAGTAACACCCATCTCATTTAGAGAAGGCTGTATTTGCTAACTTATTTGTAAGATATGCTTATATAAAAATTGCTTAACTGTTAGTATGTGAATTCTAGTCAAAACACGTACAACTGGCAGTCTTGTACATAATTATTTCTATGCCAGCCACAAGTAATAGGAAGAACAAGAGATGATACTGGTGATCTCTAAGAAATTAAGGAAGAAAAAAAAATTAAAAATTGAGGGCCTACGCCTATCTCCATGAAGCACAAGAAGAACTTCATTTCAACAGGAACAGGACTGATCCATCCCTCTGCATACACAAAAAGCCATCTCTGTGCTCTGGAATTACGGCGAGTCCTGGCTCCTCAGATTCACTTCTGCCAACTTCAGCAGGAACAAGATCTCATCCAGCAGTTCTAAGGACAAACAAAGAGCTCAAAGTCCTTGCATTCCTAAATGGCTTAGGTATCTAGGACATTATTTTATGCTTCCGCATTTAACTTCCAATATTGATGAAAAAACAGGAGTTAGCTCGGTGCTTCTATAAGTTTGTCATCCAAACAGCTAACACACACACATTACCAGCTAATTTCAGTTCATTGTTGCTCCATCTTTTGAACAGCAATATTTAAAATGTCTGCGAGTTACTGAAAAAGTATATTGTGCTTATGTAATAACTCTGAATAAAGCTTAACAGCTCTCAAAATCTGCCATTGGAAGTGTGTGTCGGGTTTGTGTGGCGGAGGGTTGTGTAGTGGGGCAGGGGCTACAGGGGTGGCTCCTGTCAGGAGCTGTTCAAAGCTTCCTTGGCTCCAAGTCGGACCCACCTCTGGCCAAGGCCGAGGCCATCAGCGACGGTGGTAGTGCCTCTGGGATTGCATATTTAAGAAGGGGAAAAGACTGCTGAAGGAGAAGAAGAGCAGCTACAGCGGAGAGGAGTGGGATGTGAGAGAAACAACCATGCACACACACCACGGTCAGTGCAGAAGGCGAGGGAGGAGGTGCGGGGGAGCAGAGATTCCCCTGCAGCCCGTGGTGAGAGGGCAGGCTGTGCCCCTGCAGCCCATGGAGGTGAACGGTGGGGCAGAGATTCCCCTGCAGCCCGTGGGAGGGAGGCGTGCAGGGGGGGGGGGGGGCAGAGATTCCCCTGCAGCCCATGGAGGACCCCACGGCGGAGCAGGTGGCTGGGCCTGGACAGGGCCGTGACTCCGTGGGAAAGCCCACGCTGGAGCGGTTTGTGGAGGACTGCAGCGCGTGGAAAGGACTTCAGTTGGAGAAACTCATGGAGGGTGACCCCTGTGAGAGGGACCCCACGCTGGAGCCGGGGAAGAGTGTGAGGAGTCCTCCTCCCGAGGAGGAAGGAGCGGCAGAGACAATGTGGGATGAACTGACCGCAACCCCCATTCCTGCCCCCCTGTGCTGCTGGCGGGAGGAGGTAGAGAAAATCAGGAGCAAAGCTGAGCCCAGGAAGAAGGGAGGGGTGGGGGGAAGGTGTGTTTTTTAAGATATGGTTCTATTCCTCATCATCCTACTCTGATTTGGTTGTTAACAAATTAAATTGGTTTATTTTTCCCCAAAATGGAGTCTGTTTTTCCTGGGACCATAAGTGGTGAGTGATCCCTCCCTGTCCTTGTCTTGACCCACGAGCTTTTTGTTGTATTTTCTCCTCCCCATCCCACCGCGGGGGAGGAGTGAGCGAGCGGCTGCATAGTGCTTTGCTGCCAGCTGGGCCTAGACCATGACAAAGTGTGAAATATATTGGTAGTACATAACCTTAAAAACATGTGAAATATTAGTAAGCACTCATCAGACATTTACTAAACTCAAAGTTTTAAGTTTTGCTAGAGGGATGCTGCTGAGAACTACAATGTAACAATCTGTTTGAGAGGAAGACACGGGGTAAACTCACTATAAACCTTCCTCTCTCTGTAGGTCTAAAAAATCCACCTCCTCCAGTTCTGATACAAGACAACAAAACATCAGAAACATTCCAATGACTTCTTTTGCACACTGGCAAAGCTGAAGGCTGAATTTTACTGTGAGGACAGAAATATCTGTATCTTAACTGCACACAATTTTGCTGATAACGTTTGAGATTATCAAAATGTTAAAGATCATTTTTAGTACTCATATGACTCACCTGTTTTTATTTGATTTGATAGTTTCACATTTTGCTCACTTTGGAGAGCGAGCTTTCAGCTTTGCTTCAGGTCAGGATCCCACCACAGAAATGTCACCCTGCAAAATTCTGCACATGCGTCAGTAAGAATTCAGAATGGAGCGGCCAGGACCAAGGGACCATTGCTGCAGTGATATAACCCACACATTAAAAATAGGTTCATACCACTCTTTTAAACACATTTTTTTCTCTACTTCTCATTCACATGGAAAATTCACAGGAGTAGCTGAAAGTTACACTACTTTTCAACAGATCTGCACAACAAAATAATTCCACTCAAAAATATTCGGGAAATATAACCCTGCAAAACATTACTGCAAGAGTCACGAGATACCCTTTCAAACAAAACGATTTAAACACAACTTATGCCTTGTTTTAAATAATGGCCCCCCCCCCCCCAAAAAATCTGTCTTTTTTGTTTGTCCAATTTTAGGGACTATCAAAATGCTACTGAATTTCTACTTTTAATATTGTTTTGCCATGGATTAATATTTTAACAGAGCACTAGAAACCTCACCTCATGTACACTAAGCAATACGAATGAAGTTCCTTATCATCTCTTAACAAGGTACAATCTTCTTTAACCTGTAAAACAATTCATGATTTTATTCCACCAAGAATTCAAATAGCATCTTTCCAAAATGTTATGATTTCCGTGTTGTAAATTTTTGAATGCAACACTGTCATAAGTTTTTCTCATGGAACTCCAGGTGGCATAAAGCTTTTCCCTTAGAGCAGTCCTTTTTCCCCTTACTCAAGCGTGATGTTTACCCCTTAGCTAAAATCACCTTCATCTTAACATTTCATTTGCATTAGTAGGTCAACCCTTCGGAAAGCTACCATTTGCAGATATACCTAACGTTATGAAAATCTGATGATCTTATAACAGGTTATGTAGAAAATAAGGAATTATCTTCTGTCTATCACAAAAATAACCAGTTACCTGAGTAGTGGGACAATATTTGTCTTGTATTTTTTGATAAGATGTTTTAAAGAAGAGGCATGAAAAATTTCTGTCCTCTACACACCAGAAAATCTCCATGTAACTGGTGGAAACTTAACATTTTTGAGAACTTTCCCTCCTTCTCAAACTTGGTTCAAAAGTTATTAGGCTGCACATCAGCAGCCTGATCACATAAGCTTCATTTCTTTCAGAAACTAGGCTGAAAGCAAAAAAACCCTAACAAACAGTAACCACCACAGAAACTACATTTATAGCTAATTATAAGAAAGAAGCTGACACTCCAATTTAAGAGACAGATTAAGCATGCTTAAGCAGGATTTCCTTCAACCTGTAATTTTAAAAAAAAAAAAAAAGGAAACACACATGTGACGCCAAGCTTCAACAGAAGCTCATGACTAATGTAGTTGCAAATAAAGCTCTGATCACAGCAGTCATCCATATTTCTGCAGAAAAAAAACCCTTAAAAACAAAAAGCAAGGCTTGAGTCAAACATCGTACTACCTTACAAAGATTCTTGAATAACAAAAAGTAAATGCTTCAACAAGCACAAGGCAGCAGCCTTCCTGCTACCCTGGGCCACAGTTACTCTTCCTTTTGACTCAAAGTCACAGCGACCCCGAGTGTCGTCAAATATTCTGATGCAGACAAAAATGGAGAAGAGAGGGGAACTAATTATCAGTGGTGTCACTGCTGATCAAACTAAGAACAGAAGCTCTAGTAGATGCATGCCTGTTATCAGCATGCCAAATGCTACCCCTCAGATGTGAGGAATTATAAACCTTATTGTACAAGACCACTGAGGCTTTTTAAAACTACATTTTAAAACTACATAGCACAGAAAGCAAGGTTTCTGTAAAATTATTCCGTCACATCAATTTTAGAACTACACTTAGAAGAGCCAGATTTTCAGATGTCAAAGTCCCAACCGTTCCTCTAGACTCTTACACGTTAAAATAAAAATATATCTGCAGTCATGGATACGAGTTAACAAAGCTCAATTTCAGTCACGATGGAGTTTTCACAAACTGAAAGCTTCAGAAGATTATATAGGTAGCAGGAAAAGGATAAATGTTTATGAAACCTGAGCAAAAGTTAAGCAGTAGTCAAGAAATAGACTTTTAAAAGGTTGCTTTCCTTTTTTCTTACGCACACCTTTTTGTTTTTCTTAAAGAACTCATTTTCTTATGTTATCAATGGCTAACAGTACAAAAAGGATGGGAAACAAGACGACAATGACATCCCCTCTTCATTAGTTCTGTAATTCTTAGACAAGCGAGAAACTGTTTTCTTCTACAGCCATTATTTCTTCATGGCAGGATGACTGGAAGGCTCAATCTGTAGATACAAGTCAAATTACTTTTTTTTTTTGACAGGGTTAAATTATTTTCTTATCGCACAGATGGTAGTTAAATGCAGTCTCCTGTATTAAAGCAGAAATCTCATCCAAAGCAACTTCTTTCTTTGCCTTCTTCCAACCTCAAGTTGGCAAATTAGACTTCCACAGATCCTTGATACCTAGTTAGTTATAAGCTGAAGGATTAATTTGACGGTCTCTAATAACACCATAAAGAAAAGGATCATTTACTACACACTGAATAAGCTTGCAGGGGGGAAGAAAAACAGAGTTCCTTGCTAGGGGATCCATGGAATAATATCTCCAAACAACCTCTACTTTTTACACCACAGGTGCTAAACAAGAAGAACTATTGGAAGAGTGTTTCATGACAATTTTCTTCTCTGGTATAAGATATTCAGCATCTCAAATGTTGTACCTCACTTCTGTGGCTGAGTTTCAAGTAACAGGCAACTACAGAATAACCGTTTTGTATTTTACCTCCAAAAGCATACCACCCCCCACCAAAAAAAAAAAAAAGAAAAAAAGAGAGACAAAAAGAGACAAAAGACAAACTTCTTTCTTCTCGTGACTCCCCTGCTCCTCCTTCTAATAGAGACTTTAGCAGAGCAATTTTTAAACCAACCATATTTTGAAGCACGTTACAAAATTAATCTCATTTTCTGGATAGCACTCAACCTCTCCTGGAATCAGCTGCTTCTGCATAATGCCATCTTGCCTATTGAGTCCACCCACTTGCACAGAATAACATGCGCCTATAAAACATGCAGCAGCTGAAAACAGTGCCTCCATTACAACATTCACTTTCCTCTGAGGCCCTACTTGAGCAATACTAAGCACAAAAGATCAACACTGTGTTCCAAAATATAGTTACAATACTAAAAGCAGCTCTTTTTCCAAACGTGTAAAACCAGAATACACAGATGAGGCAATAGTATTTAAGACACTTTTCTCATAGTTGCCTTTTATTAACAGTATCCCAGTACATCCTTGATTATGCTTCAGAACCAAAGTGTTCATATTTTTTCTTAGTGTTCCAGTGCCTTTATACAAAAAAGAAATTTGCAGTGATATTAAAATGCCCTAGAATCTGGAATTCTTTTCTATTGTAGTCCAGATCCAAGTAAACATCACATTTCATATACAAATTATCTTTATTAACCTTACTAGAATTCTTCCCTCCTTCCGCTCTCCTCATGGCAAGTAAACAATAATGTTATCGCCTAACATACCCAGGAGAATATCTCATAATGGAAAGCTATCTGTTTATAGTCTAAAAATCCTGATTAGCAAACAATTTTGACGACTTGCATGTATCTACAAGTTAATCCGCAAGGGCCACCTAGATGTAGCTGTTGCTGAAATAGTTAATATTCCAAGAGAACGATGATTGAATCAGAGCTGGACAGAGAAATCCTCATCAAGAGTCACTGAGTAGAAGGCGGCATATACACATCTCAAAAGTCCTATGCATTTTATTGATTTCTGAATTCTCCAGGTCTTGAACTAAGGTATTTACAGGCTGAATTGGTCTAGTCTTGAAACTACTAGAAACTACTTGTATACCTATTATGCTAGTTAACCAATATTATCTAAAATAATGCATATGGTGAAATGCTGGCTTCATTAAATCTAATTTTTCCCCAATTAACTTTAATAAGATGAGATTTCTCTTAGCAAAGGAACCCTTAAAGCAAGAATTGTCATACCAGGTAACTATGCTAGCTTACTGATAGCCTGAAAAACACCAGTAGTAGCATTTTGCGTTAAAACAGCAAGTAGGAAGAAGTTCTACATTTGTTTAAGGGATCTTTCTAAAAAATAGTACTACCGTTCATTTATACAGAGCAACAGGGTTAGTTTCTTGTAAACTTGATTCACCTTCTACTTGATACTGTAACCCCATGATTCTACTTGACATAGTAAGTGCATGCTGGAACAAGGTAACTGAACCTATCATTACAATTTATATTGCACATCTAACTGGTGATATTTAGGCAACAATTCTTAATTACTAATATATTAAACCCAGATGTTTCCATCTTGTAACTGGCCAATACTTCCATGAAGCTCCGGTTGCTTGAGTTTAATCACTGAAGTAATTGAAAGAGAAGATCGATGCAAAGACTGCGACAGCAGCTGCTATTACCACACCTAAAATAACAAAGGAAATGCATTCAGTGAGTGGCAAGGGCAGCACAGTCATCGACAGCTAGGGTGTGGAGGGCAGGGTCAAGGTGAATGACAAGCAGGAGGAGAAACAATAAGAGCCACCCCAAAAACTATCTACCGCTGCCAAGCCTAAATCTAAAGCTACGATGTCAGATAACTAAATTATATGTCCACATATATATATGTCCACATGACATTTCTAATCAGAGCAGGATCCTTCCAGAAATCCAGCTGACTGCATACTTCTGTAGTACCTTGGCCATGTCCTGGCCCATAAATGAACGCACTGACTCTGCACTACTGCTTAATTCTAGGAATCAGACTAGGAAAAATAACAAAAATTTTAAGCTTTAAGAAACAAAAGCTATTAAGTTTTTTCTTTTCTGTGTGGCACTACATCTACTCTGTAAGTCTCTGTAGCACAACAGTCATTCTCCTATTGATTAACATGCTTGTTACTGATGCAGTTGAGATGACACACAAAAAACCCAAACCACCTGAGTGATGATTCAAGGGAAAACATTTTTACATCCAAAGCAAACACATATTTACTGCTACTACTCTTTAATCTTCCAGTTACCATGTTCTACTTCTAAGAATTAATAGAAAACAGAAGTTACTGTTTTGTTGACTAAAGTATAACTCTATTTTAATATGAAAAGACAGTCAAAACTCACAGCAAAGAGAACACTACTAAGTGCAGACAGATATATGAGAGCTGGACGAAGGAATATCACGGAGGAGTTGTATTTGAAGAAGAGTTCTGTGGCTGGTGTGCCCTGAATTATTGAGGCTGACAATTAGCACCCAAGCCCACATGTATTTGTCAGCTTCGGAAGAAGATTAGTGAGTCACTAGCCGATTTACGGATGCCTACTTGACAAAGCCATTCAACTGTGTATGTTTTTTTAAAGTATGGAATTATAGCAGTGGTGGCTCTCCAAAAAAGAAAGCAAGCTACATGAGCCTTTTCTATTGACTTGTAGGCTGAACTAATGCAAACACTGGTTTTGTTCCAACAGCGGGCTGTGGTTCTTTCTACCCCAGAAACACCATGCACCTACAATACTGAAATGGGGACTCATTTTAGAAAAGTATTGTATTAGTCTCACCAGTTTATTAATAATGCTGTGGAAGCTAACAGTACTGAAAGGGCCCATTATAGTTTCTGGATTGCCAGAGGAAAAGTCAGGGAAGTAACATACCCATATTTTGTTGAAGTTTCAACAGCAATGTTGCTTTTGTCAGTTGTTTCTGTTGTGTGTCATCCATGTTGTCAGTAACTGGACAAATATCAACTGCACGGAAATCAAGTGAAGAAGTAAATACCAGGTGAAAAGCTAACAGTTGTTTTACAGTTGAATTAATCCAGAAGGCCAAGAACTTCATATCAACTTTATAAAGTACATTATGGTAGAAAAAACAGTTCATTGCCGTAGAAACGGTACAGTAGCAACAGCATAGTACTAAAGTATTCTATATGGCTGGAAGAGTAAAAATAAAGAGAAAAACCACACATGGGAAGGAGTTCCTCTTCCAAAACTCATTTTCCACATCCTGCTTCCAGAGTAACATACCCAACCCCCTTTACATAACCCGCGGAGAATTTGACTACTCCAAGAGGGAACCACCAAAATGAACCATTAACCGCCTTCCAAGATCAAAGTTTTCCCTTCAAAGCCATCTGTCCACAGTTCAGGCTACATGCAAAACCCACTGCCACTAAAAGAGTGAGCCCAGCATCATTTCCCTACCCAACAGCCATAAATGCTTTTTTTTCAAGGCACAGAAATTCCTTTTTGAAGATCCCCTAAAAATACACATTCGGAGCAGGCATAGAGGACACATTCCCCTTTGGAACAGTTACTAAATCCTTAGACTGCTCAGCCAGGATGTGAGAGAGCTTGACTCTATTTCCAGACTGATGGGATTCAAACCCATATCTATTTCCTTTCCAAAGATCTCCCTAATCGCTTGGCTACATCCAGCTTGCTAGAGAGGGGGAGCAGAGAAAGAAGGGGATTAGTCTCGAGTCCTCTAGCTGAACTTGTTTGTTTGTCCCACACAGAGCAAGCATGCTTTGGACTATGCAATTCAGTGATAAGGCTACTTATGATGGCAGTGGGCCAAAGGTCTTCAATTTGCATTCCTGTTCCCAGGCTAGTTTGCTAAGGCATCACTTGTCAAAAGTTCTGATTACAATTCAGTAGCTACTATTGCAAACATCTTCTGGACAAGTAAACAGTAAGTGAAAGTGTTTGTGCTATTGCAGCGAGAGCTGGATGTCTTCGGAAAGAACAGAATGGGTATGCTGAGATAAGAAAAAGCGCCTAACAGATTGTTTTTATTCAGCAGATGAAGAAGAAAAACCCACAGCAGTACCAGAGATCAAGTTTTAGCAGTCCATGCAACACTGATCTAAATAAAAACAGATCTCCCATTTCCAGAGTGGGGTTGTCAATCACCTATAAATTACAAATTATATAGTTGAGTAATAAGGCATATCCCTTGTATGATTCATATGAAAATGATTCATGGAAAAGTACTTTCTCTATCGTATCATTAGCTAGGGGGGAAACGTATAATCTAGATGTGTGATCAGAAAGGTTGTTTCCGTCATCTAAGATGAGCCATGTGCATGATTGTCTTCAAAATCTTAAGTCAAACTTGCACAAGATCTGTTGTTACACAAAAGCACTCAAACCAGACATTTAGGACCTGTCTTTAGCCATTTTTATCCCTGAACCCACTGACTTTGTATAGGATCTACTACAGCAGAGCAATTAGTAACTGTCCAATACGAAACTTAACAGGATAGCAAGATACACAGATATACACACACACATAAGCATACATTAAGCATAAACATTGCTTTGAGATCTGTCTGCAAGCTGCACATACATGTAAAATAAAAATAAGGACACAACAGTTCAATGCAAGGGGTGCTTTTTTGAAGAGAAATTATCAAGTATCTCTGAAGTCCACTGGTCCACAATGAGGCCGTAGTTTCATCATTATTTTTTCTGTGCAGAAAACACACCCTCATCTGCCTAAAATACGAGCAGAAATCTTCAACTAGAATAAATGAATTATTAATTGTTGCAAGATAGCTTTTTAAGTAAGTACCTTAACTAGCACAGTAAGAGCACCAAATTCTCTCCAAACTACAATAGAGTTTTCAATTCCCTAAAATAACATATCACTTTTAGAGAAGCTGACCACATTTCTTGGGTCACCTTTGAAGTCTAGATCCAGCAGGTTTCTTTCTGCTTTAGTTTTGATGAGCAAGTAGGATAGTTTGTGCCCTCTAACTTTATGTTCTTGCACCTTCATAAGAACTGTTGCACTTTTCTGAAGGTAACTTTTGAAGCTGCACATCAAGGCAGCAATGCTTGCTTGCTCAGGGGGGGAAAAAAAAAAGAAAGAGGAAAAAAGAAAAAAGAAAAAAGAAAGAAACACCCTTGAGCTATTTAGTTACCAAAGGCATTTATGCCATTAAGTTATGGAAGACTTGCATGTGAAGCAGCTGTAGTATAAATCACAGTTTTCAAAAGCAGATGCTTTCTAGCACCAATTATATGAATCCTTAATTCTTCATTAATTCTTCAATTTGCTAACAAAGATGTTGAAGTGATTACCACTACTGAAGTCTTATTTATGTTTACCCACTCAGGGTATTTAACACAGCACCCGCACCCCCACCCCCTGCACCAAGGAGGAGCAGGGATTTAGTAATACCAATCATAAATGCAGAGCTTTCAATTGCTTATATTAAAGCACTAAATACCTTGAAACTACAGTGTTAGAGCTATTTATGTCTTTCAATTATAAATAGGTCAGTTTTTACTTTCTATTTTGCATGTAACAGTTTTAAAGCATGACCCAGAAGTGACCTCACTGGAGAGTTGTACAAGGAATCAAGAAAATAAAACTGTAGGAGACAGCAGCAGAGGCCCTACTAAGCACATAAAACTGACCTTCCCAAAATACCTTTATTTCATATGTTTTGACTAAAAGCTGCTTAAAAAAATAAATCTTTTGGCTATACTGATTAGATCCTCTTCTTCTCAAGTGTGTATTTTAAAGAGCAACAAAAAAAGAAATTATTTCAAAAGCCTGCTCATGTTCTTGAATTTTAAACAATTCTTTTTATCAGCAAACTTACCCCAGAACTTCACTATGGATAGCATTTCCAGTTAATTCAAGGTTGTGCCTAAGACCACAGGAATCGTGATACAAACAGAAAGGCTGATGTCAAAACTCACTACAAACCAATTTTTACACCATTATTGAATATTGCCTATTATTAATAAAGATAGCGCTAAGCTCTGAGAAACAACAAATGCTACCCAAATTGGAATGATGCACTGAAAAAGCCTTTACACAAGGGAAACCCCAAACTCTCATTATGTCACAAAAACACATTTACAGCAATACCTAAGACACTTCATACCAAAGTACCAATAAAAATCAAATTGCAAAATTAATGCTTTTCTTTACAATGCAGAACAGTTTTCTTACACAGTTAACAAGTCTAATTTCCAAAATGGCCTTCCTGGCATTAATAAAAGTGTATAAATAAATCACAAGTTAATAATGTCATAACAATAATTATCAGAATCGAACACCGTTGTGCTGACAGCGTTATTACTATCATCGCTATTAACAGAACCCATTCTACAGACAAACTTTATGGTGTTCACTGGGACAAGGCCAGTCTCTCAGCTTTTTCTGAAATCCTCTTTGTATGTTTTTTTCCTTTCCTTTGCTATGCGCTTACTTTAATTTACTTTTTTTTTAAAAAAAGAAAATAAATCCCACACACCTAACTCTATAACCAGCAAGCTACAAGAACACACAAACTCATTTTGTGAGCTACCTGGACATCATTTTACACATTTTACACATTAATGGCATCAAATCTTTGTGATGCATTGCTGTTAGTCTAATCATGCTTTCTTCCTACCTCCAGATCATACATCCTTACATAAGCAATAAAGCTAAACTGAATCATCTTCTCTCTCCCTCCCACGCCTATCTCCACTGCTACAACAGTATTAATTTGCTTCCCTAAGTTATACTAATTCCTTAAAGCTCAGTAATAATTAGCTTTAAGATTATTAAAGTTACTCTTATAATGCAAGAGATATTTTTATTGGCTTTCCTGTTTTTCTTGAGGGTCTTCAGCTGTGTACATCTTTTACTTCTCAAGATAATGAGTCAGATTCACTGCTAACAGGTTTAGTTAAAACCTGGGAAAACTTAGAAAGACATAAGAATGCATGGTTAGCTCTGAAATTAAGAAACTCAAAACCACACCAAGTAAACAAGTAGGTGAAGTAGAATATCAGTAATCACAGTTCACCCTACACAGCAAGATCATGGCTACTTTTTCTACTTTTTGTCCCTAAATACCAATATCAAAAAGTGTCCAAAGGTCTTATCTGAGAATTAATGTTATTTTTTTTTTAATTTATATTATAAAATTGTAACCTGCAGCTCATATTCACATTGATGGGGGAAAAAAGGGAAGAAAAGCCATCTCTTCCATAAAATCACAGGAAGTATTATTAGACACATTTCAACTACAGATTTGACTCCTACATTGAAATCAAAGTTGTATGGGAAATAAAAAACCAACAGGAAACGATATAAACGAGAAATATTCAGAAAAAGTCAGTAACTAGATTATAGCAAAATATCTGTATTAAAAAGAATACAACAGTCTCATAATCAGATCATAACCTTGTAAGACATTCAGTAGAAAATGAAAAGCTCTGTCAATTTTCTTTCCATTTCGGGTAAACCACAAAACTTCAGTTTTGGGCACTGCATTTGAGACATAAATTAAAACACTCAGAACAAAGAAAGGTACTTTCTATTTTTGAAAGAGTCAGGTTTTAGCATGTGATCTTCCTGAAAGACACATTAGACTATATATGTATTTTTTAATATTTAGTGAAAAAACAGTAGATTTGACCAAAGCTCTTAACTTCTTATTCTAACTTATTCTAAGTAGTATCAGAACTACTCAGCTCTTAAACCAGCAAAGTTGAACTACTAAAAAGGTAACCAGAATATAAAGCTTTACAGGTTTTTCTTACAGTTTATTTGCCAATATAGGACCACCCTTAATTCATGTGCAGAGTAATGTACGCAAGCCTTGTTCAACCATATATTTATGTATCTACTGTAGTTCACGAGCTGCAACCATGATTGCACAGACAATGCAGTGAAAAAGCAAAATATTTGAGAGGAGAGAGGTCTGTTACAAGTCAGATACAAAAACTTCAAGAACCCTTACCACTCTTCACAAATATATTTAAACTGTAATTAGATTGATATAAACCCTTATAGCTTGATATGAAGTAAGCCAACTTTAAGCATATCCATATCTTGATAAAACTGGCCTATGCCATTAGTCAACATTTTTGTAACCCATGATGCAGTGTATCCTGGTTCTCGGACACTGCATTTACCTGTGTTAATTTCCTCTGCTACATGGATATCTTCAGCTTCCACAGATTGATCCAACATCTCAACAAACCGTTCCTGAATTTCTCCAGTGGCCTCATCACCAAACTTATAATCACTGAGCATCACACTGGATCCAGCAACAGGGACAAAGAGTCTTTGAGGTAAGACATGATATTCCCTCTCAAAATCTAAAAGAAAAAGGGGGAAAAAATAGCATCCAAATAAAAGACTTGCCAGTTATGATAAGATTCCTCATTAATCTCTGACCATAAGATAAAGCTATTGCAAAAGAACTGCTCAAGGTTTCCATGTAAAAATCCTGTTTTCAGGCATGGCTTGTTTAGTTGTTACTGTTTTATGAAAGTTTTGGCTGCTATTCTACTGATTTATGTTCTTACATTAGTCTCTCCAGAAACATCTGAGACACCTCCAAAACAGACCATAAAATGTTAAACAGATCTTTTTTCATGTTTAGAATGACTAGCAAAAGAACTCTGGGAAAGACTGCAGGTAAGAGTGTACACAGAACAGCACATGATTTCAACACCACAAAGGATTGCAAACATTTGGCTGCTTTCGGCCATAAAGCCACAAAGTACGGGTGCCACCTAAAGAGGAAACTGAAAACTGCATGCAACTGAAAACATCCAAGTTTAAATCACGCAGGTTGGATAAAGTTGGCTAACAGCAAAACGAACCACATTATCCTAAAGTAAATGGTAATTCTGAACATGAATCGTTTTTCCTTACACAATCAGCCTGTTTCCATTTCTTTTCTATTTTTTCTAAAATCACTACCAAAGATAGTACCTTTTAAAAGGCTTTCCTTTAGATAAGATCTTCAAATTGATATTTCAATTAACTAATAATATTTGGTTTAAAAAAAACACAGAACAACACAACAACAAGAAGATAACTTGATATCATTGCACTGACTCAGAGATGCTTAAAGAATCACCCAGCATGAGCTAGGAGATCTGGTCTCAGCATATATCCCCTTATGTTTTTAATATAATCACGATAGAAAGCTTTATTTTCATTAGATCAATTTGCATTGTGTTCTGGCCACTGCATGGTGCTCTGTTAAATTCAAGCTAATGCAATCCAGCAATTATTCATGGTGCTGAAATAAGATCTACTTCTTTAAAAGACACAAAGCCTGTAAAATAGTATTTGATGAAGAGAAAGAAGTCCAGGGGGGAGAGACAACACAAATGATATATTTGTATGGTTAGTTAGAAAAAAACAATCAGGACACTTCTTCATATCATAATCACCACATACAATGCCATATTTAATTTAATGAACTATCGAACTTCAGAGCTCATGTCCACTCGCATTTGTAACATAGGTGATATAAGAACATTGAAGGCCATGTCCAGCTCGTTCTTCTAATCCTACCAAGTTTTAGCACACTTCAATATTAATAGGAATACCATACAATGATTTAAAAAAAAAACCAAAACAATAAAAATCTAAAATGTGCGAGTTAACAGTTAGAACTTCAGTGACAGGAGTTTCAACTACAGAATTTTTAGAAATCACAAAATTTCTCATCAGTGAGAAAGAAGCTGAAATTGCATTTTGTGGTCACGAGAACTGAACACAAACCTTGTGTGAAAACTGTGAGGCCAAAGAACATATCCGAACTTGACAAAAATTCTCATGATTTAAGAAAAAGTCAAGGCTGCCAAACAGAAATTATGCTATTTGCTTTTTATTCTGCTCTAACCAAACTGGAACTTCAGTACCCCAGCAGAATTTTCTACAAGAACCAAAATTCACTGCAAATGTAAGCTGTTTTTTCTCTGAATTCCTACTTTTTTTGTGAGGTCCTTCATTTATAATGAGATCTTCAAATAGTATTTCACAGCGATCACTCAATGTGTTTATTATGTCTCTTTTCAAAGCCTGCAAGGACAAAGCAAAAACGTCAGTAGTATAAAAGCCATCTGCAAAGCTTTTGACTAGTAAGAAACAACAAAAGAAGCCCCTCACAGGGTTCGACCCGTGTTAAAAGTATAGTTTTTCCAGAAAATAAAAACTCTAAAGAGAATTTTAAAAAGTCCAATAAAGAGAAGCTAACATCAAAAGAATTAAAATCAAAAAAGAAAACAACAAAACAAAAATGAAAAGCTGAGGAAAATGTTAGTATTGTTAGAATAAAAACTGACAACTTCTAGACATTACTATTAAACGAAAATAATCACAAGGCATTGACTCATTAAGGGGGAAAAAAAAAAAATCACTGAACAAGTAAATCTGTATTTTCCCTCTACACATACAAAAATGTAGTCTGTAACCTTTTCTTAATTTTAAGAAAATTTGTCACAGCCTAATCACTTTGACAATTTGTGCAAAGATTCATCAGAGAACAGCCTTAGCAACAGGAGCCATACCTGCTAAAAGTGAAAAAGGAACTGAATCCATCACACACGCACACAGATGGTTTCTAAAAAAATCCGTATGTTCAAGGTGATGAACATCTTGACACCAGTTTAGACCACATCATTTTGGCAAAGAAAAACCAGTATGACAAATTTAACGTATTTCAGAAAAATGTTTCTGATGAACTAACAACCTTTTCACTACCTGAATAGCTTCTTTAACTTTTGGCTTGTTGTTATGTACGTAGGCTCTGCATTTCACAGCACCTTTGAGATTTATGGACCCACTGCAGACCTGGACTGTAGCTGTTGATCTATGACTTGAACCCTGGGACTGAAAAATAAACATGTTTCAGTTTTATCTTGTTACCTAGGCACTTGCAGCATGAGTAACAAAAAACAGAACTAGGAAATTAATAGCATACCTTAAGATGTTTACATATAACCTGTTTTCCCTCATAATTTATAACTCTGATTTATTTTTTTTTTAGTTTTGTTGGGTCAGACTGAAAATCTCTCTCCTTTTCCATTATGGAAAATGTATTTACTTTTCCAGATGTTCCATTTCTTGCAATTTAAATATTTGTGTCTATAAGACTTCTAAAACTTTTCAGGCAAGTGGCTTGTGGCTAATACTAGTATTGCCATCTAGAAACCTTTTTTTTTTTTTTTTTGAACGATGAAGTTTGTATGTTTACTGTATAGTAAGCATAACCTACGGTATCCTGAAAGTCATCCCATCAGTCAATACTAAATTATAAATGTGGTCACATTTAGAACTGTATCAAACTGTTGCCTAGAAATATTCACCCTAATTACCAAAACAATGGGTGTGCTGCGTGAAGCACTCAAACACAACACCTGGAAACACAGGGATGCATAACTTCCACATGAACTGCACAAACTACCTCTGCCAAAATAAAAAGCTTTCCTTTCTCTGAGGCAATTAACCATTGGAACAACGTAACAACAAAAGCAGCTGAGATACTCACCAAGTTTTTAAAATGGCATTTTATACATCTCTAAAAGCTTTGCTAAACGTAACTTTAGAGAATCCAGGATCCAGCTGACAAAACAGGATGGCCTGTGCTGTGCAAGAAGCCTACAAAACAATGCCTGGACACATTTGGACTTTAGGACCTGGACTGGGGCACCTAATTCAGGGTTCAAGCCAGCATAACCTCTGGTAGCGAGGAAACTCCTGACAGACCCAACAGCTCCAGATTATGATTCAGCTCACAGGATCGGTACCTTAATCCAGAACTAGTGACTGAGCTTCTGACGAAAGCATTCAAGTAAATGTCCATAGCTAGCCATGGCAAGTTGAAGCGTGGGGGTGATTCTGAACTTCAGAATGATGCAAAGTCACCTTGAAATCAACGTATGCAGGTACGTACCGGTATCCTACTATCAAATGAATTAGTTTGCAGGACTCCTTGCAGCTATACTGTGCAATTTTTAGGCAACACGGCTATCACACCACAAGAATTTCTAAGGACAGAGAATATGCAGATCTGTCCACAATCAGTTTCACAGTCAATATCCATGGGGGACAAAAAAGTCTTAGGATTAAGTAAGCTGGATTTCTAGACAATAATTCAGAATGTTATTTTATTTTTTATTCTATTTTAGAAGATAACAGCAAGGTTATACTTTACAAACCACTAAATACTTACCAGCTGTGCCAGAACCTTGACATCAGAAAACTGAGTGCTGGACTGAGTATTTCCTCTTAACTTTTTCTGAGGGGAAAAAAATTCTTTGTGTCATGAAACAGGAAAAAAAATCCCCCTGAATCAAAGTCTCCTCACTATGGTATAAAATGTGCCCTAGTTTATAGCTTTTAAGAGAGAAAAATGGCACACAGAAAACAGCCACGAGAATATAATTACAAAACTAAAAGGAGAGATGAATGCATCAGCCAAACAAGGTGCTTCCACTCTTTGTTAAACATTTAGACATACATAGGTCTTAGAAATCTCATCATCTCCATTCACACCTTACTCATGTTCTTTAATGAGGAGACAGCATATAGAAAAATTTTTAGTCAGACTTCACATATAATTATTGCGTTCACATTGCCAGAGGAAGAAGAGGCAATCTGCAGCAATGAAGATGGGAACACAAGTAGTCCCGCGTACTAGTTACCCGAAACGGGCCAATGAGATCAACAAATATTGTACAAAAGACGTCTCAGTCAATGCTTTATCACACTGGAGGTTCTAACTACACATCTATTAGAGTTCAACTGCTTGTTGTTCGGTACTCACCTGCCCTTCCAGTAGTTCTGTATCATCATCTTTAACGTGTCCATTGATGAGAAAAACACTGTCTTCTATCTGTTTCGACCATCGATTTAACCCATTCTTTAAAAAAAGTGAAAACACAAAAATCTCATAAGAAAGAGGAAAGAGAATTTCACTAAAAGAGTTGGACAGTATCATGCTGAAAATTATAGAAATACATGGTTCAACAGTTACTCCAATAGAGTTTTAAAGTCTCTGAAAAATCTGTCTATATGTTTTTCCGAAGCTAAATCTTAAAACCAACATGTTCAAAATATATCCATTAAGAAACAAACATTTCAAAATATTGAAGTGCTACCCCAGGGATTTGATTTTTGTAGAGGGATGCAGCTTACTGAAAGTCAATTCATATCAAAAGCATGCCACACCCCTGTTCTAATCGGACGTAACCTTTCACTAGGTGAAGCAGAAAAGACTTTAGTTGGAATACCCATGACAATTGCCAAATAATTTTGAGCAAAGGAAACTGTCAACACTAAGCACAGCAGAAGAAAAGCTATGCACATTTTTTAGACTATGAATGCTTCACAGTAACTTCAAATTACATTTAGAAGAGGAATAACTGCCAAACATTCTCCGCTGATTAGTCCTACTCCTCTACTCACACTATTCAAATCTTTCTCTCTCATTTAATTTTCAACAGAAAAAGTAGTGTAGAGACTAACCACAAAACTGGTGCAGCCAGTTAGTTACCTTGGTATTCTTCTCCAAGTCATGGTTCGGTGAAGTAGCAAGAAGCGGAATGTGAATATTAACATTTACTGTGCAGTCCAAAGCTAACCAGGAAGCAGACAGAGCGCTCTGGTATTTCCAATCTGCTGGTTTAGCCGAACTCTGAGAGCAGGAAAAAGCAATAAAACATCTATACAAAACACTGTATAACTCAAATAGAGATTTTTTTTTGAAACATTTCTTGTCATGCATTAAAAGCTGTATATGACACACAGGATGACGGACTTACCTTTGGATCTTGTACATCATAGGTTCGGCAAACTACTCTTTGCTACTTAAAGAAAAAGATCCAGTGAAAAGCAAAAAAACGAGTAAGAACAATTCACAATTAACTTTGTCCTTTACTTAACTTCTTTGTTGAGCTAATTTATGCTCTGAAGAAAGTTCTCACCTTTCATTAGTGTAAAAAAGTGGAAAAACATTTGACTGTAAACTCCAACTACCATAGTGATGCTGTCCCATCTCTTACAAATATATTAAGATCAATAGGTATTCACAGGGAGAACCACCAATGCACCCATTTGCAATTTGTCCTCATCTCTCTCACCTCTCTAAGGAAAAACCTTGCTTTCTCTCCTTCTATTATCTCATTATCAACAGATCCAGCATCCTTCTGCAGCACTAGTACAGATCCCACATGCCCACTACTTCCCCACTTCCATGTAAGTATCATTGGCAACAGCAAGCTCAAGAAGCTAAACAGTATTTTAGATGTTTTCTTCAATTTATGCAAATCAAAACTGATGGGGGGAGGCACAATTTGATGCCACCACACAGACAAACCTAACAGTAAGAAATGATGGAAATTTTGCAAGGATAAGAGGGTCAATAGTCTTAGTCATGGCTAATCAGAAAACTTCATGATTTCAACTTACTGATCTATGCCTATCTGAACTCAGACAACTTCCTGCTCCCAATTTATCATTTATTCAGAAATAACTACAGAAAAGAGGTTGGGGGTAGCAGTCTCAATCAATAAAGCTTGCTCATAAAGGATACTTTTTTGTAGCAGAACACATTTGAAGAGCTGCTCTGTCCGAGACCTCCTCCTCAGCAGGCTTCCAGAGCCTTCTTTTAGTCAAGGACTTTTCCACTGAGAAGATTAGCTGAAGATGAAAAAATTATTATGGATTTTGCCACAAAAATAATGCATTCTAATTTTGGAAAATACTCTTGTACTGAAGTTCTAAGTCCAAGTGATATCATAATTATGCATAAACGGAAATAGAGCTTACATGTCACCAAAATGTCATGTTAAAAGAACATTCAACAAAGATTCATAGGCAACTACTCCAAAGCAAAAGTTGCTTGTGAAATCTTAATTCACCTTCCTTATAAACCGAACCAAGCAACACACCTTCACATATTCAACTTGTATGCTTTTCCCCTTACAAAAATATTACAGCTTTATGCCTATCAGTTGAGGATCAGGGAAGACAGCTGTGCGAAATAGCTACTAATTAAAAAAACCCCAAATTTTAATTCAGCAATCACTGATCACTTGGACACAGCTCACCTTTTTTTGTTGGCTACTCGTTTCAGTAATCACAACTGAGATGCGATTGCATTGCACTGCCAAAACTGAATCTTGGACCTTAGGCTTCAAAACCTACTCATGTTTAAATCACTTATCATGCTTACCTTATGAAAACAATAAAATGAACCTACATCTACAGAACAGAAACTAAATGGGGCACTAGATGCCCCAATACCGTAACAAAAATGCATTTTAAGTCTATCAGACAGTAGCATGTTCTAAGTAGTTTTTAAATATAACCCCACGCACCTAAGTCAAATACCACTAGTTCTATACAAGATATTCCTTTTAAAGGAATCAGAGCTATAGATCTTTCACTGTTGTAAACCTCTCTAATAAGAGCAATTCATTCAGACAAAAAAAGCTAACATGCTACCATTACTAACAATTGTGCCACAAGGATTTAGCTTAATATAAACCTTGAAGATGTTTTCCTTAAGCCAGAATGTCCACTTTCGGTAAATACAGTAAGATTTGCTATTTCAGCAACAAACATCACAAGAAACAGAAAGTTAGCAAATATCACCTGTGGTACAGTCCTATAGGACAGCAATTTCTGAGGTTTCAGTCTCAAAACCACACAGCAAAGCAGAACATCTGTGCTTTTAGGAATAAAGCAACAAAACCACCATATATACTCAAGTCAATGACAGAAAATCACTCAGCTACACACCTAAAGATATTCCTGTCTTTCCACCATGAAGTCTACGTACCTTGCGCAAAGCATTTTGACTATCTTTTGACAGTTCTGGAGTCGCAATAATAAATACCCCAAGAACCAATAAGCCTCCAGGAAGCATTCTAGAAACCTTAAAAATGAAAATGAACGTTTATTAATAGGCATCAGAGATCTAGCAACCATGTAACTTGATATCATAAAAAATTTCTAATGAGACAAGTATGCATCAAGAGCAGAAACGAAATAAGCAAGACTGTTTTTCACTTACAGGTTCCTCTGAACTATAGGAACACATCTTGCACATTTTCTCACTTCAGTCCTATCAAGTCTCTGTTTCATCATAAACTTTGAAAACAATACAGATATTTTGGTTTAAAATATCTGCGCCTCGCATGGCTAGGAAGGTTCTTTTACTGAGAAAAAGGCTTGAGATTACACAAGTGATGAGATAAGATTGACAAAAACTATTTCCTTTCTGTTCCTCCCACCCCCTTCATCAATTCATACTGTGCTACCTGACTGGCGTGTGTAGTTATCCATTCGTCATCAATGGATGCCAGTTTTGAAGGACTGATGTTGTCTTCCTTCTGCTCTTCCTTTGGAGGCGTTCGAACAGCCCGAATTATGTAGTCTCTTTGCAGGGAACACTTTCAAAAACATCAATATAAGCAAGTATACCATGAGGCTGATAACAAGTGTGAGAATATACTGCATAATATAGTAACTGTAAGGGCTGCTTTACACTAGGTATTGTTAAATTCTATACTAATCTGTTACAAAAATAATTCCTTCATGAATTTTTTTTTGCCTTTGCCTTAAAGCCTTGTTTAGTGGTAAGTTTTATCTTTACAATTTTAATTTCTTTTCTGTGTGTCGTATCTTTCACAAAAGGATTTTACAAGACTTGAGTAGTTGGTTGACATTGCAAACCCTTTACAGAAGTCCCTTCTGGTCATATTACCACTCTCCTGCATTATACAAGCTCAATGTGATGTTAATAGACTTATCGCAGACGATTAAGGCCAAGGGGGTTTTCCTCTATTAACATGAATGAATGGAACAGACTTCAGATATTACACACTTACCTGCCCTATTAAGAGGCCAGTGACATAAGGCTTTAATTTTGTGCTGAGGTCTGAAAGATACTGCCCAACAGCTTCCTCAACGAAGTAAGTTCTACCCATTGCTGCAGGTTTAAGACCAAGTATTGTAGTTTCAACCTACAAAACAAATAATGTATAGAGTCAAAGAAAGTATATATACTACACCGGTTACATGAAAATAAGTGTCACACAAAGATCCTGAATAGATTAATACTTTATCTGTCAGCAAAGGTTAGCTAAGTAGCTTTATGATCTCCAAGTTTGTTTTTTTAAGTGAAAAACATAAGTGTCTATACTAGAGGAAGTATGTGACCCTTATTTGAAAGAAAACTATTTCAAATACCTGCCACTGAAATGACATGGCAAGTCATGCAAGTGAATGCTAGGAAAAACATGTCTCCAAGCAACAATTTCTTGCTGCATCATGTTTCATCAGAAGTCAGAATGTAAAGTGTGCATTTGTGCATTCACTCTTTGAGGGACTTGCTAAATTCCACACTTGTACTTAAACATGCCATGCACAATTTTTATTCCAATTCCTAAGGCATTAAAAGTACAGCATCTGTGGACTATCCAAAAGGCCATCTTTACAGCTCCCATCAGTAGCCATATGCATCCAGGACATGGGGACTGCCACAGACACTCTTCCCTTCCATGCAGACCTATTTTGAAAACTGCTTCACGCATTGAGGACTTTCAACAAAAATTAACTATGAAAAAGCTGAAGCCAAAGAGCACATGGTGAGGAAGCAAAGGGCATTCTAAGTCGTCGCAAAGGTGTCTGCCGGAGAAAGCTGCACAGGGACGGCGGAGCTGAAGCTCTGGACAGGGGCGAGGAGGAAGGCTGCCACCCGCCTCACCTCAGCCCACACAGCCGGGCCAAAAGCACCTCTGCACCCGCCGGCACCTGCACTGGAGCGCGGCCCACAGCTCCCCCAGCGCCTCGGGGCGCGGGCCACCCCCAGCGCTCCCCGCACTGGCCTGACGGGCACGACCGCCGCCGGGTCCCCAAAATCGACCGCCGCCGCCTCAGCGCCGCCGCCGCCGCCTCAGCTGAGCACTGAGGTGGCCGATGCCTGCGTCACAGGCAGGCGCCGCTCGCGCCCCGGCGCAGAGGAATGACGCACAACCAACCCAGACCCGAGCGCGGGAAAAGGGCGCGCAGAGGGAAAGCTCGGCGCCCGCGCCGCCATGCTTTGAGTGGCGGAAGCGGTAACGCCTCCTCCTGCATCTCCCGGGCGCGCGGGACGCCTTAGAAGGGCGAGCGGCCTCGTGGCGAGCTCCGGGACGAAGTCTGCGGGGCGCCTGTCTCGATTTTAGCAGCTTTCACGTATCAACCGGCAACTCCAGCCTCACTCAACATGGCGGAAAGAGTCGCCTTACAGGAAACGAAAGTGCGTGCAGGCCGCGCCGCTTTCTGCCCGGAAAACTACACTTCCCGTGATCCCGCGGGGCCCGGCCCGCCCGCCCGCTCGCGCACGCGGCAGCGTGGCGCCTGCGCCGTTGGGCGCGTCGCGGCTGGTGGCGGTTAGGCCGGAAAGCGCAGCGGCTGCTTCGAAGATGGCGGCCGTGCTGCAGCAGGTCCTGGAGCGGGCCGAGCTCTCCAAGCTGCCCAAGCCGGTGCAGGGGAAGCTGGAGCGCTTCCTGGCCGACCAGCAGAGCGAGATCGACGGGCTCCGAGCCAGGCATGAGCGCTTCAAGGTGGACAGCGGTGAGTCCGGGGAGGGGGAAGCTGAGGGAACGGGAACGGAGGTGAGGGGGCAGCGGGAACGGGCCCCGGGCTGCTCCGTGCGGAGAGGGCTGCGCTGCTCAAGGGCTGAGCGGCATCCGCTCGTCCCGGTGCTTGGGCGGAGGCAGCGGGTCGGCAGCTGGGCTGCGGACGGGTGGGCTGGCGTCGGCCCGGGTGCCGCCTCCTCCGACGCGCTTTTAGCGAGCGGCAGTGTCGTGGTCCCCTCTGATGAGGGGCGTGGGGGAGGTAGGGCTGGGCCTGACGGGTCGTGTGGGCTTCGAAACGCTTTCAGGGGCTGAGCTGGGGCCTGTGAGGTGGGGGTGTGCGTCCTCGGGCCGGGAAGGAGCCCTGAGGCGGGGGGCCTGTCCGTTGGCTGGGAAGGGGCCCTTCAGTTGAGACCTGATAGGGTTTTTTCTCTCACTTTGGCTGGGCGAGAGGAGTCTGATTCCCGCCCCCCCCCCCACCCCCCCCCATTACAAAGGACTATTCAGGTTTAAAACTTCATTCGAAATGGGCTTGAAGAACAGCTTTTCATCAGATTTTTACGAAGCATTGATATGCTTCAGGCTGCTTTGATCTTTGTTGTGGAAAAGAAATAATGATTTGTTTATCCAACTCTCAAATAGCTTTAGGTTTATACTTTTTCTGTTAAATTCCATGTTGAAGACCATAACTTTTCCATAAAGTGCTCCTGATAGAATCAATGTTTTTATATTGATTTGGAGGTTACTTGATCACAGAAAAATAATACCAGTAGAGAACTGGAGTAGAAATGAGAGAAGAGTGTAGATGAGTGTAAGCACTGGGCAGGGTAGTGAATATGAGTTAATTTATTGGGTAGGTGACATACTTCTGATGTAAACATTACTTCTGCCTTTCCTTCGTCCTTTCTGTCTCTTTCATGATAAAAATCTTGCTAAAGTAAATTAATAAAGTGTAGTGTAAATTAAGGTAATCCACAGATTTTAGCAGGTTAGTCTCTTTCAGGTCTGTTCTGCTCATATGTGGCTGGAGGAGCAGCATTATTTGAAGTTGTAAGATACTATAGGAAGCATAAGATAAATAAAAATCCCTCAGTACTTCCTTAGAAGCTCACTACACCTGAGAGTGAGATTAGTTCTGCTTTTACTAAGAAGTGTTCATTAAATATTTTCTAAATCGAATTCTTTGATACCTAGGGTTATGTGGATTTTATTGTATGTGTATAGAAATACACTACAGGTAAAAGAAGTTTTAAGTTGATATGACCACACTGCATAATTGTGCTGGTACAGTGTTCTCTAGCTCTATCAAAAATGTTAAAGAAGTATTAAAATTAATTAGGCTGTTATTTTATGGTTCGTTTCTGGAAACATATCACTTTCCATGCTAACAAAGTATTTTAAACAATGTTAATTCAATGTGGGAATGCATCGTTTTTCCTTCAAAAATACTTTTTTCTTCAAATTCTACTGTAGTCTTATTATTTTTAGATATTTTCTTTATAAATACTGTTCTTTATTAAAGATATCAATTAATAAGGATCCTTGATAAAGATGAGAAAGAAAAAGAAATGTTTATTAATTGAAATTGAGATAACATTGTTATTTTGCAGAACAACAGTACTTTGAAGTAGAAAAGCGTCTGGCTCAAAGTCAGGAGAGGCTTGTAAATGAGACACAGGAATGTCAAACTCTCCGTGAGGAGCTTAAAAAACTTCGTAAGTATAACTGCACATTCTTAAGATTGGACAGGATATTCATTCTTTAGTCCAATGTTATGCTGAAATGCTTTAAGTTTTAAATAGGAGTTGAAAATCCATCCATCACCTACATTTTTTATTTCTGCAAGTAGAGGGATGTTCTGCTTTTGTGTTCAAGTCAGCTTTTTTTTTAAATGGAATTTTTGTTCTAATGGAAAAAAAAAACACACCTTGCTTTCTGATTTTTGTAGTAATAGTAGTACACTGGGTTATGTATTGTTCTTCACAATAAATGCCTGTGCTCTAAGGATTGCAGTAGTTTGCCACAATACTACCTAGTCCATCCATAGTGAAGCCTTGAATTCTTCTCTTTCTCTCTCTCTCTCTTTTTTTTTTAAATTGTTGTTAAGGGAAATTTTGGCTGAATTGCATTTGGAGAGTGAATTCTGTCCTTATGTTACAGTGGAGATCCCTCACTACTATTTCTTCTTATCCAACAGATGAACAGTTGAAGTCACTGAATGAGAAAAATAAAGAACTTGAAGCTGCTCAGGATCGTAATGCAACCATTCAGGTACTGGAAGAACTTGACGATAAGTTGAAAGACTTTGGTTCACCTGTCTCGTTGCAGCAAAGAATGCAATCAATTTCCAAACTGGACTGTATCAATATCAGTACACATATGTACTGATGTACATATTTACATGTCCATATGGCCATCTGTACAGGAAAACTGTGTGGGTTTTTTAAGTAAATGCTGGTGTTTTAGCAAATTGAATTACAGGTGAACATATGTCAGAGCAGATGCTTTTATTTCAGTTTGGATAGATCGTTTCATTCTAGCTGAAACCTGTTGTGAAGTGACTTTAAGCTGAACCTCAAAAATCCGACAAAGGTGTAAAGAGTTCTGTTTTTTTCCCCATCCTTTCCCACACTCTGACACAGTTTTCCTTGCATTATGCTCAAAAGTCATGGGGTTGCACTTCAGCTGACTGATCCAGCAGAACACTAATTTTGGAGCAGGAAGCAAAAACATTATTATTAAATTGATGTGTCCCCAGTGAGAAGGCGGATCTGATTGTTTCCCCAGAGGGGCTTACCTGGGCCTAAATGAATTGGTTTGTATTGACACCTTAGAAAGCAGAGGCAGTACTATAGCCTATAAATGATCCAAGATGATTGACTTTGATTTGATTTTGATGTTGATTTTTTGCATGTGTTCATTCTTTGGTTACTCTGCTATGTCTTTTATTTAACCAAATAAAACTGTTTCAGTGAAGTCTTAACCATCAAAGCTATCTTTCAAAGAATATTAAAATTAGATGCAGTTTTGAACAGTTCCTGTTGCTTGTTTTGGATTTCTGTTAGGCCTTCAGTTCGTTTCATCTGCTCTAAGTTCAACGATTTTCATTCTAATCTTCATTCAAATACAGCTAGAACCAGAGGGAGTCTTGTGGCAGTCTGGACCTCTCTATGCCAATTGAAAAGCAAAGGCATGAAAACTAGCTATTCAGTACGCTGGTCTTGAAAGCTGTGTGATACTTCTCTCATCTTTGCTGTCTAATCTTATGTGATAGTGGCATTTTGCATTTAAGCACAAAGGGCCAGCTGAACATTAGTATCGGAGTGATTTATGGGGAAAAAACCCGTTAATTGAAATGTGTTGGCTATTAGGCACTAGAAGAAAGAGGTACATTAACCTGCATTTGTTTGAATTATATACCCCAGCATGATAGAAAGAATGGAAGCAGCTGTGTTTTCATACTAGGTAGTTTAGACTGATTCAGCTGCCCACTATAAAAGTCTCTTATCCCAGTTTTCAGTTGGCTGGGGTAACTTACTGTGGTTTAGCGTGCTTCTCTGTGATGATAAGTGTAAATAGTGACTATAAACTGTTACAGGAAGCTGATCCCATTTCTTTATTGCTCTTTTGCATTTTTTTTCAGAGCCATTTAAGTAGAGAAAAAGAAGAACTGGAAGCTGAAAAGAGAGATCTGGTTCGAACAAGTGAAAGACGATCTCAGGAAGTTGAACATTTAAACGGTATAGCCAAGAACATATTAACAAAATACTTCACAAGATTTTGCTAAATAAAAGACATTCTTGAACAATTGAACTGGTATGGAGTATCCGGTTTGTATAGGCAGCACCAAATAATGGATTAGCAGGAAACAGTATTTAGAGAAGAGGAAACAATGCAGGAAATTACATGCTAATTGCAGAAAAACACAGCAGTTTGATGCTTGGTTTTGTAGATGTAAAAACATATATTATGCAATATCTTATTGCACAATATACAATTACATACATTATATCTTGCCTGTTCTCATTCTTTACAATTTAGTTAAGCTGAGCAATTAAAACTGTTATACAATTAGCTTTTTTTAACACTGATTTCCCTCCTCCCTCCTCCAGAGGATGTTAAACGCTTAAATGAAAAGCTTACAGAAGCAAACACAGAAAAGGTGAAACTTCAGTTAAAGTTGGATGAACTTCAAACATCAGATGTTTCCATGAAGGTGAGTAGTGCTTTATATGCATAGTACATGTTAACGTTTTAATAAGTAGTTGCTTACATGTGATGTAATCATCATTCTGTCATTACTGACTTTGAAAGTAGGTCAAGTGTACTCCTGTTATTTATAACAAATTATTTTATTATAAAAGTGGTGGCTGTGACTGGAACTGAGACATATATTTATAGAAGGCAAGGGGGCATCAAGTTGGGCAAGCATGTCCAGGCCTCATCGGTGGCAATGGTGGCTGCTCCTACCCACTAGGAAGGAGGACTCCAGGTCCATGAAGGCAGGTAGAAAGGAGAAAAATAAATAATTTGTGAATCTGCACCATTTCTCTGTGGGCAGAATAAACTCCATAAAGAGCTGAAAGAGAGGAGGAAAGGAGAAGAGAGGAGGAAAACTTTGATACCTTAATTTATTTCCTTTAACTAGATATTAATCTTGTTAATGTTCCCAGCTAACATAAACTTTGAGGAAACTAAGTCAAGTTTCAAGAGGTTCTTGTAGTTTGAGACTGGTAAGTTAGTATTACCAATGTAATAAGGAACACTGCCTGTCGTTTGGTGCTGTTTATCAAATTACAGTACATTTTTGCTACTCCTGCTCTGATCATAGTACTTTGATTAGCTTCTTTATTTTCTGTGGAACCAGTACAATTAAACTATGCGATTTTCTTTTTAGTACCGTGAGAAAAGGTTGGAGCAAGAAAAAGAACTACTACAGAATCAAAACACGTGGCTGAACGCTGAGTTGAAAGCCAAAACAGATGAACTTCTTCATACTGCCAGGGAGAAAGGCAATGAAATCTTGGAGCTTAAATGTAATCTGGAGAACAAGAAGGAGGAGGTAGTGTAATTACTGAGTGCTTTTGCCATTTCTTATAAATTATACCTCTTGATTAACTGTATTAAACAAAACCAAGTACTTTAATAATTGTATTCGAGTTAAAAAAAAAAAAGTATGTTTTGCAATTAATAAAGAGGTGTTCTTTCTTTTAACTTGTGATTTTTAAGGAATATGTATAGTTACCATTATCTAGATTAGAAAAGTCAAATATTTGAATTATGAGCTAGAAATTTTGGAGTCACTGATAACAAAGCTATATAATGCTATTAAAGTGTATGGGAATACAGTTCTTAATAAGGGGAAGGGGCAGAAGGATCTGACTTAACATTCTTTGCGGAGTGGGGTGATGATATTTTTGTTTTCTTGCAGCAAAATACGTGGCAGAATCAATGGCCATATTTTGAAAATACTCAGCTTTAGTGAGCTTCTGTTTGGGTACCTGAGCAGTTTCTTTAACAACTGTGACAATTGGTCAGGTTTTCTGTAGCTCCACTGAGGCTTGTGCGTTTATTTGGTTATGCCTAATTGGAGCAATTTGGGGACTCTCACTTTTTCATTTAGCTGAATGCATGGGAGCAAAGACTGTTAGAAAATGTAACCATTTATGCTCTTTCTGGAACTTTTGGGTTTGGCTTTTTTTTTTTAAAGTAAAAAACCAATGAGATGGGTATTTTCCAAAATAAACTGGACTGGAAAGACAAATTTATACATGATGTTCTCATTTATTCTTTGAACAGGTTTCCAGAATGGAGGAACAGGTAAACAGCTTAAAACAGTCAAACGAAAACCTTCAGAAGCACGTGGAAGACCTTTTGAATAAACTGAAGGAGGTAAGACAACTTGAAGTGTATGTGAAACAGTGTTACAGTTGCTTCTACAAATTAAAAAACGAGAAATGTGAAATAGAAATAGTGGGATGCTCCCCAACCCTGTCTCTTCTTTAATTTACTAGGCAAAAGAACAGCAAGCTAGTATGGAGGAAAGATTCCACAATGAACTGAATGCCCACATAAAATTATCCAATTTGTATAAGGTGAGTTTATTGACTGTGTTATAAGCGTATATGAGTATTGCTTGGAGCTGAATCTTAGCATTAAATGTAATGCAGGCCAGTTTTGGTATTTTTTCCCCATAAAGTGTGGATGTGGGGAAGACTAACTTCCATTGCAAAACATTGTTTTCTTTGCTGTCTTTGGCAGCATTTGAAATCTTACATTGCTTGGATCATTTTGTAGATTAAGCAAAACTGGGGTTAAAATAGTAATTTTATGCTCACAGTTTTGAGGCTTCATGTTGTATGAACGTGGTTATGTCCTACGATGTTGTATTGGGAGGTAAAGGTTTGTATGTAAAATATGACTCTGCAAGAGATTTTTCTGAGTTTGGTTAGTAGAAGTTCATTTCAAATACCACTGCAAGTTTTCGTGATCTGATTAAGACATAGCTGAATGTCATGTATTGTGTCAGATAAGCACCATCTAAACAAGTAATTTTTGTTTGTTTTGTTGGCTCAAAGAGTGAAAAATACCCTGTAGCGTATTGACTAAGATAAAGTCAGCCAAAGGGGACAACTGATTGCTCTTTAGTTTACGCATATTAGATACACAGGTTAATGAGTTCTGTTTCCTGAGTTTTCTTGCATAGATACCCACATAAACATTCTACTCTGCTTAATTCTGAGTTCGACATTAATACTTTGATTAGATGTAAACTGATGTCCCATCATTGAACAGCAAGTCAGTAGCTAACTTTTCTTGAGCATAATGCATTACCATTTACCTTTAATTTGGTTTGGTTTTGGGGTGGTTTTTTTTTTTTTTACTCCTATTCATTCATGCTTTTGTTACAGAATCATTGATTTGAAGGGGCTTCAAGGTTTGTCTTCCACTTAACATAGGGTTTGCTATGTACTAGTAACTGCTGACATATTTGTCTGACCTGATACTAAAAGCATCAGGATTGAGTGCCCTCCCTTGGGAGCCTATTTTGAGACTTCGCTGATTAGCAAAAGTTGAATCAACTTTATTTCAGTTATCTCTAATGGACTTGCAGAATTGCTAAAGTATTGTACAGTCTTGCACTTGTGAGATCTCTAACTGGAAGCAAAGAAACATAAACTCTATGTATAAGATTCCCTAAAAATACCAAATTTTTCAGAATGATCAAAATTGAGTACTCAAATTTCTCCAAATTTTCTTTTGTGAAGAGAAGGAACGAAGCCAGCACCAGCTATAAGGCGGCTAAAGCACATACATTTTATTTGGATTTGTCGTATCAAATCAATTGACACTTCTTACTCTCAGATGAGCAGTTTGCATCAAAGTGAGACTTAATCCAAGTGGAAAGAGAATTGTCCAGTTTAGGTGAATCTTTTAGCATTTTACTCAAAAAAACCGCGTGTTCATAATTTTTGGTCAGTTCCAGCTTTCTTATAAAAATATAGTTGCTATTGTTATGTACTAAAAGGTTAAATAAAATGCTTTTATTTAGAGTGCTGCTGATGACTCGGAGGCAAAGAGCAATGAACTGACAGGAGCAGTAGAAGAGCTGCACAAGCTCCTGAAGGAAGCAGGTGAAGGTAAGCCGTGGGTGAGAAATGGCAAATGGAACAGAACAGTTGTGCTCCTTTGTAACTGCCTTGATGCATTGAAAAATAGGTGTTGAGCGCTTATGCAAGGAACTTCGTTAAGCTTTTGGGATGGTGGAAACATCAGTCACTTTGTAACAAAAATTTTACCTGACTAGTTGAATTTACTTGCGGGGGGTGTAGGGGGACTATTTTCAAATATACCTGGAATTTTACTTTGGATTTTGTTGGGAGGATCTAATTTTGCAAGATATGCCTTCATTTTAGTTTCTCATTTTAGTTTCCTTTTCACTGATAAAAGGACAGTTCATATTTTAGCCCTCTTCTAAGCAAAGGTGATATGTAGCAGGTCATGCTTCTGTCATGCTGCTGAGTTTTCTTATCAGCGTGAGCTTCTGCAGATCATATAAAGTTAAAGTAAAATTTAAGGTACATATGCAAATTTTGATCTTTTTAAAAGAAAAAAGTAAAACCAACCACAACACAGCAAACCGCTTGTCTGATTTAATTTTAGCTAATAAAGCAACCCAGGAGCATTTGGCTGAGGTGGAAGAGTCGAAAGCTGTAATGGAAAAAGAACTGAGAGAGAAGATCAGTAAACTGGAAAAGGAGCTGGAGAATGCTAATGATTTACTGTCAGCTACAAAGCGCAAAGGTAGGGGTAACACTGGGAACTAAAATACACAAAGGCTCAGGCTTTCTCTCGTCTTGCATGAAAATACTGTGCTGAATTTCTGTAGAAAGTAAGTGCATTAATGTGAATTCATCTTTGGTCATTTCTAATCATGAATTTTAGAAGCTTTTTCGTGTGTGTGTGTGTGTGTATATATATATGAAAATATATATACTTTTTTCCCCCCACCAGAAAATGCTTTTCTATCAAAATGTTTTTTGAAGTTCTTTTGTTAATCTGACTTACCTTTTCAAAATAAATGGAGAGGAAACGTTTCCTTAAGGCTAAATCATCATGCTTTTAATGGTTTTCTGGGGAGGGGAGTGGGGATGATAAACTATTCTTATTTTCCTCTTAAAAAAAAAAAAAGGGCAACAGAAAACAAACTTCTGTCCTTAAATTTCTATTTAACATTAAATCTTGCTCAGTATTCACTGTTCTAGTTCTATCTTTTTTTTGTTGAAAAGAATAGTTTGTTTGCTACATGTATGTAATCTCTAAAGGAAAGAGAGAGCAGAGCAGGAAGGAACAGAGGCATGAAGTATATTTGCTATAGCCCTATGTTAATTTAATGGAAGTAAACCAGTGCTCTGCCACTCTCAACCTCCGGCAGTTTGCTAAGAAATCTGATGTTAAGCTTTGCTCCAGCTATTTCAATTGCTTACATTCAGAAATTATCTAAATTTTAAGAGTCTAATAGCAAAAGCTTTTCAGCATTTCGAATTAAACTAGTCAGAGACGTTGATGATGTATGACATGGAATATTGTATATAATACCAGTCACTTGCACATGTATATATGTATAATATAGATTACAGAAAACTCTTAAACCAGTAACTTTAAGGGCTTAAAATAGTCATTTAAAATACAGTAGTTACAAAGCACAAAGGTATATGAAGACATTCTTTATATTAATAAAGAATATTTATGATGGGAATTATTGCAGCTTTTTAATGGTAATTGGTGGGATTATGTCTTCAGGAGCCATATTGTCTGAGGAGGAACTGGCAGCTATGTCTCCCACTGCTGCAGCCGTAGCTAAAGTAGTCAAGCCTGGAATGAAATTAACTGAGGTAAGTGAGAAGAAATTCTTCAATTTCAAGGCCCTTGAAATGCCAACAGAGATACACTAATAATATAAGGGTGCAGACTTCATTCACTGTTTTGGATTTGGTGTAATGCCTGACTGAAGTCAATGAAATCTTTTCATGCATTTGAGGCAGACTTTACTAGCTAAGTTATTGGGATTTTTTTCAACATACCTTACAGTTTTTCTTTAGTAGATCAAAACATTTGTAGGGTCTTTAAGTTCTTCTTCTGAAATACATTTTTTTTTTGTGCACATAAACTTATTTTCTGTATGCATTTTTGGCAGGAGCTTTTTTTTTTGCTTATTTACCTAATTTTTTAATCTGTACTGCTGCGCATTTGGCTTATACTTGCAGAAAAATTTAACATAATGATAGGTCGTACATACTCTAGGGTATTTTTACACTTCTATTTATGAAATTTGTATGTGCATTTTGTTTGTTATTGGTTATTCTGTCCAGCCATTAAATTACTTTCTTCTGTGCTTGCTGCTTTCTTTTGTGATACTAGTTTTGATATTTCTATTGTCTTAAACTTGCTTAAGATTTGTCCCTTTTACGTAGAATTCTTTTATTGCATACAGTTGCACTGTAGAAGTTTGCCATTTTTAAATTAATAGGGGTAACTGCTTTGCCATGGTGTGAGTCCTAAAAACACATTGTTTTGAAAGTCCTACTTATTTCTCTGAATTAACTAGGTTAGAGTTATATAAAATTATGCTACCTTAAGGTATGAATTGCATAATTACCGGTGGTTCTTTTTTAAAGAGGTCTGTCCAGATGTATCAAAACCAACCAAACAAAAAACAAACCAAAAAATCTTTTCTTGCAGCTGTACAATGCATATGTAGAAACTCAGGATCAGTTGCTTTTGGAAAAGCTGGAGAATAAGAGAATCAATAAATATTTGGATGAAATAGTGCAGGAAGTAGAAGCCAAAGCACCAATCTTGAAACGTCAGCGTGAAGAATTTGAGCGTTCCCAAAAAGCTGTTGCTAGTCTGTCTGCAAAGCTTGAACAAGCTATGAAGGTCAGTATAAAATAAAAGAGCATGTAAAATTATGGAAAAAATGGATTTTTAATTCCTTAATCCTAATAGCTGTTAGTAAATGTATAAAATGGATCTTCTAGTCAGCTTTTATTGTGGGGAAAATATCTGTTGAACTTTCTAGCTTGCGATTTATTGGATTGTACAAAGTATTTTACAGAACCAACATTTTTCAGAGTTTTTTATAGTGAAGGCTTAAATGTGGTGGCTTACAATCTCTGATTTTCTGAGAGAGGAGAATTCTTTATAAACGAAGATTAGTATTTGTCTGTCCAAAGAAATAAAATTGAACTTCAGTGCTCACTTCCCATTAATTTTAATACATACACTAATACAGCATGAAAGAGTGTGGCTTTTGATTCCTAAATAAGTGGAGTTTAACCTTTGGAGTGTAACTTTAAAGTAGTAAAGCGCAGTTTGATGCACCAGGCATGTCTTTACATGATGTTTTCTCTCTGGAAAGGAATGTGTCTGAGTTGAATTGCTATGTGTTTCTTAATGTCTGTATGCTTGCAGGAAATCCAGCGATTGCAGGAGGATGCTGATAAAGCCAATAAGCACGCCTCTCTGCTTGAAAGAGAAAACCAGAGACTGGAAGTACAAGTAAAAGATCTTTCACAGCAGGTAGAACAAATGTTGCTATGGTTAAATGTACTATTTGCAATTTATTTATTAACATGGTGCTGTATTTCTAAAGTTTACTTGGAAGTCGTGTTCAGCCACAGTCATGTAGACTTTGGTTGTCATAAGAACCTTTAGTGACGTTAAAAGCTTCTGCTTAGGACAACATGGTATTTACATTTTTGCTTACAAAATTGGAATAAGTTTAGCTGGATAGAAGTGATGCTGCTTTAGGATGATATTGTTAAACATCTGACATGGAAAACTCCTATATATAACTTCTTTGTTTGACTGAAATGTCCTGTAATCGGTTTGCAGAACTGAACACAGACTATCTACTTCTGATCTTGACGTGGTTTCCTGTTGTCAGACTGTTTTTTCTATAATGTAATTATCTTACAAGGATTTATTGATTGTAATAGTTTGTGTATTGTAGGGAAAAAATACTTTATTTCCAAGTACTTTATTTCTAATATATTGTTTTTCAGAGTGAACTTTTGAGTCTGTGTGCAAGTCTTACACTAGGAAGTTCTCTTTCAGATTCGTGTGCTTTTAATGGAACTTGAAGAAGCTAGAGGCAATCATGTGATTCGTGATGAAGAAGTGAGCTCCGCTGACATCAGTAGCTCTTCTGAAGTGATATCTCAACATCTAGTCTCTTACAGAAATATTGAAGAACTTCAGCAGCAGAATCAGCGTCTCTTGGTGGCTCTTCGGGAGCTGGGAGAGGCTAGAGAAAAAGAGGAGCAAGAAACAACATCATCTAAGTAAGTTATCTGTTCCTTCTGGTAAACTGTTTATACTAAGTAGTAACGGGGATTTATTCAAACACTTCAGTTTTTTGCTTCTGATTGTTATTAATTGTGTGCATATGGATATGTAAGTGCGCATATGCTCATGAGCAGCTATGTAATTCATAAAAGCAACGTTGTCTTCAGGTTTAGATTAAAATGGCTTTATAGCTATATATCTTGTAATAGGTCCTCTCATCAAAATCCAAAGTAAAAATAGTTGTCGGTCTTTTAGTGAATGTGATTTCACACAACAGAGCTGTTTTTCGAAAAAGAAAGGTAAGTTTTCATTCCTGTTAGCTGAACAAAAAATTGAATATGTGCATATCTGATTCACTAGCTGTAAAGCCCACAGATACTGTAATTCTGTATTAAAAGTTCTTAGCCTGATTGTCTGCTCATGCTACTGACTGTTGTTTCAAGTTATTCACATGAATGGAATTGCCTCTATTCTGCTTTTCATGGAAGAGGCCTACTTTCTTTGTCATCTACAAAGTAGCAAACCCAAAGGCCAATCTTCCTATAAGTTTGCTCAAAAATCCCAGTGGTGCTTAACTTTCAAAGATGCAATAAATGTACATTGAAGGACTTGTAACAAAATGTAAGGGTTGTGTCATCTTGGTATGCCTCGCTGGGTATGTTACTGAAAACAACTGTTGTTGGTTTCAGAATTTCCGAGCTTCAGAGTCAGCTTGAGGAAGCTCTCAATGAGCTAGAAAAACTGCGTGAATCACGTCATCATCAGCTGCAGCTTGTGGAGTCTATAGTTCGTCAGCGTGATATGTTCCGCATATTGTTGGCCCAGACCACAGGAGCTATCATTCCTTTGCAAGGTAAGCTTCACCTTTCTGCACCACTGAAAAAAAATAAAGTTCTTGTTTGTTATGAGTTTTCAGTAATGGTGCTGTAATGGTACTAGTAACTTCTGTTAATCTGGTACTCAACTTCTACCCTTACTCGCTGGAAAACCCATGAATTTGGATTTAGACACATGATTTTATTTTTACAGTATAATAACTTGCTACATAACGACTGACGTGTAGTGGTGACTACGTATGTTCTGGTAGCACGTTGTAGGTATAAAGAATGAGTTGCTCAGGAGAGCCCAAGACTTTCCTAGCAATACAGTATTGTTTCTGGCCATATTTCAGTGTGGTTATATGACCTTCTGCTTTGGCAACCATTCATTCAATTGTTGCCTTTAAAATCCCCTTTATCTTTTTTTAGCTTCAGGTATATTACCAGAGGAGATTTCTCTTACATCTACTCCAAAGCGCCCAAATTTACCTCAAGCCATGTCAACTCCTGCTCAAGTGTCAATGACTGAGTCAGTGGAGGCTGTGGAGGCTAAGGCTGCACTTAAGCAGGTATATTTTTCAATAAACACTGTAGAAAGCTATCACTATTTCTTTTTACTCTTGTAAGCACTTTAATGTCTGTTCTTTGATGTAGTTGCAGGAAGTTTTTGAGAACTATAAAAAAGAAAAGGCAGAGAATGACAAGTTGCTGAATGAACAAAATGAAAAGCTTCAGGAGCAGGTCACAGACTTGAGGTCACAAAATGCAAAGATATCTACACAGCTGGAGTTTGCCTCCAAACGGTAAATCAGCTATTTAATTTCATTGCCTTATGTATGTGTTCTCTGTCAATAGAATCCTGTTGACTGCTTGATATCGTTTGCTCAGGAAGAGTTGCCAGTTAAACATTGTCTATTCTGTTAAAAGAACACAAAGGAAATAGTGAAGGTGGGATCAAGAATATACCTTCCTAGTTGAGTGAGCCACATATGTGAAAACTGACGCAGAAGCACATGAAACATGTAGCTGTGTACATAACACCTCTTGCAATTAAACAATTTAATGTGGCAAACATATACTTTGCTTTGTTGTTCCATGTGAAGTTATGAAATGCTGCAGGATAATGTTGAAGGCTATCGTCGAGAAATAACATCTCTGCATGAAAGAACTCAGAAACTCACAGCAACAACTCAGAAGCAAGAGCAGATAATTAACACTATGACTCAGGACCTGAGGGGAGCTAATGAAAAACTGGCAGTGGCAGAGGTTAGTAATACAGTGCATTATACTGGTAGATATTCCAAGTTAGCACAAGAGTTTTTCTTATGATTATCTTGAAAGCTGTCAGAACTTGAATGTGTGGCTTTTTGAGTGCATCAGCTATTAAATTTGTAAAAGCTTGTGTGCATGTATATTTGGTGGGTACATTTGTAACATTCCACAGAATATCTCAGGTACTGAGTGAAGATGGAACAACATTCCGAAGGTGTTTCAGTTTACAGAGAAAACAGAATGTGATTAGTCAAACAGTTGTGTTCTTACTGTTCTTGGCGTAATTTGCATGAATTTCAATTTACAATCTATAATCTTAAAAGCTCTTTTTTTTAAATAGTATTAGCTGATCATAAAAGTAATATTAAAATTAACAGGCAGATTTGGGATTGATAACAAACTTCTTGTTATTATTTGCTGTCTTAAAGGTGAGAGCAGAAAACTTAAAAAAAGAGAAAGATATCTTGAAGATGTCAGACGTGCGTTTGACTCAGCAACGTGAGTCTTTATTAGTTGAACAAAGAGGACAGAACTTGCTGCTTACTAATTTGCGAACTATTCAGGTATGTGGTATTATTCTTATGTCCAAGTTTGGTCTGTCTTTCAGAGTTTTCAATAAATACCCATCGACATAGAATAAAACAGTCATGGAATTGGGTCTTAAAGTGGATTTTTTTTTTTTTTTTTTTTTTTGGTAACAAATTGACACTGAACGTAAAATACTTCAGCAACTTGTTTAAGCAAGTTTGTTATTCCTGTCCTAAATTATGATACTCTGTTATTTACCTGGGCAAAGTCCTGAGAATTTTGAGTTGATGGGAACAGTTCTCACAATAAAATGGAAGCAAAACACATGAAACAAAGTGAAAGGAAAAAATCTGTATGTTAATTTTTATGATACCAAAATTTGCTAGTGCCTGCCTTGGTAGTTTATTTTCCTATTGTTTTAAGGTATATTTACTTTTGTACTTCTATGTCTTCTATTATAACGCATATTGACTCTTAGAGTATAAATACTTAAGGTTGCACATTTTATCATGTGACTCAATTCTATTTCTGAAGTAGATCTTTTGGGTTTTTTAATCCCTGGAATTAGACTGCATGGGTAATAGATTTTCTTCTAATAATATTATTGTATCAATATTCTTAAAATCTTTCAAAACTAAGTCATACATTGTAAGTGCTACTTTTCATAATTTTCTGTATCTACCTATTATTGCTTGCTCCCTGCAGTAATTATTTTGTGGATGGGAGAAGTGTTGTGACAACTTGTATGAAGTGCTGCAGTAATTCAGAAGAAAATTATTAAAGTGTATTGTAAGCATAATGCATTATGCTCTTTTATCAGGGAATACTGGAGAGGTCTGAGACAGAAACAAAACAGAGACTTAATAATCAGATAGAAAAGCTAGAGCGTGAGATATCTCAGCTGAAGAAGAAACTAGAAAGTGAGGTGGAACAAAGACATTCCCTTACCAAAAATCAAGAGGTAAGTATAATTATAAATATGCTAAACTTGTTTTAGTGAAAATAAAGCCATAGTTGCATGGCTTCTGCCAGCTTACAGTGCGTTGTTTTTCATACATGAAATTTATAAACATATTTGGTCTTTGTGCCATTTGTGAATAATTACAAGTTTAAGAACCTTGTGTTTTCAGGTTCATATCCTGGATCTTAAGAGGCAACTTGAGACTGAGACAAACCGCCACATTAACACAAAGGAACTTTTAAAGAATGCCCAGAAAGAAACTGCGATGTTGAAACAGCAGCTTAACAATACGGAGGCTCAGCTAGCATCTCAGTCATCACAGAGGGCTCCAGGGAAAGGTAAGATGTTTTTCTACATTGAATTTCTCTTTATGTTAAACATTGCTGTCTGCAGAATGGTAAAATTCATAATTCATAATAACTTAGAATTAGGAGGACAGTATACTAAGTAATAAACCTCTTCATTATTACAATCGCATATTCAAATAAAGGATAACCAGGATGATTTGTTAAAGTAAAATTAATGTCCAAGCAGTCTTTGACAGAGGGGGAAAAATAAAGTAAAACTTATTAAAGGATCCCTTTTATTTTTATTTGAAAGAACTTAAGTCTATTAAGCTACTTATTTTTAAATAGCCTTTTTCTTTTTTGTCTGAATCAGCAATGTTTATTGTAAGCCACTATTTTGGTTAGGGCTGACAATTTTATTTAGGGAAGCTTTGAGGGTGGTTTTGGTTGTTTTGGTTTTTTTTTTCCCCCCATGTTGTTATCCTAAAAAGACTTCAGTTTTCAACAGAACAGTGATTTAAAAAACTGAATTAAACTTCATTGGTTAATGAATGTGTTCTAATATTATAGGTCAGCCTAGTACAAATGAAGATGTGGATGATCTTGTAAGTCGACTAAGACAAGCTGATGAACAAGTCAATGACCTGAGAGAAAGACTCAAGACTAGTTCTAGTAATGTGGAACAGTACAGGGCCATGGTTCTTAGTCTAGAGGAATCCCTTAATAAGGAAAAACAAGTAAGTAGTTACCATTCTTTATTAGAGCAAAAACAGAAACAAAATGAAAGATGGTTTATTTTTTTTGTACTACAGTACAGTCTGTAGGATTATAGGAGGAATTACTAAAAAACTGAAGTTAGTTTAGAAGGCACTAGAATATACGGTAGTAAGACCATATTTTAGACAATTTTATTAAAAACACTTTTAATCATGGAAATATTAAACCTTTTTGCAGCATATTTTTAAAATGCTGAATTGTAAATTTGACTCAAAGCTGTATTCTGCCAATGTCTTCCTTCGAAAGAGGGGAATTGACTTCTAAAAACTCTTATAACCCTGTGATCAATGATTAAAAATATTAATTGGCTCTCAATCAAAAGCAGTTAAATTCACACCTTCTGCATCAATAAGGTCTTCAAAATGGTCAGTAAGGTCTTCTGATGCAAAAGAACACTCTGTATGTGGTATTAATGGGAGAAGCTTAGGAACGACCTTCTGATCTGTCATACACTCCACCATGTTAATAGTGAATGAAGCCTGTTCTTCCAAGCTGTTCAGCATAACAAAATAAGATAGATTGGGGAACAGAATTCTCGTTTTCTACTGAATTTACAGCATCAGTAGACGATGGAGTGCTATTTGTCTAGTATCCAAGTTATCTGCCTGTCTGTGTTCTGTTACTGTAAAAACTTCATTGTGGCTTGATATGCTGTAACAATATTGCAGATTCTAGTGTGTAAAAATAAGATATGCTGGCTACTGCGCATTTGAGTGCAGTCACCTAAAACTTTTCTTAGGTGTACTTCATGAGGTACTGCAGCTTTGAAGGGGGAAAAAAAAAAATTCAATGCTATTCGTGATTCTCCACATTTTCAGTGTTGTTATTCTGAATGAGATGCTGAGAATACCTATTCTGGCTTTAAATTGTTAATAAAATACTGGTTTCACATCAGAATACCGTATTTAAAGGAAAAAAATCGATCTGTTATGATGTATTGTAATGAAGGTGACAGAGGAAGTTCGTGCAACAGTTGAAGCTCGTCTGAAGGAGTCTTCAGAGTATCAAGCACAGCTAGAAAAGAAGCTGATGGAGTCAGAGAAAGAAAAACAAGAACTGCAAGAGGAGAAGCGTAAAGCTGTGGAGAGTATGGAACAACAGGTATGCACTGAATGCCCCCTCCCTTAAATTCCCTTGTAGAGAGTCCACAAGAATGTGCTTTTGCATAATTCCCTAAACTTCAGTTTGTTTTCACAGTATAGTAGGGTCCAAAACTAAATCTTTTAGGGTGTACAGAAGACTACCTAAATTTATGAGAGGTTTCCAAACATAAGTAGTACATTAGCCTTATCACTTTGTTAGGGTGATTGTGTATTTAAAACTGTCACTATCTTCCTGAACTTTGAGCACAGTTTGCAGAAAAACATGAGTAAAAGCCTTTGAGAGAGGTTTCAGAAAACCCTTTTTGGAACATTAGCCAGAACCAAATTTGTAGTATGCACATCTTTTGATACTGGAGTGTTTTATGCCCTTATTTGCCCTTATTTGTCTGGTTTATATTTGCGCTTTCACTGGAGTTGAAAGAAACAAGCTGACTGCAACTAGAATTACTACTGGCCCAACTCTGAAAGAACAGTAGTATATTTTTACCAGGAAAGAGCTCTGTATATTAATAAGTCAAAATCTTGAAAGTACTTCTCTTTAGGTTAAAATTAGTATTAAAAAATAAATAAATAAAATAACCACCCTTTGGTTCTACATTATTCATGACTGTCTACTTTCAAAGCCTTGCTGTGTTCAATACTCTGTAAAATACTTTGCCATTTAGTCTTGGTTTTGTTCTTGTTTTTTTGTTGTTGTTGTTCCCCCTCCCCCATCACTGTAGCTATCCGAACTAAAGAAGAGTCTGTCAACCGTGCAATCAGAAGTTCAGGAAGCTCTTCAGAGAGCCAGCACAGCTCTAAATAATGAACAACAAGCCAGACGTGACTGCCAGGAACAAGTATGTTTGTAGTATTTGCCTATTTTAGCCAGAGGTAGTAAAGTTAATGTTAGTTTTTCATTGGTTTTCAGTTGAATTCAAAATGTTTTTTAAAGGTAGTGCTGCTAATCGGATACTTGTGGAGGCAATAAAAATGCTGTAAGAGCACTTTCTCTATTTTGTGAACAGCTGCTTATTTAATGCTTCATTTTTCCACCTGATCAAACATTGTGGTAATATCAACTAAACTGACTTTGAATATAAAGTTGTGCTGCAAGCACAGTTTGTGTCACGTTTAAGAAAACAACAGAAGATGCAATGGATTACTGTTTCTAAGGTCTGTTTCGTTATGTAAAAAAAATTGGGGAATGTAATTAACTGTTTTTAATGAATTGCTACCTCAGTCTCCTGAGGGGGGAGCAAAAAAGAAACTCACAACAAGACAATGGGGAAAATATTTTTCTAACCCGAAATATAATTGTCATCTTTTAAGACTGCGGGGCAATATGATATTTAGCAGCACCTGATAAGATTGTCTTGTTGCCAACTGTTTTTTAAAGGGAATCTGCTTTTCTGCAGGTGAGAATTCCAGCAACACTGATCGGTGTAAAGGATGCAGAAAAACTTTTGGCTGTTGTTTAATCCAACCCAAAATTTAGCAGACAGGCATTTCCATTTTTTTCAGCTAATACTATGACCATAGTCTGTCCTTAGCTTTTTAACTTCATGCAGTAAATATCTTTGCCCATTCACATGTAGAAGTAACCAGTGGATGTTCTTGGACTAATACCTGCCTGTTAGCCATGCAGAATCTACAGCAAGAGGTTTGATTGTAGAGTAACTATAGACAGTGTGTCCTCCTGCTAGCCAAAGAAAATTATTTCAAATTCTAATTTTTCTTAAAAATAATAATTTCTTTAAGGGAACCATTCTAAGCTTATCAATTTTTTTTGTACTTGAGAATGACAGAGGTTTTAGCCAGTGGTTTTCTTTTTGATTAGTGGTCACTGATTTTGTCTAGAATTTGAGAATCTCTTTGTACATATCAAACATATAACATTAAGGTAACAGGATCTATTTTTTACATTTTCCTGCAGGCAAAGATGGCTTCTGAAGCTCAAAATAAATATGAACGGGAATTAATGCTTCACGCTGCCGATGTTGAGGCATTACAGGCTATTAAAGACCAAGTTGCCAAGAATACAGCGGTAAGGCAGCAGCTAGAGGAAGCTGCTCAGAAAGCTGAGTCTGAATTGTTAGAGTGCAAAGCCTCCTGGGAAGAGAGAGAGAGAATGATCAAGGTATGATTGTTTTTATAGTTTCAGTGGGTTTTTTCAGTTAACAGAAATTTAGCCATAGAATTCACAGCCATTGAACAATTTTGTTGTAGGATGAAGCTTCAAAACTTGCATCCCGCTGTGAAGATTTGGAAAAACAAAATCGATTATTACATGAACAGCTGGAAAGTCTGAGTGATAAGATGGTGACTTCTATGAAAGAAGCCATGCCAACTGCAGTGAATGTTTCTCTCAATGAGGAAGGCAAATCGCAGGAACAAATCTTAGAAATTCTTAGGTAAATTTAGCTCTGGGCTCCTTCTCTCGGTGGTTATAAATTAATTGCCAAATTAAATAGTTCTGTATTACTTTATATTTGAAGGATAATGTATAAAATTTAAGTGCTTTTTTGCTAGGTAGGAGGTGGTTGTACTACATTAGTAACTAATAGAGGAGATTTCTTTCTACTCCTAGGAAAAAACTGTGAGTCAATTATTACAGGAGGCTAAATCAGATTTTAGCAAATGTGATTGGCAAGAAAGTTTCATAGAGGTGATTTTTTTCTTATTGTGGTTTTTAGGAAGTTTATGTAGATTTTCAAGAATTTTTATCTAGGATTTTCTTTTTGATCTTTCTGAACAGATTTCTATGCTCAGTAGACCTTCAGCTATAAGATGCTTCAACTTAAAATGCTTTGTCTTGCATTTTCATTGACGTGAGGTGGTGTTCATTTTCTTACTGCAGATTTATACGTCGAGAAAAGGAGATTGCAGAGACTAGATTTGAGGTGGCCCAAGTGGAGAGTTTGCGTTACCGTCAGAGAGTGGAGCACCTGGAAAGGGAACTCCAGGAACTGCAGGACAGTCTCAATGCTGAGAGGGAGAAGGTGCAGGTATGGTTGGATATTATCACTTATGATTTCAATAAGTAGAGAGGGCTGTTCTCTATGTTCTACTCTTTGCCTTTGCTGCCTGCGCCCCAAAATGAAGTTTTGGAAGAATTGGGAGCTTTTAAACTGGGGTTGCTACATAGCCAAATGGAGGATCTTGTTCTGAATCCTGTGAAGCAATGTGGCAATTCCAAAATCACATAAATAGGGAAAATAAAGATAATTTCTCTCAATTTTTTTCCCATCTCCCATTTCTTAAGCAATATTTACTTGTTTTCAATGTACATGTGAGAGAATGAATGCCATGATAGCTTTCCAAGATGGTGTTATGCCAGATCCAGTTAAGTATATGTGCATGTGCAAGCAAAACAAATGACTGACTTTAAATCTTTTCAAAGGTAACAGCAAAAACCATTGCACAGCATGAAGAATTAATGAAAAAAACTGAGACCATGAACGTACTGATAGAAACCAACAAGATGCTAAGAGAAGAGAAGGAGAGATTAGAACAAGAGCTACAACAAATTCAAGCAAAGGTTAGTACTGAGGTTCGCATAAATTGTTCAGATAGTCAAGCTGATGAGTTAGTGTCTGGATATACCATTGCTAATTACAACAAATACTTGATTTAGATTGTGATTATTCCTTTACGTTATACACAAATGAGGAAACTTTTCTGTTTAGAATTTTAGAAGACATTGGTCCACCTAGAACACTGGAAAGTTTAAAGTTCAGTTTCATTTAAATGAAACTGAAAATCAGCATTTATCCTTGGCTAGAGGTATACCAGTAACAAGGATATTATCAGCAGATAAATGAAAAATGGCACAGGAATACATATAAAGCAGACCACAGCTTTATTAAGAGTTTAAAAGGGTGATACTGCCTCTTCCCATTTCTACACACCAGTTATTTTCATGGAATCCAGTGCAGTGTTGCTTGGCTTCTAACATGTAATTAATAATCTGTTTCCTCTACCAAAGTACAAAGAGTGAGAATCTAAGCTTGTGAAGTTGTACCTATATGTTTTTTATCTCTGTAGGATCATCCCCTGCTCTTGTCCCTCGTCCTTCTCCCTGCCCCCAGCTGGCCACTGAAAGGCAGAGTTGGAAAAGAAGCTGTATCATGACTTCTTGAGGGTGTTGATTTTACTCTCTCAGTCCCTCTTACTATCATTGTTCAAGGCCTACCATGTTCTGTTTCCTTCACTGTCGTAAGATCCAGAGAGTTTAATCCCCAGTTGTGTTTTTTCAGGTACGCAAGCTCGAGGCAGACATTCTACCTCTACAAGAGTCTAATGCTGAACTGAGTGAGAAAAGTGGAATGTTGCAGGCAGAGAAAAAGCTGTTGGAAGAAGATGTTAAACGCTGGAAAGCCCGGACTCAGGTGGGGAATGCGTGTTTTCAAAGAAGATGTTGTGGGGGAAAAAAGAAACAAACCCAAAGAACTAAAAAAAAGTTCTAAATTTTCTTAAAAACAACAACAAGCTAAGAAATGTATTTGAATTGCATTGTTTATGCAGCTTCAAAATAGGCTACTCCAATTCATAGGCATTCCAAATCAAAATGCAAAAGCAGTACCTGTTATTCAAAGAGATTTTCTAGATATAACTGTATAATCATCTTCTGAAAGTGCAAACTGTTTTCTCAACCTTTCAGCATTTATTGAGTCAACAGAAGGACACTGATCTCGAAGAGTATCGGAAGCTGCTTTCAGAGAAGGAGGCAAACACCAAGCGTATACAACAAATGAGTGAAGAAACAGGCAGGCTTAAGGCAGAAATAGCCAGGTGTGGTATAAGTCAATTAGTAAAAAGTTTTTTGCAAAGCAAAATATTTTAAATAAAGCTGTATCTGGAAGTATAATTTCTTAACTGTCTCCATGTAACTATGAAACCTTTGGTATTCTTACTGTAGCTTGATAATATGCAGGTAAAATGAAGTGAGAATTGTTTTGGAAGCTGTCTTTTAGCTAAACTTATTCTAAATTAATGTATTGTACAATAATTTGTATTCTACAAATACTCATTTGTATTGCAAAATCCTAGAAAACATTATTCACTAAAGATAATGCCTGTGATATTACATAAATGAGCAATATTGAAATGTATTGATTATTTCAAACATCTCAGTTGCATCTTCCTCTAATCTCTTGTTATTTAGAACTAATGCATCCTTGACTACAAGCCAGAATCTTGTTCAGAGCCTGAAGGATGAAGTAACTAAAATAAGAACAGAAAAGGATACCTTGCAGAAAGAACTAGATGCTAAAGTGGCTGACATACAAGAAAAAGTGAAAACTATAACACAGGTCAAGAAAATTGGGCGCAGGTACAAGACTCAATATGAGGAGCTGAAAGCACAGCATGATAAGGTAGATGGAATTTCTTTGCAAACAAAGAAAAAGCGTGTAATACTGTATATAGTACATACTATACTTAGTATAATACTGTATGAATACTTATCTGTGAAGAGAAAAGCAGAAAATTGCATCGTTTATTCTGCTGTTAGCTCAAACCACCACAAAACCTGAGCTGCATATCCCTTAATATTTTGCGGAATTCTTAACAGAATTTTAGGGCTCATTAGAATTCCTGGGTTTTGCCCAGAACTTTTTAAATGATCAGTTTGCATGCAAAAGCAACTTGTGAAAGTAATGACATTCTAATGAGATAGTACCCTTTAGCCTGATACCGCTTGATGTATTTCAGATGGTTGCCGAAGCATCAACTCAGTCTTTTGTAGAACAACAAGAAGAACAAGTTTCTGTCCAGGAAGTACAAGAGCTGAAAGACACTCTCAGTCAAGCTGAAGTGAAGACAAAGGCTTTGGAGACTCAGGTTGAAAGTTTACAAAAGGTAAGAACAGAGTGAACAAGATAAGAACAGTGAACAATTTCGGAGTACTGTACCGAAATCTTAAATGCGTAACTGTGAAGAATGTGAGGGTGGTTTTGTGTGTGTGCATGCATGTATGCACAGAAATATGTGACGTGACCTGTTTGTGCCTCTACCTTGTTGAGCAAGAGGGACCTTAAACCTGGCTTAAATCCTGTGTCTAGTGTGGCTCATGTTGTTTCTTGGAATGAATAAGTGGGAAAGAGAATGCTGTTCTCTCAACTGTTGCATTCAGAGAGGACTGGACTCCCCTGTTGTTGATTAGAAGCCTTTTAACCTTAATACAGTGGCCAGTTAATACTAGGTCCGTGGAGCTTGCTAGGCTATATGTCTGCCAAAGTAGCTGGTTGTGGCCAATGGTTGCAATCTCTCTCTCCTCTCTAGACTATAGCAGAAAAGGAAACCGAAGTTAGAAATCTTCAGGAGCAGATAACACAGCTACAATCAGAACTTGCTCGTTTTCATCAAGATCTGCAAGAGAAGACCACACAGGAAGAACAGCTCAGGCAACAGATTACTGAGAAGGAAGAGAAAACTAGGAAGACCTTGCTTGCGGCCAAGCAGAAAATAGCACAGTTAGCTGGTATTATAATATTTTTTTTCCAGTCCTTAAGATGTTGTCTTCTGTTTGGGTTTTTGATTATTCCTGTGGAGAAGCATGTAGACAGAATGCTTGGGAAAATATGGCCTACTTCACATTTTACTTAAAAGTTTTTTCTAGATTAAATGTTACAGGAATTGTTCTAGAACTTAAAGTTTAATTCCTTCAGGAGATGATAAAAGTATATAACTAGCTGTGCACTGGAGGTAAAAAAAGTTTTGCTTAGTTTTGGCCAGCCAACGCGACAACCCCTGTTTTTTATCCTTCTGTTGATTAGAGCAGATTGACCCCACTAAATAGGGTAAATAGGTAATTCTCCCCTTCCCTCTGTTCAGAGTGTACAGGTGCAAAACATACCGCCTCCTCTATTTTTAGTTGATGTTGAGAGGAACGATGGTGTAAGAGCTTGCTGAAAACATCTTGTTCTTTTGTGATTACTTCTTTATTTAATTTTTTATTTTTATATATATATAATATATTTTTATATTTTTAATTTGTTTTTATTTAATTGCAATTAAATAGAAAAATAGCATGTGAAAGTTAAAATTACCTCTACGAGCTCCTTTGATAGCTTAACATTTTTAAGATTTCAAAATAATTCAGTAACCTATTAAAACAGCCAAGTATTCAGCCTGCAGAGACTTAGTAGGCAGCTTTACAGTGGCAAGACTGAATTCTTTCCTATTCAATTAGGTACGAAAGAACAGCTAACAAAAGAAAACGAAGAGTGGAAGCAAAAGAGCAGCTCATTAGAAGAGCAGAAGACTGAGTTGGAGGTGCGGATGAGTGCACTCAAATCACAGTATGAAGGTCGAATCTGCCGTCTGGAAAGAGAGCTTAGAGAGCAGCAAGAGCGACACCATGAGCAGCGAGATGAGCCACCAGAGTCTACAAACAAGGTACAAAATCCTTTTAGCTAGCTATGTGAGAGGAAATAAACAGCATGCATGTCTCATGACTGAATGATAACAAGAGCTGTCAGTACGAGCACCATTGTCCGACTTGGTTTGGTTTTGTGTATACAGTAGTTAATACTCAGGACTATTTTACGTGAAGGTGCTTTCTCTAAACATCCTAAATAGCAGACGGAAATTCTTGTCATAGGACTCCTACACTTTAAAAAAAAAAAAAAAAAAAAAAAAAAAAAAGGAAAATTAAAAAATATCAATGAGCCCAACAAACTGTGCGCTATTCAAGTTCCACTGTCCCCTGGTTTTGGAAATATACAAGTTGGCTTTAGTAAGGATTCAGAACTTAATTTAAAACTTACTTCCTGCCATAGTCAGAATTCCCAGTGCTAACAAGCATACAGTTATATCATTCACTGTGAATTACCCAATGAGCTGTTTGCGCTCTGCTCTCTATTTTTGTATTTTTATCCATGCATTTGGTATAATGGATTCTAGCTGCTATTATCTCAATAGCTTCAGAAAATACCTGAGAAATTACTGAATTGGTTTACATACTTGGTATGACTGGTATGATTTGTTTTGGAGAATTTGCAATAATCATGGAGTCTGACTAGGTATGCTAGCAAAGCTGTTAGAGAAACAATTGTTAGTAAAGAGATCTGTCTGCTGAAGTATTTTACCAAATTACTCGCTCGGTTTCATATTTACATGGCATGATACTTCTGTTTCTTACTTAATAGGTCCCAGAACAGCAGAGGCAAATCTCACTCAAGTCTACTCCAGCTTCAGGTGAAAGAGGAATGTGAGTTGAAGGGTTTGGGGGTTTTGCAGAGTTTCTATGGTTGGTGTTTTTTGGTTTTGTCTTCATCTAGTTGCTCTTCTTTTTAGTAAACCACTAGCTTTTCACAATTTTTCTTAAGCAACTTTGAAGATACTGATTGACATAATATGTTCCTCCTGTTTTCCCAGCTACATTTTAATCAAAGCTTTTAAGCTGTTAAATTGTCATATTAACCACCAGGAACATGGTGTCTGGGAAACATAAAAGATTTTTAAAATGTTTTCAGACCTCAAGACTCTTGAAGTTGTACAGTTTTGATTGTTACCTTTAACCTTTTTGGTTTTGGGGGGGATCTTCCTTGTGCAAGAATCTCAAACATGAGAAACGGGCTAAATAGATGGTAACTCTAACAACAGATAAAATAGTCAAATGACTAAGCTCTAAAATGGGAAATATTACTGTATTACTAAGTTTTGGTAACAAACTCCCTTTCCATTTTCATGACAGCATCCTTTTGAAAGCAAGGCTTTCAAAAAAATTTGGCTGATCATTGTCTCAACCAAGAGATGATGTTGCTTTGTATTGAGTGAATCAGTTAGTTTTAATGTAAGATGTATTACTCACCCAGCACAGCTAATAGTAGGAGCTACACACTGCTCCTTTTGATCTGCTTACAGAGTTCTAGTTGATTACATTTGAAGAAACCTGTCAAACCTCTAATCTGGACAAAATCCTACTGATGGCATAATGGGTCTGTCGTCTTTCTTTTTTAACTATAAATGAATTTTGGAAGACAATTCATTATGCCCTTGTCAGGCTTTTAAATTTTAAACCTTTAAAAATTACTATTTCTGGCTATGATAATATATTTACATTTGGTATTTTTAAAATCTGCTTTCTGCGCTACCATGATGAAACAAATATCCTGTTTTTCAGTGCTAGCACTTCAGATCCACCAACAGCAAATATTAAACCGACTCCTGTTGTGTCAACTCCAAGTAAAGTGACTGCTGCTGCAATAGCTGGGAATAAGTCTACTCCAAGAGCCAGTATCCGTCCAATGGTTACTCCTGCTACAGTCACTAATCCTACCACTACTCCAACAGCCACAGTTATGCCTACAACACAGGTGGAGACTCAGGAAGGTGAGCAGTTTAGTATAGTATAAGGATCTACAGTAATCATAAATGCTACCTTTGCCTTGAAATTTTGGTAATTATTAATTTGAAAGTACCTCAAATAGTTTTATTGTCCCTGCATCTCTTTCAATATTGCACTTTTATGACCACTTCTGTTGTAACAAAGCTCATGATTCCTCAACTGAAGATGGGTATAAGCAATGTTAACTCAATCTGTAAAATGCTGAATCTGTTTGTTTAGGGCATTCTGAAATGGAGAATGTGAACTGTACTAGATAATACGAAGACAGTTGAATGTGCTACTGTTTGCCTTTCAGCTATGCAATCAGAAGGACCTGTGGAGCATGTTCCAGTCTTTGGAAGCACTAGTGGGTCTGTGCGTTCCACCAGTCCTAATGTTCAGACGTCTCTCTCTCAGCCCATCTTGACTGTTCAGCAGCAGACTCAAGCGACTGCTTTTGTGCAGCCCACTCAGCAAAGTCATCCTCAGATTGAGCCCGCTAATCAGGAGCCATCCCCTACCATTGTAGAAGTTGTACAGAGCTCTCAAATAGAGAGGCCCTCCACTTCTACAGCAGTGTTTGGCACAGGTTGGTTTTATTTTATAGGCCTACCTTTTTGAATAGTTCTTTTTAAGTAGCTCCATTTGAACCCTTGTCAACCGAGGCCTAACTTCAGCAAAAGAATTTGCTCTTCCCCCTCCCCCCTTAGTTTATTGCACATTTTACAAAATTCTGAGGTTAGGCTTCTTTCTTGAACCTTCAGAAATGGTACCTCTGAAATGCTGTTGTCACTGCATTCCTTAAAGTAGAAAATAAAAACTCATGTGTTTATCTATTCAGAGCAGCATTGGGGTTTAATACATTAAACCTTGTTGCCTCTGTTTCCATGGTACTGTTGGAGTAAGGTTAATTTTAGGAGTCATGAGTAAGCTGCTTAAGCTGGAATATAAAAATACAGAGATGAACACTAAAGCTACTCAGTGTGATAGTGTTGCACATCTGTTTGCCCTACATAGTGTAGATTTTGGTGTAGAATATTTATTCCCCAAAATATACTTTTGTAAACTGCTTTTTTTTGTTTCCTAGCTGATACTCTGTTAAACTTGTAGGTGAACTTGTCAGAAGCAAAGACACTGGAAAAAATATTTTCGTTGTACCGTGAAGCTTACATTTGGGTTCAGTCAGGTTGTGAATATAGGTCCCAGAGCATAAGACTTGTAACCGAAGGGGCTGATGTTTTCATGTCCTAGGAAACAGCACAAACTGATTCTATCTGATTCTACTTGTTGTCATTCAATGCAGAAAAGGAGACGATCTTCCAGAGTAAAATACCAAACCTTTTCATTTTCTGTTTTATACGTTTTTTTGTTCTGAAAATAACGGAGAGGCTCTTTTAAGTTTCAGCTACCCCAAGTTCTTCACTGTCTAAACGTCCACGAGAGGAAGAGGAGGATAACACTGTGGAAAACTCAGACCAAATTTCAGAGGAAACGGTGGATGTACCTCTTCCAAAGAAACTGAGAAGCATACAGAGAGTTGGACCTGAGGTTTGTAAGAACATAAAATGCTACTACTTACTTAAACTGTCCTTCTGGAAGATTTTAATGGGAAGAGGGAGTATATTACTTCAGAGCAAGTCAGTTAATTCTTAACATGACTTTTTAATCTATCGCAGAGGAAGCAGTTATGTTTGGGTGTCATAAAAGGCAGAGGTTATACCAGTTGCAATGAATGATGCAAATCTTAGTGAACTGTGGGATGGAAGAGAGGGCCATATCCTAGCACTGAGGAGGAACAAATTAAAACATTTTTCAATGTAGTCTGGAAGGTCATTATCTACAGTTATTCTGGAATAAAATACAGTGCACTTGAGGAGATGCCAGGGAAGCAAAGATGAGTTCCATGGAAAAGCTTAGAGGAGATGCATGTGAAATGTTGGTGTGAGGGAACTGGGATGTCCTGCAAAAAAGGAATGAACTTGAGACAGAACCTTACAGCAGGCAACTCACAAAAAATGTTAAGGAAGTCAAAGATGTTTTATTAACTCTGTACGAGAGGCATGTTGCATAACAGAAAAGGGCAAGAGGGTGTAAGAACGTTATCACTTGATTAGCTGAGAGGATGGAGGTGGAGTGGGAAACCCTGAGGGTTTTTTGGTCCTGAAAAGATTTGGAGACACTGAGGTCCAGTGGACTGGAATAGGGAAATCGTATTTCTCCAGGGCAGAGAAATCTGGGGTGCTAGGTAGAAGCAGATCTAAGGAATAATAGTAAAAGGGGAACAAAATGTTGCCCATGATCTGTGTGGGAAAAGATAGGTTTTTTTAAAAAGTAAAAAAAACCTCAACCATCTTAAAGAACCAAACTTTAGGGCTAGTGATGTGTTTTGAACGAGAAAAATATATGTTCTTTCAGGAGGAAGTGACAGCAGAAGAGAGCACTGATGGTGAGGTAGAAGCTCAAACATACAATCAAGACTCACAAGACTCAATTGGAGAAGTAAGTGTATTTGAAAAGAAAAAAATCTTCAGCAGAAATAGCTATCTTTTTTTACTTCAAACTCTCAAGATTTTTAGAAGTGAAATCTCAAATGAGATCTTGCAGATTTCCAGTGGAAACCACTTGTAACCATTTAAAGTTTAGACTTGCTGTGTTCAAGGATAGATACTCAATTTTTATTGCACTCTACACATACCTATATAAGTAAAATTCAGAATGTTAATGAAGCTTTGCAATTTTGAACTTTAATTCGATGTGTTGTTTTAGAAATCCTAGTATCCTTAACCCAGTTTTATATAGTGAAACTGAGATGTAGAGATTAAATGAGTCACAGCCTTAAAATGGAATTTGAGTTTTCAGTTCTTCACTTACTCCTTTGAAGTGCTTCTCTTTGGTTTCTGGCTTTTCTTTTACAGAAAGATTTGACAAATCCTTGAGTAAGCTTAGTGTTAGATGGGTCATGATTTGACAAACAAAGAAGAAAAAGTTGGTTTTGTTCTAGTTCTGTAAAATGCCCATTGTAGCTGTGTTAGGAAAGCCAAATATAAGTGAAAACCATGAATCTCCTTTCACCTTAGAAACGAGCAAAAGTGTTACGGTAATTCTCTAACTTGGCAAAACCTCATGTTGAGGTGTGGAATCTGTTTTCTTTAAGCAGTGGTGAGTGCTGAGTCTTTAGTCATTTTTCCCCTCGTATCCTTCACATGTTTAATCCTCCCCATTAAATCCCAGCTGTGTGCTTTCTATTCCACAGGTATCTTTAAACCTTCTTTAATTAACAGTTCTAGTACTCAATGTGATTATTTGAATGCTGCTGCTAGACAACCATTTGCAACATTAAAGTGACATGTTGTTCAGAAAATAACAGAACCTAGTTATCGTACCTAAACCAAAAGTCTTGAATGCTACAAAATTTATGTAGTAGAGTCCTGATTTTTTTTGTTTTTAAAAGAGATTGTGAGGGACTGTCTCTGATGCATTTTTTTTTCTGAACGCTTCTAGTCATACTTGTCAGATTCGGTTCAAATGTTTTGAATATGCATACGTGTTGAATGGAAAGAGAACTATTTGCTAGCTCTGTGTCTGGCTATCATGTGAATTGCATTACTGTTCCTCCAGACCAAAAGAACTCTAAAACAGCAGCTCAGCGTTCATGCTTAGAAGAGAGATGGTTGTTCCTTGATCCTGGGGAGGCTTTTAGTTGTCTGTAGTTGATTGTTGACAATCAACTATAGCATTCTCTTTTGTCCTCTCCTATCTTGGTTAGTTATTAAGAACCAGCGATAACTAGTGTTTCTCTTGTAAGCATCAGAGCTTGTTTCTCTTCTCATTGTCCCATCACCAGTCTCGTGCACTGACAGTAACTGCAGTGTTGGTGGAGTGCTCAGAGAGTGCCCCTCTAAGTAACCACGCAATTGGTCTGGCTGGATGTGAAGTAAGGGCAGAGTGCTGCCTCAGCTGTCAACAGTGCTCCATGTATCTGTATTTGCTTATGGTGCAGGTGTTGGTGATAGCTCCTTGGTTATCCAAAGTAGATGGCTAAACATTCAGACAGCAGATTTTCATGGATGTGCATTCAAATACATCATATATGAATACAGTATCTGTAGTGATGGCACCCGTCCTAAATCAGATGGGTGCCAGATTTGGTAGTGAAGGATAAAACACTTGTGTTGTAGACCAGGCCTCCATTTGATTGAGGTTAAGAGCTAGGAGCTCTTAGAAGTACAATGGACACTTTCTTGATGAACATTTAAAAATTGTATATGCCGCACTTCATTTTGTATCCTCTGGTAATTTACCTTTATCTTTTACAGGGTGTTACACAGGGAGAGTACACTCCCATGGAGGATAGTGAAGAAACTTCTCAGTCTATCCCAATAGATCTTGGACCTCTTCAGTCAGATCAACAAAATACTTCTTCATCTCAGGATGGTCAATCCAAGAGAGATGATGTCATTGTAATTGATAGTGATGATGAAGATGATGATGATGAAGAAAATGAAGGCGAGCAGGAAGTATGTATATCATGGAATTACTTATGAACTACTTCATTTATGATTTTGTCTTTGATGAGATGTAAAGATCACTGTGCAGAACTAATTTAATCAATTTATCTTTTTTTTTACTGTATAAATAGTCTGTATTTTTGTAGTCTGGACTTCTGGTGTTTTAAAGATACTTGCTAATTCAGCTTAATTTTTTTTTTTTTTTTAAAGTCGTAAAATTCCACAGTGCGTCTGGACTATCTCTGGCGATTCAACACATGAGTTTTTCAACATACGAGGGTGGTATTTGTGAGGAGAGGCTGGGCACTGCCTTGTGCCAGGCACAGCGTGTTCTGGGTGGCTCTGCAGTGCATCACTGCAGGACATAGCTGAGCCCATCAGCTGGTAGAAACATATATAAGAAAGGGCAAAATATTGCATGGCAGTGTTAACGTGAGGAGGAGCAGGGAAAAAATGTGAGAAACAATCCTGAGAACACCAAGGTTGGAGGAGAATGAGGGGGAGGAGGTGCTCCAGGCATCAGAGCAGATATTCCTTGTAGTCCATGGAAGAGACCACAATGGAGCGGGTGTTTCCCTGCAGCCTATGGAGAGGACGATGGTGCTGCAGGTGGATGTTCCCTGAAGGAAACTGCAGCCCATGGAGGGGTAGGCTCTACTGCCAGAACTGTGGCCCATGGAGAGGAGCCAATGCAGGAGCAGGTTTATCCTGAAGGACGGCAGCCCTTCAGTGGGAGTGACCCACTGCTGGAGTAGTTCTTGAAGGACTGTGGTCTGTGGAGAGGACCCATGCTGGAGCAAGGGGAAAAGTGTGAGGAGGAAGGACTAGCAGAAAGAAACTGTTATGGACTGACCACAGCTTCCCATTCCTTGTCCCCTCTGCCCTGTGTGGGGTTGGGGAGGAAGAAGAGGAGTTGAGAATGAGGGAGTGAAGTTGAGCCTGGGAAGAAGCGGGGCGGGGGAAGGTGTTCTAGTTTTCATCTGTTTCTCACCATCCAACTCTATTTTTAATTGGCAACAAATTAAATTAATTTTCCCTGAGTTGAGTCTGTTTTGCCCATAGTGGTAATTGGTAAGTGATCTGGCTGCCTTTATCTTGACCCTCAAGCTTTTCCATCTTATTTTCTACCCTTGTCCTGTTGGAGAGAGTGAGGGAGTGGCTGGGTGGGTGCCTGGCAGCCAGCCAAGGTCAGCCTACCACAGCAATCAAAAAATACATACGGCTACTCTGTGGGTAATAAATGCTGCACATCTTCAGAAAGAGGTCCACAGACAGACGTGGTCTGTGTACCACAAAGTGAAGTGTACCACTTCAACATGTGAAATTATTCCACTACCCTTTCCGCACTTCCTTAAGGATTTTTTTGTGGTCTTATCATAGGACTATGAGGATGAGGAAGAGGAAGACGAGGATGATGATGAAGACACAGGGATGGGAGATGAAGGTGATGACAGTAATGAAGGAACTGGTAGTGCTGATGGTAATGATGGATATGAAGCAGATGACGCTGAGGTGAGATTTGTACCTTTTTTTAATAGCCTGTTAAATTTCTTGGAATAAATTGGTGTTGTAATGCATCTGCACAAATTTGAGTACTTGAAAGAGAAAATCTTAGTATGAATTCATCCCAGAAAATTGAGGCTGCTAGTAGGTGATAGTAATTTCTGTGTTTTCACAAGAAGAATCAACTTTGAATGTTTAAGAGGGCTGAGTGAAAATGCAAAGTACAGGGGCCAGCACCAAATACTGTAGTTGCAAAGCTAGTAAGGGAGTTTCTTCAAAAGCTGGATATTTCATTGGCTATTATTATTAAGTGATGATGGCTGTGTTGTTCACGTTTGTGTATGTACAGATATGCAAAACTGAAATTTCATACAGTTTCATACATTTACATGATTTTGTAGATATTTACAGAAATATTTTGAGATTTTCATATATTTGACTTTGTTTACTTTCTGAATACTTTTTTACTGCTTTTATATTCTCTTTACAGCCTGTAAGTTGTTTAGTGCTAAGTCATATTATGTTTATGTGGGGTTTTTTTAGGGTGCTGACGGTACAGATCCTGGAACAGAAACTGAGGAAAGCATGGGAGGAGGTGAAAGCAACCAGAGGGCAGCAGATTCTCAAAACAGTGGTATGATTATTCCATGTTTCTTCAAAGTCTGTGTCTGTAAGGGGGGGATATGTAGAAGCTGCTTTGCATGTGTTAAAATATGCACTTAAGAATATAAGGCGAAATGCTAAAGGCCATTTTAACCTGAAATGTAGGTTCTTTTGAAATGTTCTTTTCTGGATATATTCTACATTCCTTTGAAAACCCTGCAAGCTCTGGTTGCTATGGAAACTGCTGTTGATGGCTCAGTAGATTAATGTCCTCTCTCTAAATCAGCACTCGAATAATCAGTTTGTTTCGGTGCTGGTGTTGATGTAGTTGGCACAAGTCCTCTTAAGTGATTTTAAAGAACAGTACTGAGCTGTCCCCACTCTCGCAAGGGTAGAAAATGTCTGTGTTAATGTGGTAGCAGAATTTGAAGACTTCCCTTCATGTTTTCAACTAAGTTTGGAGAGCATGGGTTTACTCCTCTACTTCTGTATTGTTTTAGGAGAAGGGAGTACAAGTGCTGCAGAGTCCACTTTTCCTCATGAAAGTTCAAGAGAACAGCAGCCATCATCTGCCTCGGAGAGACAGGCCCCTCGGCCCCCACAGTCACCACGCAGACCACCACATCCACTGCCCCCACGACTAACTATTCATGCTCCTCCTCAAGAACTGGGTCCCCCAGTACAGGTATAAGCTATCTCTAGCAGTTCCAAAGACACTTAAAAAAATTACTCTATGATTTCTTCTAAATAAAACCTAAGTGCTCTACCTATTGTAAAAATAGATTACATCTATTTAGCATCCTAAAACTGGTAGCTGAGCAAACTGACTTAACATGTCTCATCCTGCAGATTATGGCTAGACAGGGAACATTAAAAGCAGTAAGGCACTCATGATGGATTTGTATCTTGAAGTTATTATACCAGTGTTGTTTCAGTCAGTGACTGCTGTTATTTCCACTACAAGAGCTGTTCTTGAACAGGTTGTAACTCAGACAGCTTGGCAGGGGTTTTTATTAGTCTCTGCCCCAATGCAGCCTGGGCAAAGGAATGTTGTCCTTCATTTTCTAAGTTAAACCTTTCACAGTCAGTGCCTGACCCATGATTATGCTTTGACATAGACCTATAGATTCTGTAAATGAAAACATCACAACCTGAATTTTGCAAAAATAGCTGGACTGAAATTATCCTTTAGCATTAACTTGTTCTGAGGCTTGGGGCCCCAGTATTTCTGTGTTCAAGTTTTCTGTCCTCAGTAGAAATAGTAATGTCACATACGCAGAATTTAAACCTACATGATTCTTTTTTGTGGTTAGACCAGGCAGCAGATATGAGATGTGGAGTAGCTGCTGCCATGGTCTGTTCCTTAAGAAGGTATGATGCCTGTACTGAGCAGCGTTGTACACTGACATGTGATTGTTACACTTACTCATTTAGCCACTATCCTTGGCTCTGATTGAACAATTGCATGTTATTAGAATTCCAGGAAAGCATTGACTCTACTGCATTTTTTCTTTACTATAAAGAGAATCCAGATGACTCGACGACAGTCGGTGGGGCGTGGACTGCAGCTAACTCCTGGTATAGGTGGGATGGTAAGTATATGAAAGTCTACTACTAAAAACCTGCATTGAGGGAACATTCGTAACTCTTGGGTTTTATTTTGTTTTTTAAAGAAATCTCGCTATTGACTTCAGACGTGGGATGGTTTCTGTAGCCTTGCAGATAATATCTTAGTCCTGTTCATTTCTGTATTAATGGAAGGCAAATACTAGAAAAGTCCCAGGAAGCTAAAGCTCTTCAAAAGAGATTGAATTGGTTTTGTCCAAGAGAGTTTTAATTACTTGTTTTTAGAATCAGTCTTTAAAGTGGATATATTACTGGGGGGAAAAAAAAAAAAATTTCAGCCTCATCCTAAGGGAACAAGGCTAATTAATTTATGCTTTCTCTCTGTCTCCTTCAGCTAATTTTGAACCCTTTATCCAACTTTAACTGTATTTGACAGAACAAATGCAAGTTCAGTGAGGGAGGGGAGAATGACTGACTAAAAAAGTATCTTTTCTGAGATCAAAGGCATCAGCTCAGTTTTTGATTCTGCTTGGCTTGCATGTACCTGTCATTCAGTTTCTGCTTGGAACTGGCCTCAGTACCTACTGCTTTTTGCCTGGATAGTAACTGATCACATGGGAGGGGGCTTAGGAGTATTTTGGAGAGAAAGGTTTGAAAGATATGGGAGGAAGACAGGGAGATGAAAAGAATGCCTTATGAAGGATGAGGGAAGAGGGAGCTGAGGTTTCTGGCTTTGCAGGCAATGCAGGAACAAAGGATGCAAGTCTATAGGGAACAGATGATTTGATATGTGAAAAATCCCATGTGGTAGGTACATTACAGCAATCCAGATTAAGCCAGATGATTCCTATCTATTTATGAATGAGTCACCCTAAGATTCCTTTGTAGTCAACAAGGAGATGTGGCACTTTGATGGTACGATGATCTCATGGAGCAGATGTCTAAAAATCCTTTGAAAGATGGGTGCCCTGCAAGTGCATGGCTTTTATTTTGGTTTGGTTTTTTTTATCACCTGTAAGGGCCATCTACATAACTAGCTCAGATTTAGATGTCTGAAATTTAGACAAGAATTTTGTAAGAGCTAAATCTGTCTTTGTTTTGCTGGACAACGTGGAAAAAGCAAACTGACCTTTAACTTGACTTGGTAGAAACTGGAAATACATTGTAGGCTCTCATATCAGTCTCTTTTTTTCCAGCAGCAACACTTCTTTGATGATGAGGATAGAACAGTTCCAAGCACACCAACTCTCGTAGTTCCACATCGTACAGATGGGTTTGCAGAAGCCATTCAGTAAGTAGATGTAAAGAAAAAAAAAAAAAAGGCATCTATTTCTTTCTGGTTTTCAATGGAATGAAAATAAATTCAAATGAAATGAACTTGCGATTTGGAGTAACATGCTAAAACGTGCTAAGTAGTATGATAGATGACTGCCTCTACAAATAAGTAATCATTGTTTGAACTGTGTATCATGAAAGTTATCAGCAAATTAGGAGGCCGATCATCTCCAATGTATTGTAACTGACTGGCTTAAGAAGAGATTAAGCAAAAAAAAAGACATTCTTCTATTTCATTTGCTTCCCTGCTCTCCCTCCCCACCCCCCCGGCCGCCCTCTAATATTACCAATAAAAGTAGCAAAAGTTATCTCCATTTTTTGATTTGGGATGGTTCTGGACATGTTCAGCAATCCACTTAAAATTGTGAGTATTCATGGGATGAATAAGTAAAGAATATTCTCTTCAGAACTGTTTTCCTGATCTTGGATGCAGTCCAAATAAGTTTGAGAAACTAATTGCTATTTAATTAGCAGTAGTTTAGCTGATTTTTATGGTCAGTGTTAATTAATTTTGTCTCATGCATAATTTGTTCTCTTGTTTTGGTCAGAAAGTTGTCTCTCTTTTTTTTTTTTTTTTTCTTTCCCCCTTCCCCCCCCTTCCCCTCCCCCGATCATTGGAAAAATTGCAGAATTCCTTAATTCTTTATTTTGATAGTTCCCCCCAGGTAGCTGGAGTTCCTAGATTCAGATTTGGACCCCCTGAAGATATGCCACAAACTAGCTCAAGTCACTCTGATCTCGGTCAGCTTGCATCACAAGGAGGTAAACCGTTTCTGTACTTTCTTTTCCATGGTTGCTAGAGTGAAAAACAAATAACACATTCAATAAAATGCAATTCTACTTCCGGTACTTGTTGAAGTGTGGAAACTTGCGACTCTTAAATAATTGTCAGCAGAGAGAGACTAAGAGAAAGTAAAAAGGTGTTTCCTGCAAGCTGCTGCACTTCTATTTGTAATATGGTTTTAAAAGTAGAATGCTTCTGTGGGTAGGAACAACAGGCATGTGAACCAGAGAAGCTGAAATTTTATGTAGGACAAATTGCCTGCTGGGCACAAGAAAATTCATTTAAGGAGAAATGAAATACTGAAGGAATGGCTTTTAATTTTGATTTTACTGTTGATTGTAGCTTTCCTATAGTAAAATAATAGGGGAAAACAGCAAATGCAAAGACATCTTTGGGATACATCCTTACGTGCTAAGAGATGGCCAGGCAATTTGTCTATATTGTTTTTGCTGTTGTCCTGAATCAGTCCCTTTCCCCTGCATCCCTGTCAGCATGGAACAGTATGCTGTTCTTTGAAGAAAGCTCACAGCCAAATAATGGCATAAGAAAAGGATGAAAGTAAAACAAATAGAAATATTTTCATCAAGGTTTTACCTTTCAATAAATTATAATTAGCTCTGGCAGTAAGTCAAAACAGCTTAAAATAACAAAAATCTCCATGTTTAACTACAAATCACTGGATTTCATCAAGGGTACAGAGAGAGAAGAGAGTTAATCTGTTTTTTAGCTGGCTATTTTAATTGTCGCTAAAACTTTGTGTTGCAGGTTTAGGAATGTATGAAACGCCACTATTCCTTGCTCATGAGGAAGAATCAGGTGGTCGTAGCGTTCCCACAACACCGTTACAAGTAGCAGCACCAGGTAAGTGGCAAGAAATTTGCAGGCTGAAGTAAAGGTTGGAAACCTTGACTTTCCAGAAAAGAATTAAGATTATTGTTGTTATAGTGCTTATTGCTACGTCAAGAGTATTCAGTAGCCCTTTCCCTGACGTGCCTAAGATTTCCCTAGATTTTCTGTAGGAAATTCAAACTAACTCGATGTTTATTAAACTACCTTTCCTGTACAGTGACAGTTTTTACTGAAAGTGCATCGGCGGACGCTTCAGAGCATGCTTCTCAGTCTGTTCCAATGGTTACGACATCTACTGGCAATCTGTCCACCACTACAGAGGCTGGAGCGGGTGATGATGGGGATGAAGTTTTTGCAGAGGCAGAATCTGAAGGGTAAACTACGACTTGTTTGGTTCACTAAGACTTGATGTCATGTTAGTTTTAATGATTTGTTTTCATCCAAGCGTGCCTGTGATTCATCTTCAGTTTAACCTGTTCTGGTAGGAAGGACAGCTCAAACAGGATTTAGTAATTTTGTGAAGTAGTACAATCTGACCTTTTCGTCTGAAACCAAAGTTTTTCTTCTGATTTTCTTCTTCTGATTTAACATAGCTAATACAAAAGTCACCAAAAAAAAAAGATTTCTGTATTTTTTCAGAATGCAGAGGGCTCTGTAGTAGTCAAATACTGATGGTAAAGGCCCCAGTTTGAAGGACTGAGGTTTGTAGAATAAAGGCTAAAGCATTCCTGTTTGTTAATAGAGAAAATCACTCCTCGTTACAAAGCAAGCATATATAATGAAGTCACTCAGTTAAGGCAGTGCAAGTACAAAACATGTAGCACAAGGGAGGGGAATAAGCAGTTCTTAAGTATTTGATAGGCAAATGATTTTGTCTTCTACTTTGCAAGTGCAATTTTTAATATCTGTAATAATTGCTATATTTTGTAGTATGATCAAATACATTACAAATCTAAAAGGGGATAGGTTATCATTTTGTGCTATATTTTACTTTTGATTTTTATTGGTTGCATAATAGTAAAAGATGTGTAGTTCACAATTTACCTAAACTTTCATCTACTGATGGCAGGAGGTAGGAGGTTTGGTCATAAGAAATGATATGTTACTGCTGCAAGTTAAATATGCCGCAGAGTTTTCTTGATGCAGCACCAACTTGGACTGCAATAGTCTGCCTACGAGTAGATAGAGCATAGGATGAGTATTCTAATGTTAAGGACTCCTATTTGTTTCTTACAAAACCATCTAATCTTTAGTGAATGAGAAGTATATCCATAGAGGAACTAAGTGGTTCACAGAACAATCTGTAGTTTGGAGCAGGCTTTTAGCTTGTCAAGTCAAGCTAAGAGAGCAAGTCAATCTGTTGCTAGTAGGGAACAGATATTTCCCACAGTTTGAGTTTTAGTTATCATCTTCTAACAGTTTTTATATACTGATCAAGGTAACTGTATACCAAAAAGTGAGCTGCATTTAAACTAAATTTAGGTTTTTTTCCAGCCCTATAATGCTTTTTGGTTTTTGTCTTTTGAAGAGTCCAAATAACTCAGATATTGCACCAATGAGTGATCTTTAGGCATAACCGGTCGGTGTGGTCCCTCCACTTCATTCTTCCCCTGTCTAAACATACACACCACTATCACGTTAGGTTTTTTAGTTATTGTTGTTAAATAGCTTCTATGACCTTCTCTGAAAGACAGTTAGTGTGTTGAATATGCATCTGGAGTTGGGCTGCATATCAAGGACTAAAAGCCAGTAAATCTCTCGTGATTGGGGCAGGGGGGACATGACCAAACACAGTAAAACTGGTGAGAATTTCTGGGGAAAGACATTTGCGTAGGAATCTTTGTGCTCCAAGATGATGATTTTTTTTTTTCCTGAGCTTTTTGAAACTATGTGAATACACTTACATGTTTTTCCTCTACCTCCTTCTCTTCTAGAATTACTTCAGAAGCAGGCCTAGAAATTGATAGCCAGCAAGAAGAAGAATCTGTTCAAGCATCTGATGAGTCAGATCTTCCTTCGACTAGTCAAGATCCTCCTTCTAGTTCATCTGCAGGTACAGGTTAATTGCTGGAAACAGTTGTTTCATACCATTTCATTAAGTGTGGGCACGTTTTGGACCAGCATTATGCACCGCTAATAGCCAAGATAGACAAAATAAGATAGAACTCTTAGAACAAGGTCACGTTTTAATGCCGATAGTCTTAACGGCAAACGATTTTTACTTGGACCGCAGTAACTAGAGTAGGCTGTAGTAAGAAGAGCGCTTCAAGGAGCAAAAGTTATTGATACTTTGGTGATTCTATCCACTGTTAAGTTTGATGTCAGATTTAAAAATATTTTTTCATTCAGTTAAATCGTCAAAGACGGTAAGTAAATCACTGCGTTACCAATTTACCACCTAGCATAGGTAATGAAAGAAGTCCCAAACTTACTTGTTTTGAGGCTTTTATTTATATCAGAGATGATGTCAATGAAATAAGGATGCACCTTCATAATTTCAAAGTAAATTCGAGAGCATAACATGTATGAAATCATGTAAACATTAACAGTGAGAAACTGTACTAGACACAGACATTCTTTCCTGCATTTCCACTTCTTCACAGACACAAGCAGTAATCAGCCTAAGCCATTTCGACGTGTCAGGCTTCAGCCACCGACATTAAGAACTGGTGTTCGTGGTCGTCAGTTCAACAGACAGAGGGGTAAGTGTTCGTGGTTGCTCAAATTCAGACTTTTTCAAACAAGTTTTTAGTACTTTCTTCCTGTGGGGACCATATATGAAGTACTACTTTATACGCCTGTGTTTGCTTGTAAGACACTGAATAATACAGCATCCCTGCCCTAGCTTTCAATATGTTACCCTAAGAGCTCTGGTTTAGTGTGTTAGTCTGAGCGTTTTTTAGATAGGCAAACTTTCTTCTTATGTGGCACTTGGTTCTTACCAGTGGAGAGAAAGTAAATGGCAGTAGATCTTAAACTTCGCAAAGTTTTAAAAGAAGATTTAAAAAAATAACGTTAGGACATAAGTTTAGAAATCCTGTTTTTAACATTAGAAATCAGTTTCCCATTTGGTACATTAAGCGTTCCACTTATTGTATCACTATGTCTTACACTGATTTAATAAAAAACAACGAAAAAAGTTTATGGAAGTATTTTGTAATGCAATATAGAGTTAAACCATGACAATAAATTATTGTTTGCAACTTCTGTATTAAGAAAAATCCTTAGATGGATTCCATTCAGTTTGGCATTATTTTAACATTGTAGAAGGCTTGATACTAGCATTGAAATATAGGTATCTGGTATTTTAAAGAAAAAAAAAAAAGTAGTGAGGGGGTGGACCTAGGATAGATTTTCTTTCTAGTCGATCCCCATTTCTTTAATAACAAAAGGGGGGGACTAACTGATTTCAAATATGGGAAGAATGCTATACTTTTTCTTTCAGCACAGGGCCTGAGACAGGATCACAAGTCAACACCACCCTTTTGAATGACAGAAGTGTAATGTGTCCGTATCACCAGGCTCTAGGGGAGGGAGGGGGAGCTTGAATTTTATCAGAAAGGAAGTGCTCCGCTGCAGTAGCAATTTCTTACAGAAAGATGAAATACCACACGTACCAATGGTTGATTAAAAGGGTGAAAAGGATTTATATTAATGCATTTGTTTTCTTTCCCAACACAGGTGTAACTCATGCAATGGGAGGCAGAGGAGGCCTGAACAGAGGAAATATTAGTTAAATGATCTGTAAAGTAATTACAGCTGTGTATACAAAAATGCCAGTTTGCCTGTGGTTGCTTTAGTGTAATGAAGCCAGAGCTTAAAGCAGCGTTTTATACTTAGATTTGTGTGCACACATTTCAATGTCTTTATTAATAAAATTAGACAAAATGTCAACATTCAAATGGCATCCTTTTTTAAAATCCTCTGCTGTGCATCACTTGCTAGGACAGTTGTACCAGTCTTTGGATACAGTCTTTCCTGTGAGAGCGGTAACAGGTCTTGCTATTCTTTTGCCAACATCCAAACTGTAGTACCGATCTGAAATGAAGATATGTCGGAATTAAATTCCAGAAACTACATTTAGTACATGGAAAGAATCTTGAAGTTAAAGCCTTCCTTTTCATTTCATTTAGGCATGAATAACAGATTTTTCATTCCACATACAAATATGGAGTTGAGAGGCTGTAACAATGAATTTTTGTCCTCAACTTTGTTTTTCACATGTCCTTCTTTGTGTTTAGCTAAGTTTTACAGTACTGCTAATAATTAAATCTGTCCTAAGAACAGGGAGTGGGGAAGAATACTCTTACACTGCTAGAACACAGAAAGAGTCTTAAGAATTTGGAAATCGAACAAACTAGAAACAAAACAATCTTGCACTGACTACAAAAGTGGGAACTCCGTGGTCCTCGAGTGTGAATTGGCCCATGTTAAGGCTAGGAATTGGATCATACTGGCAGAGACTTACTTTAATATCCTGTATTTGGATACGGCTAGTTCTTAGAGCTTTTTTTTCTGAATAATCCAGGAAATTCTAAGGAATGCTTTTACGTGATCCTGGCTAGAGGAAAAGGATCTACCTAATCTGGAATCATAAATAATTTTTTCCTGTGAAGCAAAATGGTTCATGTCCCTCCCTTTTTTCTTTTGTCAGAAACATAGTTCCGTGGAAGCCAGTGAAAGAACTATTGATGTGTAGTGGTCCAAGGATTTCAATCTATCATTAATATAATTCTGCATTGAAGTGTCAGATTTTTGGTCACTTTATAAGCCTGAACTCTTAATGGCAATGCATTCCGCAACTGGCTGGTTTGAATCATTGTACCTCGTTGCTGCTAGTTGTCCTGTAACTATTGATAGAAACATCCCTCTATTACAGGCAACATTTTAATTCTCAGGACTTTTTAGTAGTGGTTAAAATTAGTCTTGCAGAACCACAAGCGGTAACCTCGCACTTCGGAAAGCTGAGAGATACATGGGCTTCTTTCCTCCCCATCCCCTAGTCTTCTGAGATATATAGTAACTTGCATTAGCTTTAACTTACTGTAAGAGAAGGCATAATAATCATAGCCATCTGGCTTATTGTAGTTGGGTAGTGATATAGTTGAGTGAATAACTTTCGGGAGCCCTCTCCAGTAGGTAGTCATTTTGATTTCCTTACGCAAAACTCCTGAAAGCAAAAGAAAACTTAAGTTAGGAGGTGTCGCAGTGTGTCTGCTGTAAGCTCTCATTTGCTTGTATAATCTACAGCAAGCGAGATCTATTGGATTAAAAAATTTTAAAAGTACTATATTTAAAAAAAATGGAAGAATGTTGTATTTCAGAAACTACTAAGATTAAAACGGTTGTATAAAAGAAACTTAATAAACATAAGTTACCAGATGGATATGGGTTGAATCTGACAGTCTTAATAACGGTTGGCATTCTTACTGCACGTTGAAAGCGTCTCCTTATTACAAGTCTTGGGACATAAGCTGGGTATCTTACGGTAACCTGGGTTCTTCTTTGACACTTCTTGGCTGGTTCTTGTCTGTACACATACTGTTGCATGTTGCCATCTAAAACAGGCATTTATTTTATTTGGTTAAAAACAAAACCAAAAAAAACCAAAGAACCCACCAAACCACCAGCTAGATCAGGTATGAAAATGTCATTGATATCCGTATTACACACAGGAAATCAATAGCATCATTTTAATACATCTACAACTCTGGCAACCTTCAGCTTTTTATATCTGTTCCTACATTTTGAGATGAAAAAAGCCTTGCTCTCTAAATCCAACCCATGCTTCTAGATGTAGTGATACCTCCTGCAGGCTCATTCCAGTTACTGCAGTAAGTACAATTCCAGGGGAACTGCTTTTGCTGCCATCATTCCTGTTTATCAAGGAGAGGGTAAGAAAGACCATCATTTTAGGCTGCATGAGAGGAGGGCTAGAGTCCACAAAAGGATTTGCATTTCGTTAATCTCTGCTTTTTAAATTCAGATAACAATTCTTATGTTGGCAGTACATCATTCATATAAGATAAGGAAGTTACATTAATTTAAAATACAAAATAAGAAATGGGGAGGGAGATTTCCATATATAGTTATTGAACTAGTAAGATTAAAGCCTTCCCTTCTCTAATTAACTTGAGACTAAAATAGTTTTACCACCAGATAAAACTTATATTAATGTTTGTCTGCTACAATGCTGGATTCTGTCCCTTACGGTCCTGTCTATTTTAAAATGCACTTAAAGATCTGTAAGTACTAACACAAATTTTTAAAGCTTCAGGCTATTTTTTGACCACCTAGCACACTCTGACATCACTTATGGTTTTGGTTTTGAAAGAAATATGTCTTTCAGTCAAGATAAACGTTTTATTCCTGACTAAGGCAATTCAAGCACCTTTTGATCACCTGTGAACTTCTGAAATATGAGACATACCTTTTTTGATAAAATAAACAGATTCTGGTCTGGTTTTGTATCTTGCTATGGGGAGGGTCGCTACTATTTTCCCACTCAGGCCTGCAAATCCGTTCGCAAGAGGTTTGGGATAGCCTTTATCCATAACATCGTTAGTGAAACGCCAGTATAGGGGACCCTAATCATTTAAGGAAAAAATGAGCTTTAGAGGAAATTCATTCTTGGTAATTGAGCTTCACAGACATGAAAAATAACCATAACACTAGCATTTTGATAATTACATTGTAAAACTGACTGGAACCACTCCTACATCCATTAAAAACAGGAAAAAATATTACAACTTCATAAAATACTTTCTGCAGTCTTTTAACACTGCCTTCGAGTAGGGATAGAGTATCTTAGAAATGAACTGTTAAGAGTGGTTACTGAACAAAGCGGTTTTCTTTCTAAATCTCTAAATTTTCACGGATAGAAAAAGCTGCTTGAATTCCAGGACAGAATGATTAATTGGGAAATCACTGTATAAATCTCTAATGAGGTGTGTGTATTTCATTATCGCCTTCTTTCAGGAAGGGAAATGTATTAGGAAAAACTTTAGGCCATGTTTGGGCAAGGGAGAGACATGATAAAATACCCGTATTTTAAAGAGTTGGATTTTTTTGAAGTGCGGCTCTCATGTAAATATTACTCGATTATCAGTTATTCTGTCAATGCTTTGTCTCCTAGCCAATTACAGGGGAAAAACCCACGGAACTGAGGTTTTCCCTGAGAAGCACCATCTCAAGGCAGACGAGGTGGGGTGGGCTGGGGAAGAGACGCCTCGCTTCACCCACGCGCTTTCAAACCCACCGCGCCGCTTGATAAACGCCATTTGTTCTATAAAACGAGCAACGCAGCCCCAGAGCAACGCAAAGGCTCCTCTTCTGCGGGGCTGCATCTCAAAACCTGCACCTTGTTTTTAAGCTCACCGGCCCCACGCACCCTCTCGGCTGCCTCCCGCGCCCCTCACGCTCGCTCCCCGGAGGGAGGGCTCCCCACCTTGATGAAGAAGGTCTTGCCGTCGCAGTTGCACCTGGAGAAGACGGCGTCGATGGGGGACGGGATGCCCCAGCCGTCGCTGATCCGGCGGGGGCTGGTCGCCGGCGGGCTCCTGCCGTTCAGCAACCAGTAGTAGTGACCTGCGCGGCGGGAGGAGACACGGTGAAACGCGTGTGGACAGACGGACGGACAGACGCACGCAGGGCGAAAGGTACTGGAAACGAGGATTCCCCCCCGCTCCCGCCTTTCCTCGCTCCTGCCCTCAGGGCGCGGCCGAGGGGGTAAGGCGGCTCCCGCCCCGGCGGCACGCCTGAGGCGGGCCCGGGCTCGGGTGCCGCTTCGTGAGGGCCTCGGTGCGCTGAAGCGGCTTGGGGGGTAGGGGCAGCGCCGGGGCAGGGGAGGGCGGCGGGGGGGAAGAGGAGGAGGAGGAGGAAGGCTGGGGCCGGCCTACCTCGGAAGACGGCCAGGGTGCCGTTCGGCAGGGCCACCATGCCGTCCGCCGGTTTCCCGCTGCACAGGTCCTTCTCGTCCTTCCTCGCTGCAAAACACAGTGGCTTGGGTTTGTTTAACATTTAACAAAAATTGCGTTACCTCCCCCGCCCACCGCCGGTAGCACTACGGCTGTTAAATGTGATCGCTTGTGTCGGGTGATGTTCGGGGCTCTCTGTCGTTCAGGCCTCTGCCGGGTGCTTGACATGCGAAGGGTTGAATTACTCGTTTGAGACATATGCTTGCAAAGTTTGCCTCTCGTGTTTTGGTCCCAGGAGTGCAAGACCAACCGTTTATGTGACTAGGTATGGATATCTTTGCTTATTGCTTACCTAAGTACCTGTAATTCAGAAAAAGACCTATAAATGCATCGTATGCTACGTCCCTAATTTAATTGCTTCATGCTGTGGCATGTTTACTTGATGTTTCTCCAAGATGCTCTAGTGGGTTCCCTTCCCCTTCCTTATTTCTTAAAAAAGCATTTACATTTACTTTCAGTTAAATATAAAGGAAGGATGAATCTGTTTTGGACAAAAATCCAAGTATTTTCCATTTTAAAACCTTTTTTTTTTCCCCTCAAAAATACCTGTCAATATATGATTGAAAAAAATACCCAAGAACCTGCAGGCTATATCTGATTAAAATAAATAGTGAGGACATGAAAAATGTTGTAGCAAAAAGCACAGAGGAAAGAGAATACAGGAAAAGACTTCTTGTCTGTCTTATGTGACATTTTTTGTATGTGACTACAAAATGCCAGGTTAGGTACCCTGAGTAATGGTGGCTATGGAGCCTGACCTCCCTAGCAATGTTTTCATGGGACTTAGAAATATTTTGTCTTTTTCCTTTACTTTTTTTCTGTTTGCACCTTCTACAGTACTTACAGCAAACGTTTTTCAGCAGGACCAATTACTGAAACAAGATCATGCTCTAAACTACATGCAGAATTTCATTAACAACACAATTGAAAACTGAGGCACCAGTATTCAGGATGCTGGCAGCTGTAGCACCGTGGTTATGGTTGACCACCAGGACAGGAGTGCCATGTTGTTGTGGCACCAGATAGAAAGGTCTTGCATGTCCTTTACTCACGTGTTTTCTTGTGCTCTCTGGTGGAGTTATTGGTGCTTTTGTACCTACTGGAATGCAATTACCTTGTGTTTCTCCAGTTAAAATTGGCAAGTCTGCAGTTTGTATTAAAGGCTTGTTGTTTATCTGAGGCTCTTCTTGTACTGGCAGAGTTTCAGGGTTGGCTGGATGAGGCTCATCTCTCGTGTCGGTAACCTCCTGAAAATGTATAGTTGGCTTGGATGTCCCTTTAGAAACAATAAACATTTCTTCTATCGTGTCTTTTTTATCTCTTGTAGCAGTCTCTTTGGTAACTGTAGTTTCCACTCCTTTGTCAATACTAGGGGCCTTTTCAGGGGCATCTTCCATTTCTTTCTCAGGTGTGAGGCTAGTTTCTTTGATGGTCGTTACCTCTTTTTTACCAGCTGTTGTTGTCTCCACGACAACACAAGTAGCACTTGTGCTCTTTTTAGCTGCTGCTGTTACAGTCTGCTTAGTTTCCGTAGTTGTGTCTCTTTTATTTGTTGTTACAATCTCCCTAGGTTTAGGAGTTGAATCTGTTTTGGCAGTTGTTGCCAACACAGTGGGCTTGGGCAAGGGAGTTGTAACTGCTGCTGCTGTTGTTGTTACAGTCGCTGTTCCCACAGGGCTTTCTTCTTTTTTAGCTGTTAAGGTCTCTTTTGGTGTGGGAGTCTTGTCTTGTTTAGCTGGGGTTGCTTCTTTTTCTGCAGCCGTTGTTGCAGTCTTTTTGTCCGCAGTAGTTGCTTCTGATTCAGCTGCTGTAGTGACAGCTTGCTTGGCTGTAGGAGTTGTATTTGGAATATTGTCCTTACCTTTAGGAGAGTCATCTGGTTTAGCTGTTATCACCGTAGTTACGGTAGTTGTGTCTCTCCTACTTGTTAAAATGTCTTTAAGCACAGTAGTTTTGTCTTTCTTGGGTGTTGTTATCTCTTTGTTCATCGTGGTTGTTTTTATTTTAGGTGTTGTCTCTTTGATTATAGGAGTAGTAACAGTTTTAGCTGTTGTTTTGTCTTTTTTGTCAGTTATTACAATCTCAGTAGTCTTAGCTGCAGTCACCACTATCCTTTGTACTGCTGTAGTCGTGTCTTTTGCAGTTGTGCTGGTTGCTACTTTGGGTGCAGGAGTTGTAATTTTCTTCTTTGCTGTTGTTTCTGAAACCATTGTGTCTGCTTCAGGTATGGGTGTTTCCTTCCTAGTTGTTGTGACCGCCTCACTGCTTTCTGTGGTTGTGCCTTTTTTAGCAGTTGTTACTAATCCAGGGACAGTAGTTGTCACTTCAATAGGTGTTGTTTTCTGTATGGCAGTGGTGTCAGCCTCGGTGGCTGCAGGGGTAGTCCCCTTGACCTCAGGAGGCTTGGGAGAGTCTGCCTCTGCCTCCTCCACTTTAGGGGTAGTGGGAGAGTCTGCCTTGGTCGTTGGTGCCTCTGGGGTTGTGTCTTCAGGTTTGGGGGTGGTGGGAGAGTCTGCCTTGGTCGTTGGTGCCTCTGTGGTCTGTGGGGTTGTGTCTTCAGGTTTGGGGGTGGTGGGCGAGTCTGCCTTGGTCGTTGGTGCCTCTGTGGCCTCTGGGGTTGTGTCTTCAGGTTTGGGGGTGGTGGGAGAGTCCGCCTTGGTTGTTGGTGCCTCTGTGGCCTCTGGGGTTGTGTCTTCAGGTTTGGGGGTGGTGGGAGAGTCAGCCTTGGTTGTTGGTGCCTCTGGGGTTGTGTCTTCAGGTTTGGGGGTGGTGGGCGAGTCTGCCTTGGTCGTTGGTGCCTCTGCGGCCTCTGGGGTTGTGTCTTCAGGTTTGGGGGTGGTGGGAGAGTCCGCCTTGGTCGTTGGTGCCTCTGGGGTTGTGTCTTCAGGTTTAGGGGTGGTGGGAGAGTCCGCCTTGGTTGTTGGTGCCTCTGTGGCCTCTGGGGTTGTGTCTTCAGGTTTGGGGGTGGTGGGAGAGTCCGCCTTGGTCGTTGGTGCCTCTGGGGTTGTGTCTTCAGGTTTGGGGGTGGTGGGAGAGTCCGCCTTGGTCGTTGGTGCCTCTGGGGTTGTGTCTTCAGGTTTGGGGGTGGTGGGAGAGTCCGCCTTGGTCGTTGGTGCCTCTGGGGTTGTGTCTTCAGGTTTGGGGGTGGTGGGAGAGTCTGCCTTGGTCGTTGGTGCCTCTGGGGTTGTGTCTTCAGGTTTGGGGGTGGTGGGCGAGTCAGCCTTGGTCGTTGGTGCCTCTGTGGCCTCTGGGGTTGTGTCTTCAGGTTTGGGGGTGGTGGGAGAGTCCGCCTTGGTTGTTGGTGCCTCTGTGGCCTCTGGGGTTGTGTCTTCGGATTTGGGGGTGGTGGGAGAGTCCGCCTTGGTTGTTGGTGCCTCTGTGGCCTCTGGGGTTGTGTCTTCAGGTTTGGGGGTGGTGGGAGAGTCCGCCTTGGTTGTTGGTGCCTCTGTGGCCTCTGGGGTTGTGTCTTCAGGTTTGGGGGTGGTGGGCGAGTCAGCCTTGGTCGCTGGTGCCTCTGTGGCCTCTGGGGTTGTGTCTTCAGGTTTGGGGGTCATGGGAGAGTCTGCTTTGGTCATCAGTTCCTCTGTGGCCTCAGGGGTCTCATCTTCAACCTTAGGAGTGGTGGGAGAGTCCGCCTTGGTTGTTGGTGCCTCTGTGGCCTCTGGGGTTGTGTCTTCAGGTTTGGGGGTGGTGGGAGAGTCTGCTTCGGTCATCAGTTCCTCTGTGGCCTCTGGGGTTGTGTCTTCAGGTTTGGGGGTGGTGGGCAAGTCAGCCTTGGTTGTTGGTGCCTCTGTGGCCTCTGGGGTTGTGTCTTCAGGTTTGGGGGTCATGGGAGAGTCTGCTTTGGTCATCAGTTCCTCTGTGGCCTCAGGGGTCTCATCTTCAACCTTAGGAGTGGTGGGAGAGTCCGCCTTGGTCGTTGGTGCCTCTGGGGTTGTGTCTTCAGGTTTGGGGGTGGTGGGAGAGTCCGCCTTGGTTGTTGGTGCCTCTGGGGTTGTGTCTTCAGGTTTGGGGGTGGTGGGAGAGTCCGCCTTGGTCGTTGGTGCCTCTGTGGCCTCTGGGGTTGTGTCTTCAGGTTTGGGGGTGGTGGGAGAGTCCGCCTTGGTTGTTGGTGCCTCTGTGGCCTCTGGGGTTGTGTCTTCAGGTTTGGGGGTGGTGGGAGAGTCCGCCTTAGTCGTTGGTGCCTCTGTGGCCTCTGGGGTTGTGTCTTCAGGTTTGGGGGTGGTGGGAGAGTCTGCTTCGGTCATCAGTTCCTCTGTGGCCTCAGGGGTCTCATCTTCAACCTTAGGAGTGGTGGGAGAGTCTGCCTTGGTTGTTGGTGCCTCTGTGGCCTCTGGGGTTGTGTCTTCAGGTTTGGGGGTGGTGGGAGAGTCAGCCTCGGTCAATGGTGCCTCTGTGGCCTCTGGGGTTGTGTCTTCAGGTTTGGGGGTGGTGGGAGAGTCCGCCTTGGTTGTTGGTGCCTCTGTGGCCTCTGGGGTTGTGTCTTCAGGTTTGGGGGTGGTGGGAGAGTCCGCCTTGGTTGTTGGTGCCTCTGTGGCCTCTGGGGTTGTGTCTTCAGGTTTAGGGGTGGTGGGAGAGTCCGCCTTGGTTGTTGGTGCCTCTGTGGCCTCTGGGGTTGTGTCTTCAGGTTTGGGGGTGGTGGGAGAGTCCGCCTTGGTCGTTGGTGCCTCTGTGGCCTCTGGGGTTGTGTCTTCAGGTTTGGGGGTGGTGGGAGAGTCTGCTTCGGTCATCAGTTCCTCTGTGGCCTCAGGGGTCTCATCTTCAACCTTAGGAGTGGTGGGAGAGTCTGCCTTGGTTGTTGGTGCCTCTGTGGCCTCTGGGGTTGTGTCTTCAGGTTTGGGGGTGGTGGGAGAGTCAGCCTCGGTCAATGGTGCCTCTGTGGCCTCTGGGGTTGTGTCTTCAGGTTTGGGGGTGGTGGGAGAGTCCGCCTTGGTTGTTGGTGCCTCTGTGGCCTCTGGGGTTGTGTCTTCAGGTTTGGGGGTGGTGGGAGAGTCTGCTTCGGTCATCAGTTCCTCTGTGGCCTCTGGGGTTGTGTCTTCAACCTTAGGAGTGGTGGGAGAGTCTGCCTTGGTTGTTGGTGCCTCTGTGGCCTCTGGGGTTGTGTCTTCAGGTTTAGGGGTGGTGGGAGAGTCCGCCTTGGTTGTTGGTGCCTCTGTGGCCTCTGGGGTTGTGTCTTCAGGTTTGGGGGTGGTGGGAGAGTCAGCCTTGGTTGTTGGTGCCTCTGTGGCCTCTGGGGTTGTGTCTTCAGGTTTGGGGGTGGTGGGAGAGTCCGCCTTGGTTGTTGGTGCCTCTGTGGCCTCTGGGGTTGTGTCTTCAGGTTTGGGGGTGGTGGGAGAGTCCGCCTTGGTTGTTGGTGCCTCTGTGGCTTCTGGGGTTGTCTCTTCTCCTTTGGGGGTCATGGGAGAGTCTGCTTCGGTTATTGGTTCCTCTGTGGCCTCAGGGGTCATATCTTCAACCTTAGGAGTGGTGGAAGAATCAGCCTTGGTCGTTGATGCCGCTGTTGTCGCAGGGGTATCTTTCTGAGCCGTAGTGGTCTCTGTGGTAGTTGTTGCTTTTGTGGTAGTACTTGTAGTAGGTGGCAAACTGGTTTTTGGACCAGATGTAGTTGCTTTGATTGTTGTGGTTGTATCAGGGTGTTTTGTAGTTGGAGCAGGACTGGTCACTTTGTTTTCCGGTCCACTGCCAGTATCTATGAGAACAAATACCTATTAAGGCATTGGAATTGCAGTGTGTGCACCTATTGCATATTAATTTATTATACCGATTAGAAATAGCTGCTTATCCTTTGAATGCGATAGTTGTTTTTATGGTCTTTGCTCTAAAAGCTTTCTGTGTAAAATCACACTTAATTAGCTTTGAAGTGGTTGGCACACTTATTTAAACTGGCAAAAAAAAAGGTACGTGGAAACCCAAGTTAAATTGATAAATGCCAGTTTATGGACTTAGGTAACTGTCAAAAGATAAATAATTTAGAAGAGCAAAACTAACCTGAACTGGGTTAAATGTGAATTCCTTTTGCCTGCCTGCGACTTTGCAGCAGCTTCGTGAAGTTTTAAGTAATCCTTTTGGCTAACCTGTCGCAACTCCGAGTGCAGCATGGCAGATTTTAGTTTGGTGTTTGTAGGTGAGGCCACCTGGTGTTTCTATCCTTTTTCATGGAAGGGGAACCACACTATAAAATATAGTCCTTCTAATAAGACACTTCCCTTCTCAGTCTGTTCTTTCAATTTATTACTCTGACCTTAATTATAACATAGCCCGCACCGATGACCTGAACTTGAAGGAAAGAGGTAGGGAAACGGGAGGAAAACAAACTTTCTGAATACAGACGCCTGACTGCATCTCCTACTGTATCTTTATATCTTGGATGGTTTTCCTCTTTGTGATTTATGGCTGTAAGACTCTCTTTACTTGTATATATAGTTACATTGACTTGAGTCAAATTGTTAATATAGCTATATTCAGTAAAAAGTAACAGTAAATGCTTCTGCATTTAATCTCTCACTAAGTGTTATCGCTCTGAAGTTTTGCCATTTCGTTCTATTTTCACATAGGTTTTGTGGGTTTTTTGTGTTCTTGGGTTTTTTTTCCTGTGCTTCCTGCTGTGTTGCTATCTACCATTACAACTGAATTGGCATTTGTTTCTTGAAAACCTGAAAAAACCAAGGGCAGCATCATGTGGTTTGGGGCCATGTTGTTCAGCTTTTGAACAAATTGAAAAATATAAAAATCTGAGCTATTGCTGATGGTCACGGCCTGATGACTGTTAGCAGCACTGATGCAGTGTCTCTCCCAGCAGACTGGAAGAACTTATAATACTGCAGTGTGAGGAATAATCCCTGTGTAAATGTATTGTAGAAACAGTGCGGTATGAGCAGAGCGTTGCAGAATAGGTTTTCCTCCCACCCAATGTGTCTGAAATACCATAAGCCAAGTGGGATCTTGTTAATGGTTGTTTGAATTTCATTTAACCCACTATATTGATTTTTTTGTAATAGGAAATTGCCACAGCAGAAAGTTAAGTACCCCAAATTTAAAATTTAAAAAAAAAAAAAAAGTAAGGGTTAAAATATCGGCCAAAATTGACTTCTAGTCTCATTTCATTCTTGTTACTTCAGGTTTCAAGTTCAAACTGATCTCCTGAGTTATCACGTAAAATGCTGGAGCAGAATATCAAAGAACACAGGAAAGCAACATATTTTCCATTCAGAAAAAATAAATTATGTGTTTTCTGAAGCTGTGTGAGGCCTGGCTTGATTAAAGCTAGAGAAACCTGCTAGGAGATTTTCCTGTCTTGGTCCTGCCAATTCATCACTGTCCCAAAATACAACACCCTTCCTGTTCCAGCCGTGGACTTTGTCCAAAACTGACAATGGTGTGTAACATTTTTGGAAGATGCGTGTGAAAATCCAATAGAGATGCAGGAGACATCACCACAGTCTGACATCTGTGCTAAGTGAACTCTCCAGAGTCAGTATCCTGAGGTCTAGGTGAGGTAATTAGTTTATAAACTGAGCAGTTCCAAGCTTGGTAACTGTCTGGTAATGTCTCGCATCGGCTTTCTATTTCCAGAGCAGGAAAATGGTCTTTAATGTTCCTTCAGGTAACACCCATCCTGTTTCATTCATATACTTTCCTACCTTCCATAACTTCATGGGGCTGCGTTACTTCCTCTGGCTTCTTTTCCTCATTTTTGGATGACCTTTTAGATGTTGGTTTGTTTTCTGGAGTAGTCTTCGGTGATGGCTTTTCTGTGTGTGCTGAAAGAAATAAAATAATCTGTTAATGGGAGCGTTTTTCTTTATAGGTGCTTGGTGTCAACTGTGTGAGAAGAAAGTGATTACAAAATTTCAGTTACCATCTTACATATAAATCTAAGCTTCTTCCTATCTATAGGATTCTTTACAGTATTATTTGGGGAGAAAGAGCAAAAATACCCTTTGGATCCCTAAGTCTTTCATCACAGACGGGAGAAATGTTTTTCCCAGAAGTCTGGGGTGAGGCATTCTTTGCTAACGGCAATTTTGAGGTGGGGAAAAAAGATGAATTCTGAGTGGAGTTCTACGTTCTGAAAATTTGTCTAATTTTTTTTTGTCAGCTTATTTTTTGACTACAGATGGCTTGGAACTAACTCACTATAGTGGATTTCTGAGAGCTATCATATTAGCCAAGCATTTACTTTGGTAATCTGAACATTTAGTTATATTGTAGTTCTTCAGATGATTCTACACAAGTGATCATTTTGGAGACATCTTAAAAGCAATAGTTTTTTTGAAAGAGACAGGAGCTACAAAGCAGGCATGGACCAAAGAAACAACGCAAGGTCTAAGTATTAAGCTAACTTCTAGTAGGCTGAGTTTGAGGAGAAACTGGAGGTTTGTGTTCAGATTTTCCAACTCTGAAGATTGCATGGGATTTCACTTGCATCCAGTAAGAGCCAGAAAATATTTTTCAATTCATTGTTGGGTCAAAGTGTACAATTGGAAGGGAGACTCTCTCTCTTCCCGCTAGCGTAGACTTGTAGAAGGATCTTGTTAGTTGTGAAAAAAGTGTGATGGAACTCGGGGAACCTGCAGAATTTTTTTGATCCAACTAAAGGAGCTGGTAACTGCCATAGGTGTGTGTAATCAGCTCCTTACAAAACGAGCGGTATTTTTGTCTCTCAAGGTGATGACCATGGTATCAAAGGATTTACTTTCATAGCCAGCTAGTACTCAAGGCAAGTAAGGTTGGGTGTTGGACTATATCCTGAAGCTTTTACTGAGAAAGAGCAAGAAATTGTAATTGTTGAATAAAATCACTTTGGGAGCTGAATTGGCTTTCGGAGGAGCCAGTAGTGGGGGGGAAAAATGTTTGATCAGTCCTTAACTGTGTGTGCGTGTGTATTCAGGGGATATAGGGCTTCTGGAGGATGGGAAAGATAAACATGATCTCTAGATATACATGTAAACTTAGCTTCCCTTTACAGAACAAAGTGTTCAGAAGATGCAGAAACAGCAAAATTATTGATGTAACTTAAGTAGCATGAGTGGAAGTGCACATGCAAAACCTGGCCTTACAAGTATTATTCTAGGTGACAGTTCTGATAGTAAATTAGAGTATGGCTAGTGCCAAAAGAGACTAACGCAAAATACTTTACCCTCAGAGTTTGTATCTTGGTGATGGCTTCCAGTATATCTACCTGTACGCGCCCATAAAGTGTTCATGCTTGAGAAAATGGCCAGTTTATTTTTGAACTTAGATTTTGTTATTTTTGTTTTGTTTTCTGTTCAGTAGCTAACTTCTTGTGTCCTAAGAAGCCTCTACAGTTAATGTTTTATGATAATGCAGAGCATCTCTGTTTAAATATATGTAGGAAAAATATAGTGATAAAGAAGTTTCTTACCCTCTTTACAGTGTTCCGTGTAGTCAGGGCAACATTTGCCATATCTTTCACAGTCTGCGTCACAGTCACACTCTCTTCCTCTTTCAAAGGCTTCAAAGCAACGTCCTCTGCAGGAGACTGCTGCGTAAGGCAGAACAAGAGAGTTAGTATTTTTGGCTAGCTCACATTTAACGCTGGGACCTTTCTACAGTGAAGTCATTTGCTTAAGCTGATGTAAAGAACAGCTTCATAACATCAGGTGGTTATTCTGGTCTGATCCAGAACTTGTTTGTGTAATTGTGGGTTTTGGATCGGGCTATACAACCAGAACTGCACTTTGCCATTGCAGTATATTGAGACCATTTAGAATTTATAGTGGAATAAAACGTGACCTCAGCGTTCACTTTAGCTAGGTCCCATCATAGAGGGTTTCCATTTCCCTAATCAAATAGCAGTTATCTCAAGAATAGTATTTGCATTCTGGGTTGGGTTTTCAAATAGGTGTTCACCAGGGTACCACTTTGCATCAAGAGTGATGGGTCTACCAAAGCATTTCTGAAAAATAATTTGCCAAAATAGGTCATGACCAAGTGTACCTGGTGTCTCTGGGAAAATACTGCAACTTAATTGTGTGAATGAGTTAACGAAGTTACACAGAGTGACTATTTTTGAAATGTTATCCCAGTCTATTCAATAGATACATTTTAATTATGTAGGCCCACAATAAATAAATAGCCTACATAATTAAAATGCCTCAGTATGTACTTTCAGTTATGAAAAATGCTGATGTCCCCTCGCAAATCAAAATCAGGATGGGGAAGACTGAAGTGCAACTGTTTCCAATGTGCTTGTCAGAGCAGCAGAATTAGCATTTTAGGGAGTGCTGCGTCTGCGTTTTGAACAACACTCGGCCTGTCTTGCTGGATCTAAGAAGTCTTATCTTACACCTGTAATCTTACTAGAACTACAGTGTAGTGTAACAAACTGCAGTTATCTAAATCACTGATATTTTTTACATTGGTGATTCATGAGAAAATATTTTTTAACTCTCAGTAAAACAGTTTGAAGTACCTGTATTTATTTACACTATACAGTTTTGCATATAAATAAAGTATAGAAAATAATACTCATCCAACTATCTTTTCCATCAAAATCTAGACACGGTTCTGATCCAGAGTCAATTTCTATCCATGGAAGGACACCCTCTGACTTTGGATTAGACCCTACAGCCTCCACACTTCTTGAATTTGAGTTGGAATGTCCCAGAATTTCTTCCTGGAAAACCCTGAATTTGCTTTCACCAATTTTTTGTATAAGAGACAAACAGATATAGTACAAATGCACTAAGGAGAAGAAAACAAGCGGTAGATAAACTGTTTCCCCCTGCCCCTTGCCTAGCTCTGCTCTTCTGAAAAGCAAAATCCTTTTCTCAGTGGTAACCTGTGGATACACAATTTTCTTTGAATGGGTTGCGAGAGGTTGTCACTGAGTTTTTGAGGAGGAGAACAATACATGTATGAGAGGAGAGCAAGGATGCAGCGAACTAAAAGAGACATTTAAGCATTCAGAGAAGAGACACTGGTGTGGTAGGGAGCTGGAGCAAACGGGAGGGGAAGTCTTGCCGATAGGAACTGGCTGTGTTTGGGAACTTACCCACTGTGCAGACTTTCTTGAAGTCAGGGCAGCACTCCATGTAGTGTTGACAGTTAAAATCACAGTGGCAGTCATGCTCTCTAGAATACCCTTCCCCACATCTCCCTGTACAGCTTGATAAATCTAAAATCACACAACACTGGTGTAAACATTGCCGAACCAAAATGGCACATAAGGAAATGCTGAACGCCAAAGTAGTAAGATTTTTTATTTTTTTTTTTTTTTTTTTTCCTACAGCATGCCATTTCTTCCCTCAGTATTGCAGAAACTGTGGGTGTGGTGCAATCTCACCTGAAGGCATGCGGATCAGAGGTTTGCTCTGAGCCAGCCTGAGGACCAGCAGCAGCACACGCTCGGGTTAGAAGGGTGTTCTGCTGAGGCTAACTTACCCTGTTTCTCCTGAAGATTAATGAATCCCTGAGGACTGGTTCAGTAGTATGACCACAGCAGTTCTGGCATCCCAACTAGCCCGTGCAGATTTAACTTAGGCAGTATATCAGCCAGGCACTATATTGTTTTGCAGACTTATTCTCCATCTTAATTGAATAAATAACCTACATATGGTTATAGATGTTATCTGCACAACTGTACCTGACAGACCCATTAGGTCTGTCTGATTTTTACTTTTGGTAATCTGCATAATAACCAAATAAAATCAATTTAGCTTGCAAACTGGTGAGCACTGTCATAATCAATACAGGTCCCCAGAGCCATTTTTATTGGAAGTTTTCAAAATCTGCCTGCCCTCTACATTATTTTTTTTTCCCCTGAGGTCAGAGAGGAATTTGGTATCAACTCTGAAGTTAGGAACAGTTGGGATCTAGTCCTGCAATCTTCTATAAAGTACTTTCTGTTTGTTAATTAGGAGATTACTTATTAGCAGACTAACATAAAAGCTCATCCCACAATGGTTTTACTGCTCGACTGCTGTAGTGTTGGAAAATGCTAGATAATAGTAAATGGTGCAGATTACAGCTGGTAAGCAAGACATCGGGAGGTCTGCTTTCAAACTGCAGGCATTCAAGCTCAGCAGCGGTTTGTTACCTTCTACTGCATATCAGATATTCACCCTGCAACAACTCCCCTTCCTGTGTGAAATCTCTACTAACATAACATGCTAATAGCTTCTTCTGGAAATGAAACATGCAGGACCACAAGTGAAGCGCCCCTAAATACAAACAAAGAAGCTGAACAATCAGCAAGCTAAAACAGAGTTAAGATAATCAGCTGAAACATTGAGGAACAACAGGAAAATAACAACAAATAACATGTAACACAACACCAAAGACAATTTCTAACAGCAAACACTCCACGTGTGTGTATGAAGAAAGACCATGGGATAACAAATAATTTTACATATATATATGTATATATATAGTGATTTTCAGCAGTTAGGTATAACGTTTGTTACCACTTCTTTACAAATAATGAAGCGGGACTAGGGAATAAATGGAGAAGTTAATGGACTTGACTTAATGGGCTCTTAATATGGAAATTGAAAAGAGAAGCTAGACATATTCCTTTATGGATATGTGCCTGATATATCACACCCTTCTTCCCTTACGGGAACAAAATAAGTCCAAAAAGTAACACCTTTTCATTCATTTATTCGTTTTAAGTTTATGACTTGTAAGTTATGAAGTTACTTCTAAGGAAAATGCCTAAGTGGTTCTAGTTGCTGTTGGCAAGAGTCTTGATTTTTGCTGAAAATAGTGGGAAGGCTCCCATCAACTATAGAGCGTGCAGTGTCAGACTGCTCTGCCCTGCGGGTCAAATCTGACGTCTGCTGCGCCCTGATGAGCTGCTCAGATATACAAATGTTATGTATTCTACTATCAAGTAGTAATAAATCATTTTCTACCAGCAAGTAATACACAATGTTATCACTGTAACAACTTGATAGCTACTGGAGAACTGTGACAGCACAGGACTTGCCAGGCTGCAGGTTCTTCTGTTTCTTCATAACGGTGCTACTTTAGTTAGAAATCAATTACAGAGATTTTTTTTGAGAGTAAATAAAAAGCTGTAGTATTAGGCAAATAATTGCCAAAATTGGCCTCGGTGGTGGTAATAACAGTGCATTTACTGGCAAAGCAGTTAGCATGCTATAGACATTCCTTTCCCTGAGCCTATTTAAATATTTCTAACCCAATTATGTGGATATTGTAATTTTAGATTCTTCCTTGAATCATACTGCAAATCACTCGGGCTAAATATGTCAGTCTGAGGGCAACAGGATCTATAGAATATGTCTACAGAAAACTAGATTCATATGCATTTTGCATTATATTAATATTTATATCTTATTCCTCCAAAAATGAGGACCATGCTGTACCAAAATGTATTTATGAAAATATTCAGTGATGATAAAACTGAATCATAATGCCTGTCTGAATAAATATAAAGTTCTAGAACTCAGTATTTTTATGAAGATGCATTTGAAGCATTCTTAGTATTTGTCAGATATCCTAGACACCCTCCCTTCACCTTTGTATGTTACCGTACCTTCAGAAGACACTTCTTGAAACAAGGACAGTGAAAGGATCACCAGGGATACGCAAAGTATGTTCCATATGATCATTACTTTCAGGTACGACATCTTCCCTAAAAAGAAATAATCTCACATCACTACATGCAATTCAATTAATCAGTTTATAATTTAAAAAAAAAGGCAGTGCATATCTTTATACATAATACTAGTTTAATAACAACATAAAATTAATACTTAAATTATTCAAGGACAAATTGCTAATTTAGAATTACTCCATAAATTCCCTCTCGGTTATTAGTTGATTAGCTGTTAAATTCTCTAGTAAGACTAGGAAAATTAATTATTAACAAATAACGGAAGTAATTTTTTGCAGAATTCTATTATGTGAAAGCTACAGCCACAGTCGTCTTTTAATATGGATGCACATCAATGAAACAGTTTCTAAGGTTATAATACTGATAAGTATAAATGTAAACTAAAAAAAATACTGCCAAAACATTAGTTATTAAGCAACACACTTTTATAAACCATAAACTATCATTGAAATATTAGTGTTTAGATATGTCAAATGGAAATGTAGGATAAAAGTAAATCTTCTTTCAAAAGGAAAACTTGTCTGGTTTTTCTGTTCCAGTTCATAATTTTCCTTTTGAAGAAGAGCACTCTGATCAAAACGCTCTGAGTAGAGATAGGTGTGACACTTACCTAATAAAGAATATGTCTGCTCTCAGTGATGTTTCAGATGCCTTATATATTGCTTTGTAACTATGCTGGGGTTAACTAATTAGACAGCTTGTTAAACAAAACCACCAATGACAGCTTATGACAGCAAACTTTCCACATGAGTTGGAAGAGGTCCCAGATGACTAGACTAACACAACATCTGGAAAATACTCCCATTAAGAAAAATGATTACAGAAAAAAATAAATAGGGACTTACTAGTCAAAACACATTTTGATTACTGAGTGAAATGAACAAATTGTCCTGCATGCATCTGGAAGGCATTAGATATTATTGCATAGCGGTAAAAATCATTATAGGCAAATACGGAGTATATTTTCTTTCCTGTCAAATGTAGCTTAGGTGACAGTAGCCTAAAATTATGCAGTATTATCTGCTACTGATGGTGTATCTTCTCCAAAAAGTTTTGAGATCTAATTCGTACGGTCATAAGTAATTCAGTAGTTCTGCACTGAATATATAGTACTTTTCTCTGAACTGAATGGAAATTTTGCCAAGGTATTGGCTAGAAATCAAAGAATTTAGTTGAATCTCAAATTTATTAAATATATTACATGTAAAGCATCAAAAATGAATGAAAGAGACCTAAATTGTTTCAGTGGTCTCTGTGTTTATTGGTTCCAGGTTCAGTATACTGGAAATGGTTATTTGTAACTCTCTCTCAGAGCTAAAGGAGGTTTCCATTGAAACTTTTAATGGTCCTGACTCTCAGGGTTTGGGAGGGATTTTTTTATTCAGAAACTATCCTAAAGGCCGGGGAACTTTGATACTTCTGTCTTACGATATTACTTGAACTCCAAAGTAATTCTGTTATCCCAAAATAATAAATATGGTATAATACGCATTGATCCCAATTGAGGAAAGCACTTAAAATAAGCTTGAGTCTCTTAAGGAAAAATAATGTAGACACCTCTGAAAAGGAGTGGGTTTAGACATGTGCTTGAATGTTTTCCTCACTTGGTCCAATGATTGTGCAGCTTTAGTATTTTTATGCTAGAATTTCTGTCTAATTTCTGTATTATCACAACAGAGGCAGTTTCATTCAATCTTTCTACATTGTGGATGCTTCCAATTGCTTTCATATCACAGCCGCGCTTCAATTAATTGATTCCAGTCAATGAAAGAGTGCTTTTTCATTGCTCTAGGAACACACATAATCTTTGTAAAACTTTCTAGAGTTATTTAGACAAGTGTTAAGTGGGAGCACTTACATAGGGTTGATTTGCTATTCAAGGTTCTCTGCCCACTGCCAGCCTGCTTATGAAGTAACTGTTACTCTGTGGAAAAGGGAACCCGAGGCTCGGAGATTTTATGGAGTTTATTCAAGGTAATACACAGAAGGAAACATACATTACATGTCTTACAACAAGAACTTCAGTGCTGTCTTTAGTGGAGCTTGACTATAAGCTTGATAAAGAAACTCTGTGGTTTGAGAAGAAAGGTACCTGTCTATGGATATTTAAAGCCTAGGGAAGTAGTAGTTGTTAGGGTAGCTAAATAGGATCAACATGGCGAGATAGGTTTTCTAGAAAAGTACTAAAATTCTCATAACTTAAATAATTTATAATTTGATCAAGCAAAACATTTAAGACTACATTATTGAGTATATCCTTACTTTGATATCCCTGATATGGAGCAGATCTGTTGACTCTTCCATCATTTCACAGCCAGTACAGCTGTGAGTCCCAGTTAATACTGGCTACTACCCGAGGTGAAAAAATACATATAAAGTAGTAAATAAAAAGTAACAGAAGATCAAAATTATTATCATGCTTCTGTTAACATGCCAGTACTCAAGGAAGTCATATGAAGACAATTAGGTACATACACAACTTGAAAATATGGGTAGTCATGATTGGCTGCTACATTTATTATGTGTTATGAATATGTTCATTTTGGTAGGGTTGTATTGTTTCATTTCTCTTACAAATTAAGTTTTTGGATCATCAGAGGTGATGTGGGGTTGCAAAGTTTGAGTGATGAGAAGATAATAATTCCGTAAGTGGATTAACAGGATGTGAAAAGCACTTAAGATGCCTTTAAATTGTAGTGTCACAGTTGCATTGAAATGGTATCTATGCAGGCACTTCACAGCGTGTGATCAGACAACAGTGAGGTGGGCTTTGTATCCTGACCAGCTTCTGCTGGTCTTCCCTTTATTTTCAGGGATGGACTTTGAAATCCTGCTTTAAATTATTATTGTGGTTTCTGGGAGGCGGCAAGAAATATGCTCAAATATGGACACAGTCAGGGCACTCATGATGGACAGAGTTTACTTGATACTGTTATGCAAAAGTTTGTGTGCCAGTGAAAAGGGCCGTAAGAGTAAGCAGGGAGCTGCATGGGTAGGGGAGGGTGAGGTGGGGACACATCTCAACCATTTTTGGGTTGAGCTCCATCTGAAACGGACTTAGAACATTTTGTACTTTCCCTTTTTTTATAGCTCCATTTCCTTATTTTTATTTCTGCTGCATTTAGGGAAACAGGACTCGTTACATTTCTGATGAGTAAATAAAGATACATGGCTTCACCACCATTTTTCTTCGTCTTGGAGCAACATATGGGACCTAATATTGTGGTTAGCCACTCCAATCGGAAAGAGATAACGTTATTTTTTATCTGATATTTCATTGCTTCAGTTAGATATCAACTGACCAGTCCTTTAATTTGGCAAGGGTTTCAGGCAACGTAAACCCTTCATTAAATCTTGTCATGTGTTATCCAAAATCTTATCTGTATTTCCCAACTTCATTAGTTGGTTGCATTTTTTTTTAAAAAGTGGAAAAAAAAAAAAAAGCCTTTCCCTACAAACCCTGCTTTACTTATATACTGAGATCATCGCAGTTACAATACTGTTACTGTTATCTTTTATTTCTAGATTAATGGATTCCTTATGTTGATGCCCATGACTCAGCTGTGTTCTTATGCCTTTTCAGGCCTTGGCTTTTTCAGAAGCTCATTAGTCAGTCACATTTGTGATAGTGGTTTTGGGATGTGTTCATATCCACTGGGGATCACATGGAAAACGTAAGCCAGTGAAATCCCAGAAAACGGTTGTTGTGTTAATCTGGGTCTGGTCTGACAGATGCCTTATTGCTTTTTCAGTCCCATCATTGATCCCCATTGTTAACCCATCAGTATCCTCAAAATATCATGTAATTTTCATATAAAAACTGAGTTACATCTGGAGTGATCTGAATCCCTGTGAGAACTCCATTGGCTGTAAGAGCAGCTGGGGTGTCCCAGCAGAAGTTACATAGAGAAACTGAGCTGAGCAAGAGCGAAGTGAAAAGAAAACAAAAGAGCATGTATTTAGAGTAGTGTTGGTCTGTTAAATATTCACTGATTAGTGTACCTTTTTTTCATCTTTAACCTAGAAGGAAGTATAGAAGGAATTTAATTGGAAGTTAAGTGAGAGTGCTGGAAGTCTCATTAAATGAGTTACTAAGAAAAATTCTGAAGAATCACAGAAAACTTCTGCTCTTGCAGGAAGGACTGACACACTTTCAGGCTTACAGTCTTGGAGGGGCAAGGAAGGAGAATGATGTAGAGGCAGTAGAAGCCCTAATGTGGGAAGGGCATGGGATTACGATTAATTCTTCTGGGACATCTGATAATTGATTGAAGGATGCTTCCCTGTATTGCCTTCTACCGTCAGTCACTTTCTTCCATGCCAGAGCTGGCTACGTTTTATTGGCATATCTTATTTGATTATAGCAAAAAAAATGTTAATTTTGAAGAGGACTTAAATATGCTGACTTTTAAGACAGAGCAATATTAATAGCATTGTTTTTCTGTGATTTATGAGTAGTATGAGTAGCAGTAGTATTGCAATGAATTCTGCTGTAGCAAGCTGCTGTAATAAGGGCAGATGGTCACATGCATCATCCAGTTGATGTAAATATAGACTTCCTAAAAAGTTGAGAGAATTGTTCAAAAGTAAGAAGTAGAGAGAAAAATATGACTTAGAAATTTTATTTGTCCTCACAGAGATAACAGATGAGCCCATCGTGATAGGTGGAAGATGAAGGCTAGAATCTGCATGTTTGTGTTATTTTTATAGTACTACCAAAACCAGTAGGAGAAATCCTTTTATTCCAGAAAAGCCTTTAAACTCAGTACAGCTGCAGACATTACGGAATATCTTGAAGAGCAGGAGGAGGAGGAGCAGATCTGCTGGCTGTTTACATCTATAAATGTGCATAACTTGGCTTCCTCTGGAGCCTTGGCCCTAAGACCATCACTTTATAGCTATGATAATATTTCTCAGTGGGTCCTAACAATTTCCTCTAAAAGAATTTTAAAGGTTTTTATCCCAAAGCTAGAGCATGGATTTATTTGAACTAGGCTGGAATCTCATTTTGTGTGGAATGCGTGCTCTGATTCATACAACAGGGCAGACTTTTAGTGACAGAAAGTTACAGGGAAAAATCTTTCAGAGACTGTCTGGCAGAACAGGACCTTACTAAATCAGAAACATTCAACTTTTCTTTCTCTCCCAGTATAGGAATTATTCCCTTCCTAACTTGGGTCTAGTGAAATGGTTATTGATTTGCATCCAGATAGCCCGATAAAAAAGTGACTACTGCCTCATAAAAATGTCTCACAAAATGAATTATATTCCATATTGTTTGTTCTTTTTTTATTCATATAGTGTATGAACTAATTCTACTGAATAATAGCTGGAAGAAAACAAGAGATACAACTACAGGAAGAAAAAAAATTTCATGCAGGATTTTATTAATATGAAGTATGGCACATGATAAGAATAAGGAAAATTAACATGAGAAAGACAGGGTGCTTCAGGTAGGAGAAAGAGGTAAATCTAGGAGAGCAAGAAGTTATACATGTCTGTTTATAACATAAGAAATTAGGGGAATTCTCAGTTAAACAGTGGTAGCTGAATTAGCACTGGCTCCTGGTTAATTTGTGACTGAAAGATGCAGAAAATTCTTTCAGACCACAGTTATTTCATTATCACCTACAGGACTGTTAATAAAGACTCACAGAAACAGTCACCACTTTTTATGAGGCTGAAGAATAACACCCTTGCTTTGGCAAAATAGCAGTGAAAAGGTGTCAGACAGGGTTTTTTTCAGACTTGGTATGAAGTAATTTTCTTCTAACATGAATCATCTTTCTTAGACATCACACTCAGGCTACTATAAATAATCCCTTTAACACATTCTCAAGCTTTCACCTTTTATGTATTCAAGCAAAAATGGTCTGTTTAAATGTGTATATTCAAGGGGGAAAGGCTTGCTGGATCAGCATAATTGTACATAAGAGCGACAAGTAGTTGTTAATTTATGCTTCTCTGAGAAGATTTATTTTTTTCCTTTTTGGAACTTTTCTGCTGTTGCTTGACTTTAGAGTAAGAAATTAACAGTAACACTTCTGACGTGTATTCAACAGGAAGGTCTTGAAGGTCAAATAATAAGTTCATGTACAAAAAAACTCTCTTGGCAGTATTGAATACTGTATATTAATGCTAGTAGAGAAGGCTTTAGTTAAAGCTGCTAGAGGCTTGTGGAAGCTGCCTTTTTTCCTTGTTATTGTAAACAACTGTTTTTGATCATTAGTAGTTTTACAAGAATCTGAATTATTCACCTGAAATGTTCGGTACTTTGCTTCTGCCTGTTAGGATTCTGTTGTGTGGAAGACACCTACAGTGAACAAGAGTTGACTGGGTATTTGGCAGAGTAGATTGTCTCAGCATGATAAATCCCATTTTCTTTGTCAAAGGTAAAGATATAAAAAAATGGAAAAATACTCTTTTCCCTTCAGTTTCAATGACCTTTGAAATGGTTGTATTCTCTTTTAAGTGCTTTCAAAATGAACTCTGCTTCTGAGAAATCAGTTTTCTTCTCAATCCTCCTGCAAGAGTTGCACACACACAGCATGATTGCAGCAGCTCAAAACAGGGCACTGAGAACACAGCAGCCTGTTTGCAGTTTAAATATGACAGGAAGATTCTTCCAACAAATAGAATGATTGCAAAAATGTAAATTATTCAGCAAGGCTATGGTACATCACAGGTTGTGCAGTGCTGATCTAAGCCTGAAAAAGGAATAATCTGCAGCAAAAGCAGGATTCTTAACCTGATCTGCTGAGGGAATAACGAGGCAAAATGAAGAAAATAACCAGCTTTAGTTGTTCATCATCCAAATATCTTTCTGCTATATCAGGAAATTTCTAGGCATTGGTCTCTGTTTGCCTATAATTAAGTCTGAGGTTAGATCTGAAATGAGTATTAGGTTTTAGAAATCTAAAACTGAAAGTCCACTTGATTACCTGTTTCTCAAGGGCACAGGTAGCTGGGAGCAGGAATGGTAGGAGCTCCCTTCTGGTAAGGAGTTAAGTTCTTCACCTCCCCTAAACAGTTCTCTTTCACAGCGTGGACTACCATAATTAAAAGCTACTGTTAGGGTTGGGGATCTGAATTAGTCCCCATATCCTTCCTCAGGTGTGACTATGCTTGAGGTTGGGGTCAAGGTCAAGCTTTGGAAAGATAAGTCTTCAAGAACTTGGGGGATTTTAAAAGCCCTAAGAGTTAAAAGAGGGCTGGCAGTAGTAGGGGTTGGGTTTTTTCTGTTTAAATGATTCATCCCCCTTCTGGACTTCAAATTAAGTTTCTGGTTTGATGCGAGTGATTGACTTAGATTATAAGAATCCAGTGATTCAACTTCGTGGCTTTCAGTTTTAGGAAGGTGTCTGGCAGGGCCTGTTTACTCCCATGTACTGTAGGGATTGATCAATATATATTGATATTACTAAGCATATATTTGGGCTCAGAGTTAGGGCTTCTGGTTTTGAAGCTCAGGTACTAAGAGGTTAAAAGGAGGGCTGAGGAATGATGAAGATCTTATCTTCTGTGTTATTGAGGGAATTGATTTCCAAAGTAATATTCAGGTTTTGGGGTTCATGCTATTAAGATCCTCATTTATGGCTACATTCAGTATATGCTTAGTAAAAGCATTTTGGGGTATTTCATTAATGTTCAATTTGTATGTTTCAGTTTTAATCTACATTTTCAGATATTTGTGTGTTTCAGTTGCTTCCCATGTCACTTACTGCAAAGATTGGCCTCATTCTTACAATTGAGGTTAGCATAATGATGTAGGCTGGAGTTAATATTTAGGCATCTATAGCTTTAAGAACCAGTAAGCGTGGGCAGACATGAACCACAGCCATGTATTTTACTTCTATAAAGGGATTAATCTCTGGCTATAAAGAAGATTGGGTTTAGGTTTCAAGGATTTGGCAATTCAACACATCAATATATACATTATCTGGGGACTTCAGAGACAGGGTCAGAGTTAGGAGAAATCTGAGAAGTAAAAATCTGATGTCCTTCTGCAATCTGTGGGCAGTGGGAGCTGAAAAAAGGTTCCAGAAAACTTTCAGAATCCAAATCTTCAAGAGCATGTACTATTGCAAGGTTCTCCAGAAGTTGTCTGATACCAGTAAGCGCCTAGCATCTTATGTTTTCTCTCAATGTTTGAATGAGTCCCATAAAATTGAGTCCCATAACTGAGTTACAGTGGGCTAGGGTAGGAGTATGAAAAATTTCAAGGCCTATTTTATCTATTAAAAACGTAGAGGGGTAAAACTATACTTGGATTAGGAATTGTTTCTTTTTTTTTTTTTAGTGATTTTAGCACCATACTGTATTCCACAGACATTGTATGCTTAAGTGGTGGTTTGATGTTAGCAGGAGATAATGTCTCATGTTTTGGGGTCATTTTTGCTTATATGGATGCCATACTTAGGGTTAAGAGTTGGAAACCCAAAGGCCAGAAATCTGTGGCCCTCATATAATCTGAAGACATAAAGATGATGATTTAGCCTTGGAAGGACTAGTGCTTTATATGCTGGCTTAGTATGCAAATAATACTTTAAGAAGCTTTTTTAGTTAATTTAGGCATAGGATTACACTAGGGTTTGGGAAACCAACACCCTAGGAGCCTTGTTCATTGAATTGAACAGGGTCAGAATAGTTGGTATTGGTAGGAGTCTTAAAGACTCCAGTAGTCTTTAACTGAATAGATGAATCTGGTACTTAAACTCAGGGTTAGAGGCTATAAATTAAGATTATGAAATTTGGAGCAGGTATTCCCTCTGTGGTATAGATTCTGGGGGTGAAGTTTGCAGATTTTTGACTGTTGACATGTCTGTCCCTTAGTTTTAGCTGGGGATCGCCTTCGTGTTTGGAGTCTGAAGTCCTAGGACCCTGCTTTTTTGATGTACTTTACAGAGCTATAATTGGCGCTGATGTCATTCACTGGCTGTAAATATGTACTATTTTTTACTGCATAGATGGGTACGTTATATTCTAGTTTAACATTTAGGAAACTACAGTGTCAGAAACCCATTTTATTGATTGCTATTATTGGTATTACTTATCCTACCCAGCGCTTAGACTAAACTCATCACGAAGTGTAGCCTTAATAACAGCCAGGGAGCAAATCCCTGCAATGATCCCAGAAAGAGAGAACAGAAACATCTTTCCATCCCAACTACCTCATGCTCTTGTAGACTATATGAACATAGTGCATATCTAGGCAGTAGAAGAATAAGGGCTATCAATTTCTGTGCTCTGGGACATTATTAGTCTCCAGTCAGCAACAGGAAAAGACACCTTTCTCTTCCCTAAGGCATAGCATTGAAGTGTTGGTGCATCTGACAGGTTTTTGCACCTCAGCTGGCATCACTGTGAAAGCAAGGGACAGGACACTGAATTCTGGCAACAGATTCCTATGTTTTCTGTAACTAACATGTGAGAATGAATCAGTAGCTTAGTGTCACCAAACATCGTCTGCTCTGTTTCTCTTACAGTATTCTCTTTGCTGATGGCTCTTTAACTCAACTTTTTGAGGGACTCTGAGTTGTAATGAGGACTGCAAGTGGAAGAAAATCTCTCCAGTGGGTAGAGAATTCAGGAGTTTACATCACTCTCTGAATTGGGTGGCAGGTTTATAGATAATACCTGCCTGCAATAAAAGCATAGCTTGAAAAATGACTTATTTTCCTCGGCTGGACTGTGAAGATTCCCTTTCTAGCGTAGACTGTGGGAAGGAATCACCTTTTTTTCCCCCAAAAATTAGAACAGGTTTTGGATGTTAGAATCTGAGGTGAGGAAGGAGGTGCATTTGTAACTGGGATGCCATGAGAAGGTGTTTAAGGGAAGTAGCGGGTCACACTTACAAGCTTCTGTTCTTCCAAAGAAAATCTCCTCCTTGGCTTTTATACCTCTGCTAGCATATTCCCTTGCAGGCTGTCCTCTGCAGGGCACTCTTAAGTTGGTAACCAATATCTTCTTTTTGTATGTGGCTGTGTCAGTGAGTGTTCCTGAGTGCTTCAGGTTTTTTAACTACTATTGTTTCATAGTAATATTTTCATAATATTCAGAATCTGTTAGGTGCTTTTCAGAACAAACAAGAAAAAGTCCTCACCCTGTGCATCTAACAATCTAATTTTAGGAGATGTATCTGGAGGATGGGACTTCTTACAGGCGGCTTTCTTTTATACTTTTCAGAATGAGTCATATGTTTTCGTGAGCAAAGCAGTTGGTTTAAAGATTAAAATTATAAATAATGCACCACCCTTAAGACAGTTCTATTCCAGAAGGATTAGGCTCAGTGAATTGTCAACATACTTTGCTCAAAGTTAGTTTTCAGAACATAAGAGAAAATTCTAGGGATGCTGATGAAGAATATGTGTTGACATAAGAATACTCTTATAAGAAAACATCACTTATCCTTTGTTTATGGATGCTATGCCTGAGAAACAAATCTGTAAAGACTTAATCAGACTGCAAATCAAAGAATTTGCATAACCAGAATAATATACAGTAACTATGCTGCTTAAAAGCATGGCATTCCAGAAATCATTTCACTAATAAAATGGCATTGTTAATTCTTTCCTTTTCTGCTGAGGAGTGAAAACCTTGAGCATGAAGTGTAGGTGTATGTGCTGAAATATTGACAACTGACATTACAGTCGCTGCTCCGCCTATACTTCAGTAAATGATTCAAACCAATTATTGCTGCTATTAAGTCCAGAACATGAGAAATGAACAGGATGGACAGACAAATTTTACAGGAAAGCTCAATCTAACAGCATGCCAAAACCAACTCCTACGTGTTTAGTGACTGTATAAAGATGTGAAATAACAGTGAAAACTAACTCTGAGATGAATGTGGGAGCCACATGAGGAAGAACAGCCCAAAGAAAGATGCTACAATGGTCATCTCTTGGGGACCTGATCATTGGTTATTGGTTGTCCTGAATCCACTGAAAGGAAAATTAATTGAAAAGGGAAGCAGCTTGCTTAGCCTTTTATGCCAAGCTCAATGGAATTTCAGCTCTCTTGATGTTTTAATTAATCTTTTTTTCCTTGATTATTCTTTAATTATGCTAAGAGTAGGCATATCAAGTATCTAAGAATATAGCACATGTTTCAATTAAGGATATGCTCCAAATTCGCCAGTCTTTTCAGGAGAACAGCAATTCCTTCTAAATGTTTGGCTTAACTTTTAGATTAAAGTAATTTTATATAAATGTGATATGAACTCCACACTTTCAAAATGATCTTTAGAATCCTTAAAGTTGACATCTACTAATAGGAAGAATTATTAGAAAAGGTGTAAGGACGGAGAAGCTAAAGCAAGTGGACTATAGGTAGTCTGTGAAATTCTGGGAAATTAATTTCAGAATGTCCAACAATATGCAACTTGTATTTGCAGATAAAGAAGGAGCTCCTGTGAAGATAGTGTATTTAAAATAAATAAACCTCTCCTCATGTGAAATTGTGAGACGAGTTTAAGCCAGCAAGATCTAAACTATAAATAGAGATAAGGTACTGCCCCTAGCTTTTTAGGCATAAGTTTGTGACCTTTTCAGTTGGGTGTATGTGCTGCTATCTGTTTCTATGAAGAGGTTTTTTTAGCTCCATTAAGGCTAGAGAAGGGTAAATTTGTGACTTTGGCTTGAGTAAAAATTGTTTTATAAGCAAAGTGTTTCAGGCGTAGGTATTTAAATTCCAAATCCATTTGATGCTTACTTTTAATGCATTGAAGTGATTTTTATATCCAAATACTAGAGTTGTGAGAATAGGATAGGTTAAAGGGTTATATTTCTGAAAAAAATCAGAGTATTAAATAGGGTATTTTTTCAAGCTTATATCCTCAGAGGTGCAGATCACAAGTTGCAAGCACAAGACTATTCTAAAACAGTAACGCAGTGGCTTGAACTGTCTCTATCAGCCACATTAGACCAATAGGAAAATGGACAGATAGGCTCATGTAGCATTACTCAGGTATGAGCAATACAGAATATAGGCATCGCTCTGCAACAGAGCTGCTGGTGTGTTGTCCTTTTTACTTGATGTAAGACTTTCTAATCATGAAACTATCTCAAACGCTCTAGTAAGGAGTTGAGACTGCTGGTGTTTTCAGTATAGCTGGCAGCAAGTAAATCGTGCTGCAACTTGGTAAAGAACCAGCATAAATTCAAACCTGTAGATATTAACATAGTGCAAACCTGAGCTTCATTCAGTTTGCTTTCTATATGGAAGACAGAACAAATTTGCACATTATTCAACCTCTGATCAACACTTGTTCCTAAAAGTACATTGAAAAAGAGTCTGTGAATGTTGTGCCTAATTTGCACAGAGTGAAGAACAAACAGGAAAACTCAGTTATTTGCAGTACTTTATAAATGTGATGATAAATATTTCATTTAGGACCTTGCTACAAGTAATTACTAAATGATCCTAGGAAGGCATCAAGTAGGAAAATTCCCTAAATTAGTTATTTACATCAGTAAAATATATGCCTAAAATAATAGATGATATTGTAATGTATTCCAGCCTATTACCTCTTCGTGAAAAACCACAAAAGATCCAAACCTTTTTTTTCCTCTGTGTATAATAAATTTTAAACCTTACAATGCTTTTAAATTCCCAGGAGTTAAGCAGAAGGTAAGTAGTTTCCCATTCTAAAAGAGTTTCAGAATATGTACAAATCCTGAATATTGTCTTGAGGCTTTATTGAGATTATTGTGGTGTTTCTTTCAAGTGTTTTTGATGAGGAAACATGAAGAACAGACTGGCACTATTATCTGACTATCCTGTTTTGTAAGTGGTGTAGCTATGGGATGAGTCCTTTTGTTTCACCTCAAATTTACTGAAATACATGGTGACTGGAGGGTATACAGTGTTGGTAGTTGCCTTCTGTTTTGACCAGCTGCATTATTAGATCCAGTGACAAATTGGACCAATTAAGGTAAACTTTAAATATCATGTTAAGGAGAAGCTTAGCAGCAGTGTTACAGGCAAGCTTGAACCTGGAGCAGTGAAGTTCCAGGAGATCTTAGAGGATATAACTAAAGACTGAGAGGCACTGAAAGCATAAATGAATCCCTCAGTATTGATGGAGATGAGGTATTGGTTTGTTTAGTCAACGGGGCGTTGATGGTAATGGGTTGGGCTGCAGACACAGGACGTGTGAGGAGAAGTTGAATTTGGCATTGGTGACCAGCTACCAAATTGTAGGCAGTGGGGACTAACTGGAATATACAGTCATGAAGGAAACGGGAACGGCCCTCGCTGCCAGCAGATAGGTTTGTGTGTTTTTTGTCTTTGGGAATCCTATGGGGCTTGGGTGAGATGGCTGTGGAATTTGCAAAGGTTGCAGAAGTTTGGCACCATTTTAGGGCTGATGTTATATTCATAACATTCTGTTCCAGGGCTCCGGCTTGGGCTGATGACTCTGCGTTACTTAATGGTAACGCCCTAGTGTTCTTCTCCTGAGGGCTCGGGTTACTCAGCGAAGTTAATTATGTGGCCAGATAAAACTTTGCGGTTATTGTGACATGTTGTTGAGGTTTTTCTGGTGACATTTAGACCAGCACACTTCAGAAAGTCAGGGTCCTGGATTCAGTGAAAGTAGAGAAACTAGTCTAAAAATATTAACGAAACCCCATGGTCTGATATGGAATACTGTGAGCATTTTTGGCTGCCCACACACAAGTTACTGAAACTAAGACAGGTGAAAAGAGAGGCTGTGATAATAAATAAAGTAATGGAAAGATGCAAGAGGAAACCATAGAAGGGTTTAGTTTGTTAATTCTAGCAAAGAAGGGCTTTGATTTTTGTATGTAAATACCTCCAGGCGATAAGGATCTGGGGGACTGAGAGGAAGAGAGTTATTTAAACTGAAGAGCAAGAGCAGCCAAAAGTCAAGTGGTTTTAAGCAGTTTGTAAGTAGGATTATGCAGGGAATTTGAATAAGGTTCTTAAGCATTGTATCACTGAGGTTTTGAAACAGCCTTCTGATCAAATGAGTTTTAAGATGGAGCTGGATGCATTTTTGAACGAGGTGAAATGCTGTGGGAGAAGGGTCTTGGTGATGCAGGAGTTCCTTCCTGGTGTCCCTCCCTTGCTCTCCTCTGAGTCTGCATCACTAAGAGAGAATAGTGAAATTGAGGTTGTATTATTAACCTGTTGTGATTTTGCGAGCCTATTGCTGTAAGACGGTAGAGTGGGGACAGTTATTTTGGAGACATTACTTCACTATAAATGGTTCTGATTAATTTCCATTTACTAAGTCATGTATCATGGCCATCTGTTGAAGAGTCTTAATTGGGCAGCCAGTAAAACTTTGCCATTACATAATTATATGGAGAGGCAACAACAGTCATTTCCCAGCTTCCTGATGCTGGACCGCAAACGCCGATGGCCCTAATATTTTACTTCAGTCCCTTTCCTACTGGGGGTAGCTGCAGCTTTCTCAGTGGCTTAGGGTACCTGGGTCGAGGAGGGGAGAACTCCTCAGTCGTTCCTCTGAACATTGTCCTTCCACTTCTGTGAACTCTGTGCTTCACTTACTGGTTTCTCTTGCTAACCATGAAATCTAAGCAAATTTTGATGAGATTAAGAGTAAGAAAAACCATGGGTACCACAGTAGTCGTAAAAGATAAGGCATGTAGCATCTGCAGCTTTCTGTGTCATATAAAATTTTATAAAATATTCATTCTTGCTCGTTCAACACAGTTTCCCACTCAGTTTTTTTTAGTATTAGAAGGAATGTTTTAAGTTGATTATATTATTGTTGCAGGTGATGCTGTTAGAGTATCTTGATCACAGTACAAGGCCATCTTTTAATCCCGTTTTGGAACCAAAGCTAAATTTAAACTTTTATCTTCTTAATGACGAAGATGATCTCTCTGAAAAATATCTCTCTGAAATACCAGTTTCGGTTAATACAAGATAATTTAAATGCAGCTTTCCTAGTTCATGTATTTTGTAGCAAAATCATATCACTAAATAGTGAAGAGTGAGAAAGTATATATATTTGCCATTAGTACCTCTTATAACTGTTGAATGAAAGGAAATACTTGTATTGGCCCAACTGTAAAATAAGGTTATGTTCTTTTGAAGTCCATTCCAACCTTACATTTGTTAATGAAAACAGTTTAATTCATAAGTCTTAAACTTAGCTGTCTCAGTTAATCTATGAATAGGCACTTGGACAATGAAGATGTCCATAGAGCATGATAAATATCTGTAGTTTCCGCTCCTTCCTTCCCTCCCTCCCCCTTTTTTTTCGCCCTGTGAACATCATGCATGTTCATCCTCTGGGACCTTTGACTTCTGCCAGGATGGTAGTTCGCTTGTGATTGATATGTGAACTTCAGAAAATATGGACACTTAGTGATGATTTCAGGGATATGATGTTACTTCCATCCTTTTAAGCTTTTTACATTTATATTATCACTGTGTCTGGAATAATATTAAAGAGCATTGCAAATAACAGTTACTTGGAGCGATTACTCTTTCACAAGGCTGTCTGGCAGATTGCAGGGTTTTACCAGATGTTCTGATTTACAAGTACTGTTGCTCATCTTACAAAGTAAACTTATTTTAAATGGGATCAAAACAGCTTTAAAAACCCCCACTGCATAATAGGTAAATGCAGTCAAATATTTTCTTTACTTGCAAAATCTATCTATGGAAAACTGGAGTAGAAAATTCCCTGAATAACTGTCATTATCAATGCTGCTACTGACAGCAGAAATGACAGTTTTTATAATATTTGATTTTTTTTTTTTGGTGTGTTGCAATACCTGAGATTTAATCTAAAAAATATAAATCAATGTCTTCTGAGAACATCTAGGAACAGAAAAGGTCTATCTATCCTATGATAATTCAGGCAGTAGCAGTGGTTATTTTTCTCATGAGTCTCTCAAAGGTGATCTACAGCTTGCTTGGAACATAGGGCCAAAATTGGATGTGATACTCCAGATGAAATTGTATAATAACTAATGAAAAATGAAACAAGAATGCATCTCATGTCTTGCATGTAATGCTTTTGTTCAGATATCAGTAGGAAGCTTTTTCCATCTCCGTGTGAGAGCATTAACTCTCATTTAGCTGGTGATCCTCAGTAATACCTTGGTTCCTTTTGAAAAGCAGCCATAACCAGGCATCGTGCATGTTATATTTACACAATTGTATTTTCCTGTCTAATGTGTAATGTGTCGGGTTTGATCTTTGAAAGCATCCTGGTTTTTGGGGGACTATCTTCAATTGATCAACTTTGTTTGCAACTGTAATCCTAATTTTGCCCTCTACCTTTTGGGTCATCTGCTAATATTCACCTGCCCTGATCATTAATAAAAACATATAACTCGGGTACTGAAACTGGCCCTTGCAAAATTCTATTGAATGTAACATTCCAACTAGATAGTAAGCAAATCAGCGGTTGAAAGAAATCTGGCCTGGTAAACTAGGGTACAAAATGTGTGATCTGTGGTTGCCTCCCTTAGGTTGTATTGTAATTGCATATTTTTCTCCACCATGAGAAGCCTGAATGCAAGAAGTGCAAGGTGCTTATTTCTGTTGGCAGTCTTATAAATATTAAAAATGCATATTCCTTCCATGCTCGGCACGACACTGAAAAAACAGAACTAAGGTCAAACCTGTAACTGCAGATGTGCTTGCTAATTAGCAAAGCTTTGTGATACTGGATGTGTTCTGCTCTCATCAGAAAAATTAAAGGAACGAAATCCCAAACAGATTTAAAAAAAAAAAAAAAAATCCTAGCCATTGTTTCAGCAAATACGGACTGAAATTCTGTTTTCTGATTTGAAATTGTCCCAGGGTGCTGTGGAAGTATAGTTGTGTTTGCAAGCGCTCACATACTCTGAATAGCTGCTCAGGACGCTGTCAGGCATCAGTGACAGCTCTCACTTGGGCTAAATCTGTAAATCCATGGTGTAACATGAAACGTGATCCGGTGTTTGCTTATGCCCTTTCTGATTTAAATCTAGAGGAGGTCATTCTTTGATTATTGGGGGGTTTTGTTACTGATGCGAGACGCTCATGTTCATTGTTGTTCACTGATCTATGGAATATTCTTCTCTGTGACCATCACTTGAGATCTGCAAATGCAGGTGGCAGCAGCCATTATTTGCAGTACATGGCAAAGTCTAATTGGGCCATCTGCAGCCCAAAGCTTATTGTACCAGTCTGGGTCCTTCCTTACGGCACCGCTCGTCTGTCACCATCCACTCCCGTGTGCTTGTACTTAGGAGCAACAAGGACTCATTGTAGTCGTACCCTGCCAGCTAGAACTCTGGCTTTGTTGATTGCAGTGTTCATATTTTCAAGAATACTTCTTTTGCATCACGGATTTTGGTGTAGCATCAGTGGGCAAATTTCAGTGCATCGTTTATATCTAAGATTGTGACCCAGAGGAACCCCCTGCCCTTTCCCTAGGAGCACATTGCAGAACAGGTCTTAAAATCCACGCATGCACATCTTGTGCGTTTTCTGTCTGTAATGGAACGGAGTTTATCTGGACTTTAGATACAGGGTTTGTAAAACTGAAAAAAGAAAAGCAACTCAATAGCCAACCCTCTCATAAGGGAAATCATTATAAAAGTGCTGTTTACCAACATGATGTTACACTGGAAGATGTTCAGTACCTTCCAAAACTAATTTTTTAGATAACTTCTACAGAAAAAGATGTTAGACTCCTTTCCTGTAGTTACGCATTTCACTATCTTTGTTGTCTTTTATCTCTAATGACATCCTAACAGAGGAGTACTCTGGAGAAAGATTTGAAAGAACAAAATGGAGTGCTTCTGTGGGGAGGGAACTTCTGCCAAGTAAAAAGGCCAATTTGAGAGGAAGAGCAAATATTTGAAAGTCTAGCAAGGCTGTTTCTTGACAGTAAAGAAAGGCTGTAGAGACTTGAAAGCAAAGAAGTAGCTTATGTTATTAGAATAAGATAAAGGTCTTTGTACCGGCAATCAGAATTATTGTGAGTGAGGGAAAAAGGATTTGCTGTGGTCAGAAAAAAGGTTCTTGCCATTGTTGAGAGCTGCCTGGAAAGTCAATGTTCAGGCATATAAAGCGCACGCTGTAATAGTTATTACAGCTTTTTAGGTGTGAATAGAGATGGCCATATTGTTATGATGTATAAGGAAAAAAACTTTTACTTCAGTGTGATTCAGACCAAATGTCTAATTTGCAGATGTTGTCCAGGTTGTGTATCTGAGTATCAGAAGCATTTGTTGAAAGAAACAAAGGCTGGCAGAAAAGCCAGTGAAGAGACAGTTTTGGTTTTGCCAGGTTGAGCAGACATCCATCCATCCATCTATCCGTCCGTCCGTCCATCAGGGGATGTCAGGCTGAGATTTATTCTAGCTAGAAGAAGGAGGTATGGGGTTTTTCTCAGCTCAGCTTTAAGTGGTCAGAGGTCTTTGTCAAAATGCTAGCAATGTTTGTGTTTTCCACTTTTTAGGACTGTCTTTGCTGGAAAACTAGCTAAGTACCAGACCATGGCACTAAGGGGTCATGTTAAGCACAGAATAAATCAATTTGGAGACATACAGTGACAAGCTGTGTGATAGGCCCCAAGTAAAGTACTATCTTGTCAAAGATAGTGCAGCGTGTATTACAAAGTGTTATGCAAATTAAATGCCCAGACACAGCCAGTTCTCACTCATACAAATACTTGTAGAACTCTACTGATGGTTAATTTATTCATATATCTCTAGATCATGAAAATGTCTCAGATTTTAGCATGGCTGGTTTAGGTTCAAGTTTCAGGCTGCAGATCCAGTGATTGTTATTTTCTATTAATTCTTTTCTAGCACACAAGGTGGGAGCAAAACCAGTACTATGTGATTTATTTAGATAATCAACAGGGCTTTATAAATAAACAATGGCTAGTCTGGCAAAGGCTGAATCTCACTGCTGAAGATGACTGCTCAAATAACAACTTTACTTCTCAGAAAAGCTAGTTCTCAGCAAAATGCAGACTGTTTTTACTAGCTGCTCTGCAGATGCTCTTTTTCACGCTGTGGTAATTCATTCTGCCATGTATCTCTTTTGTCCTGTTTATAATTTTCAAATCTCTATCAGAAAATTCATTTTACATCAGCTCTAAGTAAAACTTAACTTTTGCTATTGTTCTTAGTGTCTGCTGAGAACCGTTTATACGATTAAGAGGTATTTTGATTAGATGAGGTGTCCAATTCGAAGGCAGTCAGGGGTTTTTAGCAAGGTTGTGGCTGGCTTTCATTTGATGTGACTCTGGTAATCACTGATGGCTCTTTGCTTGAGTAGTATAGTGGTATAGTAAAGCTACCGCACATGGTAAAAGTACCATGATATTACCTTGCTGTGCATTTCAGTTGGTGAACACAAACCACTTCTGTGCTACAGCCTCATCTATTAAAGGACAACATCGTTTATGCATCCAAAGTCTTCTCAAAACATGAGCTGCGAAATGTTAGCGGTAATATTTTGGCAAAGGCTTTGCAGGGTTACACCCAATTTGAGGTTCTCTATCAGTCTCCACATCGAGAGCATTGCAGAGGAACCAGTAAGCAAACCACAAATATTTTCTTTCAAACAAGGCCAGAGCGGAGAAAAGCAATCTGACCTGTACGGTTGGTAAATATGTGAAGATTTGTTAGCTAATTCTGTTAGCAGACGATGATGAGGAAGGATGAATAAATTTGATGTAATCAGAGTTATTTACAAGGTCTGTATTCAAAGTCCAGTTCCTTTAAGCAGAAGAGAAATCGAAGAGGTGATAGTTTTGTCGCAGATTTGAACATCTTTTCAGCCTGTCTCCTACTCATAAGCTCTCTAGTGTTTAAGATTTGTCCACAGGTGGTGAACTGCCAGGACATTTATGCAGAAGCAGTACTGTTCTGGTACGAGAATGCCTTGCCCTCCCCAGTTTATCACTAAGGCTACTGTAGTCCCTTCAGCATGTGCTTTTAATGTTGTTTTCTCATGGTATTTTTGCTTCTTCAGTTTCAGTCACTCACACGGTTGCACCAGAGCACTCTGTATTTTCCTCTTTGGACGCAGAGAAGTCCTGTTCGTTCGCCTGCTTTCAGTGGAGAGCTGGGGCACTTCTGTTGTTTCTGTGGCATTTGGGAATTCATTATTCTCCCAACGTTTCCATCCTCACTCTTTAGATCTACAGCATCAGATTTTAGAGCCATCCTGGCTAAAAACCTGTGATGACTGTGACGGCTGTTAGAGAGAGGAACTTCGACATTGCTTGGAATCTAGCTGTGTTTTATGCACCACTGTATTTACTAGGGACAGTAGTAACTAGGGCCACTTACAGGACTCTTCTCTTTAGGGATCCTGGCTGGTTTTTGCCTCTGAAGTTGTGAACCCAAGATCATATACGTTCTTTTTTTGAAGCTTTTACATACAACTTTAAGTATTTGCTAGTGGCTGTGCTACAGTTTTTTTGTAGCAAGAGAGTTTGGCCTCGCTTTAATTATGGGCTAGATCATATCTGTACAGTCCAGATTTCTTGATACCTCTCAGGGATTCTCTAAGAGAGGCTTCCTTGAGACAGTTGTGATCCAAGCAGAAGAAAGGCTGGAGTACAGTTTGTCCTGCTTTTCTGTAAGCCGTTAAAAGGTTTGGAGGGGTGTTCGTCTCGGTCCGTCGCCAGCTGAACCCCTCTGAATTCCAGGTGAACTCTGCACATCAGATTTACTGTGCGATTTCATAGGCAGCAGATAGATTTTTTTTTTTTTTTTTTTTTTTAAATCATGGTTGAGAGAGATTCTACTGAAGATGTCTTCTCACCTGTATGTAAACTAGTCTATAACTTCAAGTGGGATGAGAAGTTACTAATAAGAAAGTCCGCTGCATCTCGCTAAATTTCAAGCCACTTCATTAAGCTATCAAGAATAACAAGAATTGTACAGTCCTTACTCTTGTGTGCTAGCTCTTCCCATTTCAGGAAAGATCTTTCTCATGCAAGTGCTGTATTTGCTATACCATTTTTTTTTTCCTTACACACGTTTTATCCGAGAAATTACCAGTCCCAAAATGGCCACAGTTTTATAATCCTCACATACAATGAAAACTTAACTGAGGTTTTCTTTCCGTCAGATTCTCTTCTCCTTGCAGCAATCACACAGCATTACTCAAGAGCACTTCTGAACCTTTGCTCTGTAATCTGAACAACTTCTTGGCTTGATCATGTTTCTGATGCTCCCATCATTTGGCTATTAATAAATTATCATTTGAGTCTGTATTTGTGTAAAATATTAAAGAACACTTCTTTTTATCCATATGCCTTTATCTGTAAGCAGGTATTCTTTGTTTCCCTTTCTAATACTAAATTTATCAAACCAGAAGAATCGGCTGTGCATGCTGTCTGGCACCAGTTGTACGCTGAAGATGCTGAATAGCTGAACTCAATGATCTGAAAAGTGATTGGAGTTGGGTTAAGTGTGGCCAGACACGCAAATGTGTTTATAAAAATCTGCTTGCCAGTTAGGGATTACACTTAACGTTATTCCCAGGGCACGGCTAGATACGCTGTGCTTGGATGCAACGTTTGTTAGTGCAACGCTGCTGGATGTGTGATACGTAGCAGCCCTGTTTAGCTCTGGCAATCAGCTGGCACTCTCTGGTGTTTCGCTTCTGCTTCGGCTCACATCCAGAGATACCCTGTGCCTCAGAAAGTTTGTCCAGGGAAAGAAAGGACAAATAAAGTAATTTGCTAAGGATGTCTCATAGCTCATGTGGAGCAACAGCTCCAGACAAAGCGAGCATTGCTGTATGTGCAGGAGTTGAAACCGTCTCTGATTTCCCAGCAAGAAATACCGTTGTGCTTGAGCAAGTCACTGACTGTTCAGGCTCTTCAGCATTAATGAACATTGGTGTAGAAGATGTTCTAAATTTCCAGGCTTCAGTGTTTGAGTTCTCAATACAGTGTTGAATCACTGCAGAGGATACCCATTTGCTGACTCTGTGGACTCTACCAAATCACGTCTGAAGCAGAGGCTGAAGCCCGGAAGGCTGGAGGAGCCTTCATCTGCCCGCAGGCTTTCCGCAGAAACAAAGCGCGAGACCTGCCCGGCAGCCCTCACCCATCTATACGTTTGTACGTCACGGCATCTCGGCGGGGATTACTTTAAACGGAAACGTGCTAGACGGCTTGCTTTTGCATCTCTTTACAGCCGGCGCGGTGTTGGCGATGCGTACCTCCTCGCACAGTGCATGTCCTGTTCTCCGCCTCTGTGTAACTGGGGGGCGGGCGGTTGGATTCCAGCCTCATAAGCTAATCCATGGATTTCAAAGGTCATAACGTGCCAAGTTTTTATTGGCAGCAGCCTTAGATTTGAGCTGCCAGAACTAGGAATGCTTCTGAAGTCAAAGGGTACCAGCGCTCTGCTCTTGGGGTGCAAGTGGGAGTCCTGCCTGTAATTGCCACGCCAGTGTGAGAGCGGTGACGACCGATTTACTCATTATCCTTCTGCTTCGTTTAGCACTGACTGTCTGGATCTTACTTGGCAAGCGGATGCTTATCTGTCAAGCGCTGCTACTCTTGTTATTTCTGAGCATCGTTCTCATCTGCTAACTTGTTTTCCCTTTAACCCACGGTGCTATGTATTCTGCTTTGATTCATTGCTGTACCCATGCAATAGCTTTTAAATTCAGCCAGTGTGCGAATTAAAACAAAGCCCCAGTGGATTTCCTCTCTCAAGGGACTGGCAAGCTGGATCTCTGAGGAAGGTGTGATGGGGGAACCTTACCTGTCTTCAGTTCCTGAACACCTGCCATGTAACAGCTGATGGCGGTTGCGGACTTTCTGTCCTTTCTGGCAACTGGCCCCCGTTTCATCCCTGAACTCCTTTTCGTGCCTTATTCCTCTGCTAGAACTTATATTCAGAAGGAATTGCATGATTTTTTTTGCAAAAAAAGTGCTGCATCTTAGCATGTAGTTTCCTTTAGGCTTTAATAAGGAAGGATCGTTTACGGGAGGGAAAGTGGGGCTGGTTGTGCCCAGACAAAGGCTCGGGTGTAGCAGGATGTTTTCCTGGAATACGTGCATGGGCTGGGCACTCTCGGGCAGTGCTGCGGCAAGCGGGTAGCCGGTATCTAATGCGTGTGCTCACCTGGAGGTGAGCTTCAGGGAGACTTGTGTGCTCAGCTGCGTGCTGCTGGAATGCCACAAGGTGTCACACTTACTTAAACTACCAGTATGTGTAAATTAATCTCTAACGTCTAAAACACATTTGCCATCTTTCATAGGGTACGTTTAATCTCGGTAGTGTAGTTAGTTAAATGTTGTCATGTTTGTGCCTCGGTAAGGCCCAGGAACGGAGGAGGTAGCCAGTGTCACGGGGTGGTGTTTCAAGAATAGGGTGGGAGGAAATGCTGTGTTGCTTCCCCAGGGAATCAAATGAGCAGTGGAACTAGCAGGCTCGTAGGAAAGGATGGTGGCACAGGCACCAGGTAGCACTGTAGCATTAACTGTTTATTCAGCACATCTCTGAACTACCCCAAAACAATTGCTCTCTCTAGGACTTTTTTGAAGGAAAAGTGTGCCCAGGTGGCCAAGGGGCCCAAAGCCTCCTGGCTTGTATCAGCAATGGCGTGGCCAGCAGGACTAGGGCAGTGATTGTCCCCTGTACTCAGCACTGGTGAGGCAGCACCTCGAATGCTGTGTTCAGTTTTGGGCCCCTCACTATGAGAAAGACACTGAGGGGCTGGAGCGCATCCAAAGAAGAGCAACGAAGCTGATGAAGGCTCTAGAGCACAAGCCCTGTGAGGAACAGCTGAGGGAACTGGGGTTGTTTAGCCTGGAGAAAAGGAGGCTGAGGGGAGACCTTATCGCTCTCTACAACTACCTGAAAGGAGGTTGTAGCAAGGTGGGGGTCGGTCTCTTCTCTCAAGTAGCAAGTGAATAGGACGAGAGGAAACTGTCTCAAGTTGCACCAGGGGAGGATTAGATTGGATATTAGGAAAAATTTCTTCACCCAAAGGGTTGTGAAGTGCTGGAACAGGCTGCCCAGGGAAGTGGTTGGGTCACCATCCCTGGAGGTATTTAAAAGACGTGTAGATGTGGTGCTTAGGGACATGGTTTATTGGTGGAGTTGGCAGTGCTAGGTTAACAGTTGGACTCGATGATCTTAAAGGTCTGTTCCAACCTAAATGACTCTCTATAGCTTGTGGAGGTGGATCTGCAGCAGGTGTATTTGCTGTGAGATTTAATTTAACATTTGCAATTCTTTTCTTAAAGCAAAAGAGATTGGAAATTTGTAACATAGAACAAGATGTCCAAGGAAGAGAAGGGCATGGCACAAGTTCTCCTTTATTCATAACTTCCCTTCAACCAGTCAACGAGTGAAAACCATAAAGCTCACAATAAGACTAATCTTGCTGGTCCCTCAAGCCTGTGGCATCATCTCAGTGTAACAACTAACAGCTTCCATATGGGCAAGCGGCTTCTCCCTCTTGAGTGACAGCTGGGCACCTGAAAGGCACAGGGTGAGAAAGCAAATAGTGGCAACGGAGCTGTGGATGTGTCTGGGAGTGTTTAAGTGACTTCTGTCTGGTAAGTTCCTAACCCTGAGGGAAGTAATAGATTTGCCTGAAAGCCTGTTACCTCTGTTATTCGTTGGGTTTTTTTCCTTCTCACAAAACATATCATAATAGAAATTTTCTTTTTCATCCTGTCTCACAGTGGAGTTAAATTCCCTCAAGGACATAATTTTCAGTGTGAGTCTCATCCTTAAAAGAAATTGAGGTAACTACCTGTACTTATAGCTTACTCTCATTTCTCCTTCCCTCATGTCTTTGTCATGAAAGTTACCATCTTTTTCTTCCTAAACTGCTTTTATTTTTCAAGTCAGGCTTCCAAGAAACAAACCTGTTTTGTTTGAAGTCTGTCACTTGTATAAATTTGTATAAAGAGCAAAATGATCTTAAGTCATCCTTGTTTTGCAGGACTGTCTCGCTTGTTGCAATGGAAAAGGAACAAAAAGCACGGTTAGGGGAAAACTGGTGGGGCTTTCACTAGGCATGGTTAACAATAGATAGCATTAGAAAATGCTAATGCCAAAGCATAGAGTCAAAATTCCATTGTGGAGCAATTTGACCCTGTTGCTAAAAATGTACTTTAATTGAAATGAGTGAAATGAGTTATTCTTGGTCCGTTCCTTGCATCCCAATCATGCAGCACAGAAACCTGAGAGTCTGCAGTTCAGCCCCTGTGAGTTCTCAGCTGCAGGGGCTCTGTTGACATCTCTTTCTCACTTTGACTGAAAGCGGCAAAACTTTCACAGCGAACATTGGTAATTTCCAGTGGGCTCCAATCTTAATGCCCTTCAATGATTATTTTTTTTTCTTTTTTTTATATGCATTGGAATTATAGCAACTTATTTCATGTTTGGCAATGAGTTGAGTATATTCATGAATAAACACTGCCTTTATGTGCAACAAAAATTTAACTCTTAGCAAAATCCATTTCCTCTGAGGAAATGAGATGTCTCCTAGTCTGTAGGCTCTGGATAAAATAAGGTGTCTTACGGTAAGCGCACCGGTTTCCCTGACTTTTTTTTGAAAAATTGAAGGATGTGGGGAAGCCAGTAGCGCAGTAAACAGGAGACTTGGCTGCATCTGTGCACGCTGCTCCCCAGTTTGCTGGGCACGCTACCTTCTGCATTCTCCGCTGGCACTAAAGGCAAGTGCTCTGCAAATGGGAAAGAATTGGTTTTAATGATAAAACTCGCAGCAATCTCAAAGGCAATGGGAACCTTTATTTTGATTATTTTCAATGTATTGACATTGTCCTTTTATGCAAACTTAACTGTAAAACACTCTTGAGATACTGCATAGAAAATACACATAGGGAAAAAAACATATATACACTTTCATAAAAATAGAATACATCTTGGCAAAATTACTTGTGTACAGTGTATTGACATTATTGAACCAAACTTACATCATCTTTGCAGAAAAATGTTCCATTTGCAAAAAAACCCAAAACATTTTAACTGAGTTGAGAGTACTGAAATGGATATGGTTTGGAGCTAAATAAATGGCTATACCGGAATGTCAGAGTAAAAAAAAAAAAAAAAAGAGTTATAAAATACCTGCTGTATAAAGTAGAAGTAGCCATGTTGTTTTTTCTTCCAAAAAATAGTGACATCTCTAAACTTGCATGGAAATGTACCAGTTCCAAATTCTGCTGTAGATTCTTTAGCTGAAAACAAACTTCAATATCATTTGTTTCAGCATTTGCAACCATTAGGTATAGTGGTATTTGGGTTTTTTGAGGACACAACGTAGTATATTACAGCCCTAATTCTATCAGGTATTTGATAAGAAAAAAAATCTAATAGATATACAATTGTAAAACACTTAGCAACCTTTAAAATATGTAGACCACTTGAAATTACTTTTTTTTTTTTTTTCTTCTGGTTAGGCTTTTCTTTAGTTGCTTTCAACAGAGGCTGCTCCTTGCTTACTGCTTTGACCACGTACTTCAGCTCATACTTTCATTTTTCTGCTGGTTTTCAGAACGAACTGTGGGAAATGACTACTCCAGTGTAATAAATAAAGCAAGTGGTAACAGGTCCTCACAGCCATTGGTTTTCCTCTTGAATTGGAATAATGGGACTGAACGAGCAGCCTCGGGGAAGGAGGGGAAAAAGAAAAGAGCATAGCACCGCTTTCAAGTGACGTGGTTCACAACTGTTTGGCAGGCAGCAGAGTCAGTCTGGAAGTGGTGATACCCACCGGCATTTACGAATGTGGTTAAAATACTGCGATTACTGTCAAGTAGTTTTGATGTTTAATAGGGATAGGCTGACACAGCTATATAAACAATGAAGGTTGTCCGATACTCAATATTTCCATCGACGCTGTAGGACAAGGCTCTGACTCCCATGCGGTAAGTCTTGGGCTCTCGCAGCGGTCGGGTGGTGAACACGACTCCTTTCAAGTTCTCATCTCTCAGGGCAAATGGGATTGCTGGGTCCTCGTCTGCCATTAAGAAAGTTGTCCTTGGGTGCATGACTTGATCGTGAGTATAGGCAACCAGCCGGATTAAATCCTGACCGGCAGCTATGCCGAAGGGGAGGGAGAGGAGTTTGTATTCCAAGGCGTAGGTACTCAGATCACACTCCAAGTCGTTGGCTGGGCAGTTTTTGAGACAGAACCTAGGAATAAGCAAAGCACTTTAGCCCCGGGAGAAGGCACGGTATCATAAGTGCTGCAACAGGTCTTAAAGCAGAAATTCTTCCCGTTTACCCTGTTGCAGTATGCAGATTAAAACTTCTCTATAAAGATAATATGCTCATGCACTCTTTAGCCATTGTCCCTTTAAAGTTGCAGCCCAGTTTAGTTTCCCATTTTCCCTCAACAGGATCATCTCAGAATGTACCAAGAGGTAATGTAAAGATATTGGATACAATATTTGTCGTTGAAGTCAATGGTGTATGTTTTAGTGACGTTGCGCTCAAACATTAGAGTTGAAAAGGTTGGTTTAAAATGTATCGGGCAGCTCCGTTTGGGGTGCCTGTGTGTTAGAGCATAAAATAAAGAATTTAGAATGAAGAAGGGCAGAGTAAATTTTACTGCTATTAATCCAAAGTCAAAATAAGAGATCTTTGCTAGCTCTGCTTGTCAGTGCTAACAGAGGTCAAAGAACATTATCCATTTCAACTTAAGTGTCATTCCAGTTCAGTTTGATCACAAAAGATGGTTTCTGACTGCGAAGCAAGCTATTTCCTTGAGTATATTAAAAGATTAAAAGAAATAAATATGTTTTTTCCAGAACAGGGAAATAGAGTAACTTAAAAATAACAAAACTTACTGTAGTGTTATTTTCAAGACTAAAAGAATATTTTAAATGCTTTGAAATTGATGGTAAGTTAGGCCTTCAGAGAAGTCAGTCAGAAAAACTTAGGTGCAAAGGCAGCCCGTAAGTGACAAACGAATGACACTGAATCAGCAGAAAGAATCGCAGCGCGCTGCCCGCCGGGGTTCATACAGTAAAGGAACATTCTGGTGCTAGTTCCTTTTGAACTAATAGTAAAATGCTGCATGGATACTCAGCGCCAGCCAGCTCGCCTGCGCCACTGCTTTCTGGTTCTGCTGCATGGGAAACATGGAAAACTGCTGCTCAAGAAACCGATGATCATCTTGAGTGGTAATGCTTTACCTTTTGCTAGTATGAGCTTTACTGCTGTCAGTCAAACTTAGATAAAGTTTCTTCTGATGAATACAGGTTAAGGATCCGAGCTTGGGGTGGGTGAAAAGGGGCTGAAAATAAAACGTACCCAGAAAGAGGCTCTCGCTGATAGTTAGGTGGACAAGGCGTGTCTATGCACTGGTAGCTTCCTCTCATGTTGAAACACATCTGATTTGATCCACAATTAATGTTCTGTTCGAGGCACTCATCAATATCTGAATGTAAAAAACAGGCAAATAATCAGCTGCTGGTACTTAGATGAATTTAACAGTGAAAAACTAGGTGGGCCAGTAGGGGCTGAGCAGACTGCAGAGTGTCCCTCTGCCCACGGTGAAATCTTTCAGAACCCTGCCTTGCTGTTTGAGACACTGGAGCCACTCGTTCCAATAACTTGATCTATTATTGTTGGCATTTTATTACTGTGCAGGATGGCGTATTGTGCAAGAGCGGCCCTAGAGCCACGATCCAACATAAACCACAGTTGTCTTGTCAATAGAGGCTAATTAGGTCGTTTGTGGGTTGGTGTTTTTTTTTTTGTGGATCAGAAAATCTGACAGTACCTTTTCTTGACAGAGGCAGGTCAAAAGAATTATATTGGGTTTGACCTAGAGCTGCTGTCCACTTGCCTGGAGTTAAATGTGTAACGTAAGGTCACATGAGGAAACTTCAGAGAATAAGAAGTTGCATTTGTCTAATTTGCTGGTGTTTTATGAAGCATTAAAATGTGAATATAAATATTATAAATATTTAATAAATATAAAAACTTCTGAAACTTGAAATTTGGAATGCCGAATCTCATATAGCAAATTCAAAGAGGTGGCTTATATGTGTACTGAATATGATTTGATTCTTATTTATTTACAAATATATTTCTGAACACTCAAAGGGATCTCTGTACCTTGACAGGTTTTGCCATTGGGCATAAGGCGATAACCAGATGGACAAGTGCACTGATAACTTCCCAGGGTGTTTCTGCATTCATGCTGACAGGTATCTCTGGTTTCACATTCATCGATGTCTGTGGAAAGAAACACGAACACGTACACATCGGGATTATTTGAACCTGGTATTGAACCGAGGTATTTTTTGTCCTATTTCTATACAAGCGTATGGACAGTCTTGGTGGAAGTTGTCTGGATCTTGTTTTCTGATGGGGTTGAACGTCTAAGACTAGCAAGTCCTTTCACACCTTATCTTTATAACTTTTTAATAATTAAGTCAGCTTTCAGGGGATCCTCACCTCTTTTGATAGCAGCCATAATACGTATTCTAGCTGAAAAGACCGGTCCTGATACAGAGTTCTGGGAAGAAAGGGGGACGTGCAATCTGTCTATATTGACAAGGTTATACAAATACAGTCTTGCCTCAAAAAGCAAGCTGAGCTGCCCGATAATGAGGTTTTAGGCAATACGCTTAGGAAATACCTAGATTAGTTATCTTGCCAGAGGAAGCCTTGACAGTAGGGCATTTGTTCTTACAGTTAATCTCTCCTCAGGCAAAGCTGTTTCCCTTCCAAACTGATCGTCCTTATGCCATGGGGATGAATTAAGCTCAGTATCTGGAAACGCTATCAATAAATGCTCTTTTTAACTTTTTTTATCTTCCTCTCAAATATAGAAGTACCAGACCACTTTATGGAAAATTTTCAAAGCACACTAGTGTGATTTAGACACAGATCATATATAATTATAATTTCTTTTGAAACGCCCGTCTAATTCAGGACAGCAATAGAGATCCTACTCAAGTTAGTCTCGTGCAAGAGTTAAGACTTGCATGATTAAAACAGTGGAAGGAAGGTCTTTGCTTCCCCTCCCTTCACCTGATTTACAGGGGTTGCATTAGATAAAAATGCAAACACAGAAGAGAAACAGATGTGACTGTAGAAATTTACAGTATGTTGTTATCAAATCCTGATGGTTGTCTATTGAAAGAACTTTCTTTAAAAAAAAAGCATCATTTGGGTGTATTTTTCATATTAAACAGTACTTTTTAAATTTAGATGTGTATTCCAATGAAACAGAAGTACAAGAATATTAACTAATTCAAACTGGAAGCTGGGGTGAAGATCGTAGATCTTAGCTTAACCCTTTCATTAGTGATAGCTATATTCCTAGGTCTTTCAATTAAAGTGCTATACCCATAACAAACTGCATGTATACAACTGCTGAAACGTCTTTATAATGTAAATACAAGGTTTGATGTCTCAGTATCTATAATTTTTATTAATAAAAGCATATTCATATTTTTCAACCTTATATATTGCTAGATAATTATAGCAATAATTCTGGTTGCTAGAATCTCGCTGTAGATCACTGTATTTATCCTGGAAGGACGTTGTGGCTCCTATGAAGCGTCACTGGCATATATGCTAGGTTGAGGCACATAGCTAACGCACCACAGACTGCCATGTTAAATGCACTGCGACAAGCTCTAGTAAGGCCTAGACTGCAGTACCCTTAGTCCTGAGCTCAGCAGTATTATCACAAAATAACTAAGTATTTTTTTTCTTAAGATACTCAAAATGTGAGTTAAGTTGGCAAAATCGGGCTTAAGAGAAGCGTATTTCAAAAGACTAACTCGTTTTTATTATCTCCATCTGTCCTTTGTGTAAAGCATCAGGGCTGGTGATCCCTCCTGACAGACAAAGGCGAGCCCTGGCTCAGAGCGCAGCGGTGGCCCCTCTCCAGCCCAGGTCTGTTCGGCTTTCCAGGGCAGGGAGGGGAACACGCTCGAGGGAGCCGGGGCGCGAGCGCCGTTTCCTGGCTCTAGACCAGCAGTTACAGAGGCTCTAGATCCACGGACGCTAACTGCTGCCGCATGAGAAAAACCTGGCATTTCTGGCTTTTGAGCAACCGTTTTGGGGGTTTTTGTTTGTTTGTTTGAACTTCTTAATTTCTTCACATTTAGTACAGATCAGTCAATGCACAGTACAGGCTGGTGTTCCTTTTGACTTTCACGAGGAGCTGAATTAAATTTTCAGTACTTGTGAAAATAGCAGCATTGCACTGAAAAACCTCAGAAAAGCTCACGGAGTAAGGAGGAAGTGAGCTAAACGCTTGATAGTTAGAGGTGCCAAATACCTTTGTTTCCTGTTGGTCTTAGAGTGTGCTCTGAGGCTTTGCACCTCTTAAAAAAAAAAAAAAAAAAAAAAAAAAAAAAAATTGGGGCAGAGCTTGCCAGTTACCGGAACTACCCTGCTCTCCTCATCACGGAAAAAGTGGCAGTGCTGCCATTGTCACAACTTACGACAAACCCCCTATTTGTTTACTTATAATCAGTCTCTCCATGCTCAGTGAATTACATTACAACCCGCTATATATCATAGCTATACGATTAATTTAAAAGCTTCTGCTTATATTGCCCATATGGCAGTGACTGTCTGTCCTGTAGCAGTGCTGGCACTGGCCCTAGTGTGCTCAATTCTAAAATCTTTATTCAAAACCTTTTTGAACCAGATTATCACTACCATCAGTGGGAGTCTGACATAAGCAATATCCCCAGGACTAGACTGGGTCTACTGGTGTGTTTTGAAGTGTGAGAAAATTCACAAAGGTGAGCTACCGTAATCAGAAGAAAGAGAATAACAGAGGGAAATAAAAGAATAACAGAGGGAAATAATTTGCAAACACACAATAAGCAGCGCAATTAAAACAAGAGGTTACAAGGAGGAGGTTTGAAAACGTTTTTGCTACAACGTGCTCAGGAGACAAGAACATGCAGAACTCTCTGAATATTTATCAGGGTAGTATGAAAAAACCCACAGCACCACAAACCATCAGCCCCTGGTATATATGAAACAGTAACCTAAGAATAAGGACCAAAACAAGAGAATTGCATAGATACGACTGACATTTACCTACACATCTGTCATTTCTGCCTCATAGCCTTCAGGACAAGTTTCTCTAATGTTCCTTCTAGTCCTGGAGAAAGGTATTCTGCTGTTCCTATACTCTGAGAAGGAGCTGTAGAGATTTGAGGAGTGCCTGTAATATTGTTGAGGTTGATAGTTGTCTCTCACAGGGGAGAATTGAGCATAGTTATAGCTATTGTAATAGGCACCATAATTTGGCAATCTCTCCAATCCAGCGCAAGATTTCCCATCACCTAATAAATGTTGTCCAGGTGGACAGATACACTTGAAGCTGCCGGGGGTGTTGGTGCATTGAAATGCACAGGGTTTAGGCACTTGTTCACATTCATTAATGTCTGCTCATGTGACATGATCCAGAGCAACAAACCATGTGGAAAGGAGAAAAAACAAACAAACAACAACACATAACTATATGTGTATATATATACATGTATACTTATCTCAGTCTGTGGAACAAACTGAAGACATAAAAGTGAGATCTTGAAGGCAGTAAAATACAGAGAACACAATGCCAAGGAGGCAGGTTATTCTATCCTGTACAGTAATATACCTGTATTCTTCCTGTAAGGCTGCTCGTGACATAAGACTGTGCTCACACAGGACGAGAACTCTGCTGAAAGTCTGGCCTCGAGTGTTACTGAAGGTAAGGTGTGGCTATAAAACAGGGATCCAAGTCTGTTCCCCTGCTTTTGCAAAAGCAGGGCCGTGTGATAGCCTGAAAGCTGCTGGCTGCGGTGTCTGCTGGTTACCAGAAAAGATGCACTCTGAGAAACAAGTGGCCCTTAGGACGCACGCTGTTCATCGCTTCAGCCTAAGCTGCTCACTACTACTTCAGCAATTATTTTTTTTCTTAAGTGCTCCACAGATGGGTGGGAGAAGCTGTCGGGCCCTTCTTTAAAGGAGGATACTTAACACGGAGCATTCGTGAGAACTACAGCGTTAGAAATTCATTCAAGCTGGCACTGAGGGAAACTCAAAAGCTCCGATACGGTTATTGTAGTCTGCGTCGGGGGGAAAATCAGGTCTCGAGGACATGTCACAGGGCTGCAGGGGAAGGAGGTCAGGTACGTTCTAACCTTTCACGTTGTTATTGGTCATTCCAGCTACGAAAGGTTGGAGACTTAACAGTAAATATTAATTCACTTCTGTACAATTAAGAAATAGAATTTTTTTTTTCCCCAAGGAATGCTTTTTTGTTTGTTTGTTTCCCTTTAAATTGTAATCCAAAGTAATTTGACCAACCCTAGCAGTAAATATCCATCCTTAAATCAAAACAGAGTAGTGAGCATACAAAGTATGGTAAAGGGTTTAAGGATATAACATGAGTGTCCTTCACGCAAAATAAAGTAAATATGAGTGCTCTTGGACACTGTAGGACCAGGCCTTTCTCCCACAGTCTCTCTGGCACTACCAGAAAGAAATTTTCTAAAGTTTTCATCGAGTTACTTCAGGCCCAGCTGAAAATTTGACATATACGGTATTCCTTTTCAGACTTACATTCATTCTTTACTAGAAAAAGACAAAAATCTGCTAATTCCAAACAGGAATGTGCAACTCTGCAATGACCAGAAATAAATAACCTGATATTAACATACATAACAACATATCTATAATTGACATATAGTATAAACCTTTTTCTGCTAGAATTTAAAGATGATCTTAATGGTGACTCAATAAGGGTTTAATTATTTCATATTAGTGGAAAGTGTGTATTCTTTAAATTATTATGGTAAAAATGCCATTAAGCTAGCGTTATTACAGTTTCATTTTGGTTCCCTCTGAACCAACCATATTTTGAGCATAGTTTGTAACCCTCCAAGACACAAATGCATGATAATGGTATTTAAAAAGTAATACTGTTCAGAAACGTAGTAGAATATTAGATTGCATTTTTATTAAGTGTTTAATACTTTATATATTTTAAAGTTTCAAAGAATTTTTGGGGGTATTAATAATTAAATATTTTGACAGTTGGAAATCCAGGGATAATTATTGCAGAGTATTGCAGTATCTTCCAATTGTTATTTCACAAACACATAACTGAAACTTTATATATTAGTTGAAATATCGTTAGGGTAAACAAGAGAACTTCATTTTTAATACAGCAACAACTAATACGAATTTTAAGTTTATATTCCTTCATTGTGTGCTTAAGATGAAAAACGTATTACTCTCATACATGTAAAAGAATACTGAAACTCGTTATTTCCTTAGCGCTCAACTATTTTCTAATTGCCGAGTTTAACATTCTTTACCTGCATAAAACAGACAATAGGTATATGTGCACTAACATCTTTACAACAACCACTGTCCTTGGAACAAGTTGTGGCTAAGCAGCGTAAGACTATCATAGAAATATGAAAGAAAACAGGTGAAAATTCGAGCAATTTCTTTCATAGGATCGTCCTGTGCCATACAAGCAAAACTGAAGGCAGCAAGTCACTTGCATTTATACCATAGCCATCCCTGTGCGAAGCGACCGCTGACTGACTGGTAAGCCTGAGTCTCCACTGGACAGTGTCCCTTTGATTACACGCTATAAATATTAAATATTTACAAGAACAAGGTGAAATGACTTCTTTGAAACTAAAATAGCTAAATTCTTATGCATTCTTTAACTTGAAGAATAATACTTGATTTTAAATTCTAGATAGCCTTGCACGTGTTATATGCAAAAATGCTCTATAACAGCTTTTGATAATGCCCTTCCATCTATGATATGGCATGTTGAGATCCAACACAGGTCACAGAAGTATTGTAATTCAGTTAAATGGACATGCATATATCTATGGGTGTTGTGATGACAAATGAGCATCTTATCCGCATCCAACAGACAGGGAATTATGACACACAGGACTTCACCCAGAGTAAAAGTGGCACAGGTAGGAACAAAGCTCAATTCTTCTGTTCCAGTCTGGTGTCCTACTTACTTTTCAACTTTTCCCTGTGCTCACTGGAAGCATTAACAATAAAGACTGGATTTTATTAACAACATGTGAACCAACATCTTTGATGCATCTGTATTTTAAATATATTTTTAAGCAGATAAAAATTCAAAGGTGCATAAAGGTCATACTTTAATTTAAGAGGGAGCTTCAGTGCTCCTTGGTCAGAACACAGCTTTAGGGCAACTGCTAGTGTTTTGTGAAAATCTGTAGTCCTAGACTTTATATCTAGCTTATTACTGTCAGAAATTTAAATGGTTTTAATATATGTTGAGTCTGGGATTGATTTTAGTTCAGTAAAGGGGCAGCTGGTAGAAGTAATGTCTTGGTCTACAGCCAAACAGTTTCTTACTGCAATTTAATCTCTTTAAAAAAAAAAAAACAACATTCCTGGCTTTTGGTAGTCTAAAATTGTAGGTTGTTTAAAAGGAAAAAAAAATCCTGCTCTCCAGAGCAGCTGTTTATCACTTATGAAAGCTAATCTTGAAGAAGTCATCATGGAGGAATGCTTCTCTGATATGATACATGAGAGCAACTGAAACCAACTTCACTTAGTGTCATATACCAACATTCATAAATCATTATTATCAGGATGGATCAGCTATTATATTTTAAGTATTCTACATAAATACAGAAAGGGTGAATCTAAGTGATTCCAGTGCCATCCTGAGGTCTATTAAATGCCAGGGGAAGCGTTATGCACTTGCACTGACACCATACACTAACTCTCTTGCTGTCCACGTTAAAGCTATGAGAGCGTCCTTCAAATGCTATGCATGTGTGCGTGGGAGAGAGCTCTGCACGTTTTTATGCCAAAAGGTTCTACGTAGATAGCACAGGGGAGTAACTACATGGTCAGCATTCCTGTGACCGACAGGAATCCTCCTTCCCTGCTGTGATCCACCCAAACCAGAAAGGGGAGCGTTGAGTGATAAATGTGTCTCCGCTTCCTCCACTCTACCCATACGGGGAACGCCCTTCGCAGTTCTAGCGGGCGGGTAAGCATGCTTGTGCCGTTCGCTGGCAGAGGCGAGTTCTGGGTGTATCGTGCCTCTTGCAACACACTTCCTTTGGGTGTTCTCCTGGAGGGGAATCCACATCCCTCCCTGCTTGACTGCCTTCAGGTGTGAATCCGTGCAGTCCAGGGTATAGCCAGGCACATTTCACTGTCCAGTCAACTAACAAATCTGACCTGATTTTTGTAAGTGAAGCCTCTTGTGGAGTGGTAGCTTGCCACATCCATCCACCAGTGCTCTGAGACCCCTGTACGCTTTGTTTTCAAAGTATGGACCTATAACAACCTCTGTTTGGAATCATTTAGTTTTGACTGTTTGTTCTGAGTGGGACGCTTTGTTTTAGGTGGGTAATTCTGAACTTCAGAGCAAATTTGTCTATATAGCATAGTCTTCAAATGGGATAGCATTGTTGGATATGTTACAGCAGAAAGACCAGCCGAAAGCAGCAGCAGAAAACAGACGTTACTAATGCGACTGGACAGCTTACCCACACAAGGTCTTCCAACTCCCTGGGACCGATAGCCTCGTGGACACACACAACGGTAACTTCCTCGTGTGTTCTCACAGATCTGGTTATAGCGGCACTGGTGGGTTCCATCCCGGCATTCATCAATGTCTGCAAGCAACAAGGCAAGGGGAAGTAGTCAGATTTTTCTTGAAACTTCTTACAGCTTTAAGCTTCATCGTGTAGAAGGCAGGCAGTTAAGCCACAAGTGAATTTGGCCCTCTAGATAGATTTGACCTCTGAACATACACTTTTCTTAGGTGCCGTGATTAGGCGTTACTCTGTAACAGTTTGTGTTACGAATCACAATCTGTGTTTCACAATCTGAAAGCAGATTTTGAGCAGATACAGATAAATTTTTCAACCGTATTGCATTTACACACACTTTTTCCATTAATTTTCAAAACTTTTCATTGAGGTTTCCAATGTGATCAGCTACTCTCCAAAGAGAGAGAATCCATCTTCCTGTCATATCCCACTAGAAAAAAAGATTTGGTAGTATATGTAACATCGGTTATGTTTAAAAGCATCCCTGATAAGCAGCAAGTGATCTTGATTCAGAGCTCCCGAGACAAACTCTTAAGAAAGCATTCACCCATGGGGCAAAACATTTCAGTCAATGAACAATTTGTAGAATTCAAGGTGGCAACGCAGAAAAGATGCTGAGGAAAACCTAACTGTTCTTTCTTAAGAGCAATGGAAAACTAGAAGTGGCAAGGATACATCTATTCTTTTAATACCAATTACAAAAAAGTTATATACGTGTGTTCCCATAAATGAAAAAAAGTTGGTGCCTTAATATGTGCAAATCTTAATAACTAGAGAGGGACTACCTCCAAGATTATTTAAAAAAAAAAAATTCATCGTTGTCCCTGCGTTTACCGTCATTGCTCAGTACGTTAACACTTCTACTCACCAATACAAGTTCCATTTTCTGCTTTGGTCATTCCATTGGGACACAGATCAATGCACTTATAGCCACCACGGGTGTTTTTGCAGAGTTGATCAGGCCTGCATACGTTCTGCCTGCACTCATTTACATCTGATTTAAAAAAAAAAAAAAAAAAAAAAGGCAGAAGAATGGAAATGAACTCACTTCCTTCTGCTCAGCTCCTAAAGAGCAGAATAATCCAGCTGCAATTATACTGCGTACGTGCATTTGAATGCATTTCATGCCCATTTATCAGTCAGCCCAATTCCCACTTCCTCTGGCTTTTAGTACTGCTTTACAAATAAATTCAGAAATACATACAAAGTATATCATCCATAGTAGGATTTTCATTCATAAAGGTTTCCGATAACAAATACAGCAACAGATAAATGTTGAGCTATGTCCCTTGGAAAGAGGGAACGAACATTCAAAAATTCATTCATACCCATGCATTTTCTGCCCTTTAGCTGGTATCCGGATCACAACCACAGTGGAAGCTTCCTACAGTATTGAAGCAGCGCTGATGACAGGAGTTGGACTCTTGACACTCATTAACATCTGTTGAACAATACAAATCCTTGATACCATAGCTGTGACTTGCCTTGTCGTCATTTACCTGAACAGTGTTTTGGTTGAGTCAACATTCCGGACTCTGCTTTGAGCTCTAGTTATTACACTATTGAAGTATGTTCAGAAGTGTTTTACTTCTCTCACTTCTTCGTAAGAGGGAAAAAAAAAACCAAACCAAAAAAAACCCAACCAAAAACCCACACCACAAAAAAACCCCAACAAACCCCCCAAAACCACAACCTTAATAATGAAAAATTATAGACACCGTATTTGGAGATGCATCTTTTAAAAAGTTACTTTCAGTTGTGTGAAAGACAGCATTTTCAATTTATGAAGGCTAGCACCAAAACCCAACGACCTCTCCATACCTTGGCAGCTAAATCCATCAGCTGTCCTCCTAAAGCCGTTCCCACATCTAACCACGCAGCGGTACGAGCCAATGATGTTTTCACAGTCCTGGCCAGCATGGCAGGTGTGTCCACCTAACGCACACTCATCAATATCTACAATTAAAAAACGAGCTGTAAACCTCACTGTGTCAAAATGAAACACAGATTAAGCAGTGTCTTGAGCATGATCAACTATGAAATACTTGATTGAAAATATATTCAGGTATGAAATAATTAGAATACCACCAATAATTTATATTCTTATAATGAGAAAATGGCCCAGCCCGAACAGAACGTTTCCCTAGCGATTTAAGTGCCATGGGGCTTTTTGTGTCCAACCTGCCCACAGCAATACTTATCTTACCCTGACACGTTCTGCCATCCGCAGAGATAGTGAGGCCTTTCGGACAGGAACAGTAGTAAGATCCCATGGTGTTATGACAGGTATGGGAGCAAGGATTTCGTCCAGCACATTCATCTTCGTCTGGAAGAAGGAAACGTTTGAAAAACCAGTGAGGCTTCACAGGACTTTACAAGAAACGATGCCAAACAAGCCCTTCGTAAGAGGTATATGTCTGGCAGAGCCCCAAGGGCAAAACTAGATCTAGCAATGGAGCAGCTTCATAGAAACAGTTCAGCGGTGCGTTCTCCACTTGTATTTTTATGGTTACCAAACCTACACTAAACACGGCTCGCTGGAAACTTGTGTTGGCTCTGCAGGACTGGGTCACTACCGCAGTGATGAATGTTTGATACAATCTTTTCCAGAGAATCTCTTTACAACAGAACAGATGGGTTTCTGTGTTAGACTTAAGGTTTCCTAGATACACGTGCAAAGATTACTACATGTTCCATATTAAAGTTTTAGAACTCACATTGTTTTACAGACGATACTGCAAGTGGAAAATTGTTTTAGCGACCTTATTTTCAGTTTTCCTGGTTTTAAACCTTTTGGATGGTGTAGTGTTTGTTTCTTGTATAATTTCCTTAATTTATAAGCTTTCAAGGGGCAATGAAGTAAGTCCACAAAAGTATATTAGATGATTGTTCCCTAAAACAAATGTGACTCAGTCATCTAGAGGAGACAGCTAAAATGCTCATAACCTTCTCTTCACCTTCATCCCCCAAGCAGGAACTTGTGGGCTGTTGTCTAGGTCGCCAACACTCGTCCCTCCTTCCACACAGATCACGTAAGTGCTTCGTTGCTTTGCAGGCTCAGCAGATACTGTGGCTCAGTGTGCCCCAGTTGTGTCTGAGGTACTGACGAAAAGCTGTCTGGGCACTACTTATATTCTAGATGAGTACAGAAGTGAAGTCTTCATCTGCCTTTGGATCCGCGCCCTTTTATCAATGGTAACTTACACTTTCTGAAGTACATACTGCATGCTTTGAAACTCCGGATAAAGGTGATGTAGATTCTGGTGGTTGAGTACTGCATCCAGCTCTGGGGCCCCCAGCACAAGATAGACGTGGGCCTCTCAGAGCAGGACCAGAGGAGGCCACAGAAATGGTCAGAGGGCTGGAACACCTCTGCTATAGAGAAGGGCTGAGAGAGTTGGGGTTGTTTAGCCTGGGGAAGAGAAGGCTCTGGGGAGACCTGATTGCAGCCTTTCAATGTATAAAGGGGGCTTATAAGAAGGATGGAGAGACTTTTTACCAGGGCCTGTAGGGACCCTGGGAAAGAGCCAGGACAAGGGGCAACTGTTTTAAACTAAAAGAGGGTAGATTTAGATTGGAAATAAAGAAGAATTTTTTTATGATGAGGGTGGCAAGACACTGGCACAGGTTGCCCAGAGAAGCTGTGAATACCCCCTCCCTGGAAGTGTCCAAGGCCAGGTTGGATGGGGCTCTGAGCAACCTGGTCTAGTGGAAGGTGTCCCTGCCCATGGCAGGGGGGTTGGAACTAGGTGATCTTTAAGGTCCCTTCCATCCCAAACCATTCTATGAGTCGATGATTACACACTACCCTTGTCCCATCATTACCTGAACAGTAAGGCCCAGTTGAGTCCAAACCAAACCCAGCAGGGCACTGATTGCTACGGTCTCCTGTATGGTAAAGGAAGCACATGTTACTCGTGGATGTTATAAAAGATTGATTATACTTGGACACTAAAATAGAAACTTTTAAAATCCAGACTTTAGTGTTTTTTCTACTTGGGCACTAACAGTCAGTAGTACATGGGTTTTGCTGGTTTGAAAACCATTAAACAGGTAGGGGGTTTCCCTCATTCCAGCCTAATACATCCTGCAAAGTTCCTCCATAAAGTTTTCATTAGTAAAAGAATAAAGACCATTCAGTTTCACTTCACGGAAAAGGAGGGAAATAAACCCAAACCAAACCAGTCACTATGTCGTAGATTGTGGGAAGTCACTGTAGAAGAACACAAATGCGTACTATGAACTGTAATGGAAAACTCTGGTAGAGACTGCTCAAAGACCACATGTATTTTGGTGCTTGAAAATTGATTCAATAAATATGAAATTTTTAAAAAAGCAGTATATTAGTTGTTGGAGGAAGTAAATGCAAGTTCAGTAACGGCTTGGCCAGATTTATGCGTAGGCATAACTTGATCTGGAGACTTCCTTTTATCACACCTTTTTTAAGATGGAAAAAAAAAAAAAAATCTTATTTGGTTTTCAAATTGCACAATGAGTTCATAGTCTGGCAAATGGGAAAATCATTATTTTACTTCATTTAGAATATTGTTATTGCAAAGAAAGGCTGAGATAGGCAATCCCACTGTTTCATTTACTTTCAAACCTGAGTTATTTCATTTGAAAGATGACGTTGAGCCTTACTGTGTCAAAAAAGCCCAAATAGTATTTAAAAAGATAACAGGACATTCTGCTAACCAATTATGACTTCTCAAAGGAAAACTCGCTTACACAAATATATGCCCTATTCCTTAAGATCACTTAGGTAAAAGGTTAATAAAAGCCAGCAGTTAGTAATGCTAAGACACAGTACAACAGATGATGAAGCTCCTAGCTTGCCACCTCTGTGTGAGGACTCACCAGATTCACAGACCGTACATAAGCATGTGTCTACACAGCGCTGCAGAACTGTGCACCATTCATATCTGGCCTTAAAAAATACATCCATAAAGTACCAGTAAAGTTTTCCAGCTGCAGCTCAGCATCACATTTTCTGTATATGCCAGATAACTCCAGAGAAGTTCAATCTGAGGAATGACTTAGGACATTTTACCCATTTTAGTGCTGAACTTTGAATGTTCTTCCACCTCGTTACTACCTTACATTTATGTGGGTTTTGCTGTGAGAAGAAAATACACAATCCTTTTTCTTAATAGCTATGCAAAACCAAACGCAAACATAAAAACCCACCAACACTTGACTCCACACAAAAGCGACAGTAATTTCATTTTAGAGAATGAAAGGTACATGCAAGGAAATGGAGAAATATTTTAGGCTGACTGTCGGAAGCTACTGGTGATGCTGTTAGCAGTGTCAGCAAATGCAGACAGACATCATCGATGAGAACTACAGGTGAAGAGTAAGCACAAACTGCAACAGCTTTTACATATTAGTCTATGGTTATATTAACAAGACATGTGGTCCCAGGATCTACAATAAAGTTACCCAAGTTTCACAGCATTTCCTCTTTCAAGGCCATAACCAGCTTTTGAGAATATAGGCCATGAATTCTAGGAAGACAGGATATCGTATTTCCATTGTTTTATTTTTGTGAAAGATTAGAACAATACCTTTTGCGATGGAAGCGTGGATTTTAAAAGCCACAGTTTCTTCCAGTGGGTTGTACTCTGTTGTAATAGAGGAAGCATGGAGCGTTTCCACCAAGAAAGGCATCTTCCCTTTAGTGGAATCATAGGTGACAGTGTGGTTCCATGTATAGGGAACACTAACTCCATCTATAGTGAAGAGACGAGTAGAATGGGCATACAGTTGCCCAGGGCCAGTTTGAATATAGTCTTCTGTGTAATCCTGAAACAGCAAGGTTCAGGCATCAGCCACTGAGTACAGCCAACACCACTGTCGTCTGCGTATTTTAAAGTGGTATGAGGTGTATTCTGAGAAAGGTTTTTTTCCTTAACAGCCAAACAAATCGTATTTCACACAACACATGCCTTTTCACTCTTATTTTAACTGTTGAATCTTAACAGCATCTGGTATATTTCTTTAAATAAGAAACAGGCTGTGGTACTGAGGATCCTGATGATGGGGGCCGTAGCAGAGCATTTCCAAAAAAAACTGAAAATGATCTGACTGTTCAATAACAATCTTTTGAGGTCTAAATATTTTTTTTGTATTCTAAGTCAGATGCTGACAACATGTGCTAAATAAACAATCAGTAGAGAAAAATTCTGCCACTGAAAAAAAAAAGGTATAAATATTGGACATGCTACATATTGCAGTGTATCAAAATATCAAGAACTTCATGTATATTTATTATACTGTGGGATTAATATATTAAAACATTTTCACTGGTTACCTACCACTAACTAATTACCACCTTTATAGAAACAACTTTAAAGAATGTTCTTTCTTGTACCGTAAAACCAATTATCAAGCACCTGGTTTTAAACCAAAATTTTAATACCACATATTATATTAAGCAAAATGTTTTTCATGTCTTCATTAAGCCAAAAAGATAGAAAACAGTTCCTTTGAACTCCATCTTTCTATCAGGAGTACAAAGTCAGTGATAGAAGCTATCTTACTAGGAGCAGTAGAGAATATCTCCTAGAAACAACAGGCAGAGCAATTCAGTGGCGAGATTATAACCTTTTGCCATACGATCATGCAAACTGCCCTCTCTGATCATTCCTGAAAAAGTTCATAGAGAAGCGTCATTCTTTGAAAAAAGCAAGTTCTGGAAAATATTTCAGATGAATTGCATAACGGGACTGTTTGCCATAATAGGTATCTCCACAAGACGAAGTTTTGATGCTATAGCAGAGAAAGGAGCACATCATTAACAGCATCACCACAGCGTGCCTGGTAAGAACACATAAAATACCCTGTGATGTAATCTGATTCAGAATCTGTTAATCCCCTGTCTTTGCAACTTTATCAGCCACAGGAATGTTTCTCTGCCAGACTGTACAATTGCAGCTGCAAACAAGTCATCAGTAACATTCAGAAATTTTTGCAAGGTGCCATGGTGTAAAAGAGCTGGTGTCATCCTCAGGGAAGCCACAAAGTCAGACAGGTTTAGGATGCACCTTCAGAGCTCTATTGAAAGCAACACCTGACACGCCTGCCTGCGGTAACTAGCCCGGAACACATTTCTCAATACTGCCTTCCAACATCTCAAAATCTGAGTGACCAATACTGCCTTCCTGATGACAACTTTCTGTTTTCAAAGGCAATGTTAACATCTGTCAATTAAGCCGGGCACAAAATAAGTTACGTACAGTAAAACAGGTTTCAGGACTTAGTCTCTACTGCTTTAATATCGGTGAGAGAGGAAGTATGTATCAGTGAGAGAAGGGGGTGGTATCTCGAGCAGCTTTACCTTCACGTTAACATCAGCTACTGACTGGAGCTGCAGCACGTGGCCACTCACAACAACATCCAGCAGCAAGGCTCCGTCTGAATCCAAGCCCCGGGCAATATGAGTCATTCGCAGAATCTCGCCTATGAATTTTAAGAGCACATTGATTTATAAAACATCCTAACCAGAGACTCAGGTTAGCCACACAGGATCTGAATTGGGATGCCTTGACCAGTTATTTTATACTCATATTTTTATAAGGTGTATCATGCCTATAATAAAAAACTTTACATGTTTCAAATTACAGCTCTAAAAGCTGTATTTAAGCCTCAGAAAGCCAGAGTCATTCAGAAAATATTGGTGTAAGCACAAGACTCAAAATTCAGCAACAATTCTGTGCTATTTTTTAAGAAACGCAGTATCTATCAAGTTTATTGGAAAAAGAGATGGTATATCCCAGGTAACTAACCAGTTGCAAACTCCACTTGAGTTTCTCTCTTGAAGACCGCATCAGTGAGCGTAAACCCATTCATTGCTTCTCCAATTTCTTTTGCAGTTGTCCAGTAAACTGGGCTGAGTATAGAAACAAGCTTTCTCATCGCTGGACCTGAAAGAAACGTGACATAATATTTGAGAGCTTTCTTCCTAACATCATGCGACCCACATCAGTAGGAACTGAATATGAAGACCTAAAACTAGTGTAACCCTTAAGATTTAAACCAGAAAACAATATGTATTGGTACATTCAGAGGAATCATTTTACAAATATTAATGTACTAGAAGTAAATATTGAAGATTCCCTTTTCCTCTCTCTGTCTATGAAAAGTTTAGATCCGTTTCTTCAGTGACACTTACTGAAATGAAGTGGTGAAAACTGACGTTGCACAGAATTCAGCCTGGCTCAAGGAAAAAGGTGATAAAAAGTAATAAAAAGCCTACCAAGGCTCCGAGGGACGTTTGTAACCTTTGCTTGTATTACTCTAGTTTCAGCGTCAGGGCTGTGTGTTACTGTGGCGTTCAGGAAAGCAACTCCAAATTCAATATCATTAATGTTTCCGATGATGCTGCCTTTGGCACGGGAAGGCCCACCTGTGCAGGGGAGGGAAGGCAGGAAGGGGAAAAAAAAAAGCCCATGTGAAAACTCTGCTGTCTGGTATTTTGGGGGAGAGAAAATTCAGAAGTATTGTCCAGCATTTTAAAAAGTAAGGATATTTCTGCATATATTACTACATTATTTGCAAGAGTAAAGCTCACAGCCTGCAAATAACAGGATGCTGTACATGCGTGGTCTGAGATATATGCGCAGTAACATGGGAATCACCTTATGCACTCACCCCTGTCTGAAAAGCTACAATTGTTTAACAGCATACTCTAGCGCTATGTAACAAGTTAACAAAAAATTTATCCAGCTGAAGGTGCAGGGCAGATTTAAGCCAAAAAAATTAAATTACTTGGTCAACTGGGCAAGACACGAGAGAGTACCAGTCAAATCAGGAGTGCCACAGGCTTTCACCATATTGTCGTTGCGTGCAGGCTGTAAGTTAACTCACCAGGACACGCTTGGGTATTACACCTGGATATCTGGGAGGAGTCTCCAGGACAAGGACGCCCGCGATTTAACGGGGCCGGATTGCTGCACAGGCGTATTCGGGTCTGCTCTCCTCCTCCACAAGAAGCAGAGCATGGGCTCCATGTTTGCCACTGCCCCCAGTTTCCATCCACTGAAGAAAGAAAGAATGAAGAAAGCGGCTTTTCATTTTAAATGTGTCAGGCTGCATCAGTGATGCTTTTGTATCATTCCTTCTTGGTGGAACCAATGTGACAGAGAAAAGAAATAGGTCGGAGGATGACAAAAACACCTTAGTGGGCAGGCGTGAACACTTCTCCCCTCAGAAACACACCGCCTTTAAAATTTTGTTTGTATATCAGCTGTACTGGAGACAAGGAGGCTCCTCCAGGGGACATTTCCAGTACAGCGGTTGGAGATTTAGCAAGAGCTGGGTCAAATTCTTCCCTATGTCATTTGAAGAGGTACCACTTCGTGGCTGACCAGGGAAGCCTTGTACAGCGTAAACTACACGTGTCCCTCTGCACAAGGACGCAAGTCCTCCCCCAGGGCAGCGTACAGAGGTGCAGCGTGCAGGTGATGAGCTCAGCTGCCTTTGGGTGGCTGCCTACGCATCGCTCTGTGGGGAGGAAAGCCGTATGACCAACCGCTGCCTGACTTCTGCCAGCCGCGCTCCCCAGGAGGTTCTGCAGAGGTGCCTCCTGCCAGTCTGCATCTGTTCCCTGAAAGTATCAGGCTCCACAGAAACCGATTTCAAAACTGAAACACATTGTCGCATGTATGCAGACCATCACAAACCAGTTCATAAAGAACGGCTGTCAATATTCAGAATCTCCTGTCATACTTTTTGGTAGCCTATCACTAAAGACAACCTGTCTGTCTAGAGCTTTGAGCGCTTTTACTCCTACAAAGAAAATATCTGAGATTGCATAGGTATAAAACTGATGGAAGAGTACAAGAAACCAAACAAACATAAATCTTGCAAATAAAGAACACATGTTCTGGCTATCCAAACACTCACAAGAGGTCAGTTAGAGTTGGCTGGAACCACACACGTGTGGGAGCCTGCATGGCCGCCTCTTGGTAGCACGGCTTTGGTAACGACAGGGATACAATAGGAACGTGACTGTGCATTGAACAGAGTTATCTGGAAATGCCTGATCCGATATGACATTTGCCCAAAACTACCAATGGTAAGAGGAAAGTAACAATTGAAACTTTGCTCAAGACAACCATTAGCCAAAATAACAGTAACGAGGGAACTGAAAAGAATTATAAAAGCAGCGTGAAAATGTGTGACTGGGGAGGATAAACCCAAGCAAGAGGAGGGTAGACAAGGTACAGTCAGACTGGGCTTGACACTGTAACCTCCATCGAGACCTAATGGAGAATTACCCGCTGCTCGGGGCGTGCAAGGACATCCGGCCAGTGGGGGCTGACCGTCTGGGGTGCAACCAGCAGGGCCCGCACCTCGGGTGTGCGGATGTGGCCTCATCGGGGGCTCTGCCACCAGCATGTAGGTCAGCAGGGCGTTGAATGTGGCACAGGTACGCATAAAGTTGGAGCTCCTGCATCTCCCACAGGAGGAGGGTGTGTAAAGGGGTGCGCATAGAGGAGGGATTTAATAATTTTTTTTATTATTCTATCAGAACTAATATAATAATCGTCCCTTTCTGGGATGAGTTATGGAAGGGTGTTTAGAAATTTGTAGGTGTTCAGCAAGTCTCTAGCACTGTGGTTTATCTTCTGTATTGCTGATACTGATCCTGAATGTCTAAGTTCACTGATTGCCCCTTAGTTCTGTATTGTCAATAAATACATTAACTGCTTTGATTGTCATTTTATTTAAAGCATTTGAGCTAGGCATTTTTCCCTGCTCCTGGAATACATTATGAGAGTTCACTGGGAGCCTCATAAACTGTATTTACTGTAAAAACTAAGTAGAATTACTAGGTGTAGGAGAGATTTTCGTGTGCTATTTCCTGATGTGAATTATTCCACCTCATTTGGGGAAAATCTAACATGTGAAGGGGGAAATCCTTGTAAGGTGACCGTCATTTAAAGAAAAAAGAGTGGATTATTAGATTGTATGAAATTCTAAGTAATTACAGGAATGTTCCACATTCCTTTCATAATATTAAAATCTCACATATGTTATGTATACCCTGAAGTCTTCCAGGGAAAGCTGCATTTAATTTCTCTCTTAGTCTGAGCACTCACCGGGGCACAGTTCAGTGCTGCATCTCTGGATCTGCATGTCAGCCCCTGCACATGCCCTTCCACCGCTGGCAGGGTGAGGATTGTCACAGGTCCGGTATCGCCTCATCTGGCCTCCATTGCATGTTCGACTACAAGTTCCCCAACTACTCCATGGGCCCCAGTTGCCATGAACTGTAAAAATAAGTCAGATTTTATCTGTCTTCCTCTTAACAACAGATACTTAAAACCAGACAGTCAAGCTAGGAAAATATTCCTATTGGAGAGTAACTTTTACATTTCTTTTCCCAAAATAAAAATTAAAGAACCAGACAATTAAAGATCTAAGAAAGTTATCTTGTCCAGCATTCAGTGATTTCTCAGGGTATATTAACCAACTCCAGAACGTCGTCGTTAGTAGGAAAGTATGCAGCACATATTATTAACCAAAAGAGTCACTATGCTCTACCGTGAGATACAGAGAGATTGGCTTGGCGGTACTTTCTGCCTGGACAGTTGTAACTTTAGAGAGGTGCGTGACCTCTGACAGTCCAGCAGGACCTTATGCACCAGCTGCTACTGGTTTGTGCTCCTAATAGTTAATGTTTAAAATGTCCCAGTCACGCTTACTGATGAAGAGATGCTTTCACTCTTGCCAGGCAGCTAATACCACTTGCTTGTGTTCAGACTCCCTAATTTTTGTGGGCGCGTGTGATTTGTGGAGGGCTTCCTTCCTCTCGTGCATACATACAAACCCAGTAAGCGGATGAGCAGCCTAACCCAAAGCACTTACTCGGACAAGGATCACTGTTGCAAAAATCAATTTGTATGTCGTTTCCTTCGCATTTGTGACCCCCAAACTGCGGGGCTGGGTCTGAGCAGTGGCGCGTTCTCTGCCTGCTGCCTCCTCCACAGGACACAGTGCAGGCACTCCAGCTGCTCCACATGGCCCACTTCCCATCCACTGGTGAGAAAGGCACAGCATGGTACAGTTACAGCCTCTGACATTAGAAATAACAAAGTACATCAGTGCTACATCAGGGTAAAACTGACTGTAGGATGCTATTGACTCTCTAGAACATCTCAGCTACATAGGGATTTCTACAGAGGATTTCCAGGAGTGAGAGCTGGAGAAAGGCACGACCTGTCTTTGAAATAATCTGTAAGCCTGACCAGACTCATGGTCAGGGATCACGCAGTCCTCAAGCTCAGGCACTCTCACGTTTTTAGGTATCTGTAAGCAAGTCAAACCATATACAAAGTAGTCCCTGAAATTACCAGACTGGGCAGATGGCCGGTACGAGTGCCATCCCAAAAACCCAGTCTTCGCTTGTGCGTCATCCTCTGCTTGCCGCTGTGCTGTCTGAAGATGCAACCATCACCCCCTTCCCTCTCCTTCCTAACCAACCTTTGCTTTGCTGCCTCAGCTGTTTATAGGAGTTACTACTAAATTATCTCACATGAGCCAGGTTTAAGCAGTTGAATAGTAGGGTCTTTGATCTCCCAAGACGTGGTGACACAAACTGTTACGGGTACATCCGTGTGAGCGCTTGAGCTGGTGGCTGAGCAGAGGCCGATCAGTCACAAACTAGCTGTAAGCAACAGCATCCTCAGCAGCAGCACATCGAGCCAGATAGATGTGCAACATTGAGCCCTCAGTTGCTCGACTACCACAAGGTCAGTTCTCTCTTCTACCAGTTGCTAGTTACCGTGGGGACTCAGCTTCGGATCTGGCATGTGCAAAATGGAGTGTGCAGCCAGAAGGATGTAGTCTGAACTGCTGCACGTTCCACTTCATGAAATTTCCCTTCGTTACCCCTGCACTCAGCCAAATACAGAGGTCATATTTTAAAAATGTGGGGTTTCCTATCCAGTCATGAAGGACTCATTGAAATGTGGAAGAAAAGGATGGATGAATAACAGAAAAATTTTAAAAAAGAAACGTTTGGGAAACCTGCAATTTAACTGCCAAGGATTTAAAATGCTGCTTTTGCACAGTGGCAGGGTAAGGAAGAGAGACAAGGACAGGAGAAGAAATCCCATATGTTAGGTCTATAGAGGGATGCTAAAGATAGTGATAGGGGCCAGTGAAAATAAAAGGCTTGAACAGAAGTTTTTCAGGGACTATACTTTTAGAACTGGAAAGCTTTCGATATAAATTAAGTAGAATTTGGAAAGGAAATGACAAGTTTGTCATTGTTCTCTTTGTGTCCAACGCATCTCACCTGGGCAGCGTCTCTTGTTGCAAACCTGCATCTGTGCATCAGAGCCCTCACAGTATGATCCGTCGTGTGCAGGAGGAGGGTTATTGCAGAGCCTCAGTCGTGTCTGAGTACCTTTCCCGCAAGTCTCGCTGCAAGGACCCCATGGCAGCCAAGAACTCCACTCACCGTCAACTGCAGAGGCAGCACAGCTATGAAACTGTTTCAACTATACAGCTGCTTTAACTTGAAATTACAGCTCCACAGCCTAAGGCAAAAGAGCTACGTTGTTTAATATCAATAAACAAAATACTCTGGATAAGCCCTTGAAAAAACCTTTGCCTCGAGCAACAGCTGAAACGGAACAACAGTTTCCAAAAGAGAGATTAATTCTTTCCTTTTTGTTTTCTGAATACGTCACTCCACCTCACTACAGTCTTGGAACAACAGAACAGAACGCTTGATCAAATCTGGTGTTTTCATAAGTTACCTGGCTCCGACTGTCCTCTGCTAGGCTGCAGGTCTCAGCAGGGGAAGGGGCATGCTAGCTAAAAGCTGGCACGCAGCTTCAGGGGCTACCAAGTAAGCAGGAGCCAGAACTGATATTGTTGCCAAGATCTAGAGAAATTAATCTCTAGATGGTGGATGAACGTTTAGCATTGCGGTGGTAGCAAAGCCAGTGAAAAAGGGAAAAATCAGTGTAATAAAAATTGTATAGAAGGAAACATGCCAGTGGTGAAGGGTTATGAATAAACTACAACCTGTCAAATGCGGGAAGTACTACCAAGACAGGAAGGAAACCCGAACATTCAGCTAGTTAGGAGAAAGACATGGCTGAAAATTAAAAAAACAGAGGAAAACATACTGATAGTGTCTTAAATTATTATGTTTTACATGGCTTTTTAATAGGGTTTTTTTTTCATTTTAATTGGCTTTGCATGGTCGATTTAGACTAGTGAGCTTTACTCTGTGAGCACATGGGTAACAAACACTGAAAAACATCAAAATACAAAATTAACGTGGGGGGGGGGGGGGGGGGGAGAGAAATTGCTGAAAATTTCCCTTGCACTTTTGTGAATTCTGTTTCCAAGAACTACTGGCATTCAATACATTACAAGCAATGTTAAAACAAAAAATTTCAGAGTTTAATTCTTTTATAATTTAATAATCTGAAACAAGCTGAGAGAATTCAGGTTTGGAAGAAAAAAGAAATCTATACAGAAAGCCCCTTATGCAACTAATTCTAAACCAATCTTCTCTTACCTGGGCAAGGCCTAATGTTACACATGACTGAATCCACAGGACTGCCATCACAGGGCTTCCCGCCGTGCTGAGTTGGTGGGTTACTGCAGGTTCTGGTTCTGGTCCTGTTGCCTTGTCCACAGCTCTTTGAACACTCTTCCCATAGCCCCCACTCTGACCAGTTGCCATCCACTAAGAAACAGAAAAACCCACAGTTTTAATTAAAAAATATGTTTGCAGTATTTATTGAAATTTCCTCTTCCTTTCCACAAAAGTCAAAATTAATTCCAGCTTCTTTCTTAGAAAAATTTATCTGTCACGAACATCCGTGATGATCATGGTTCACTGTTAGGGCACTTAACGTAAGGCACATTAAAAGTATCAACTCATTAAAGAAATACCTGGACACGGCTTGTTGTGGCAGCTGCGTACGTCTGTATCGGGCCCCTCACATCTCCTCCCACCATTTGCTGGAAGAGGGTTGTTGCACTGACGGACTCGCTCCTGAACACCTTGACCACAAGTTACGCTGCAAGCTCGCCATTCAAGCCAATCAGAAAATCCACCATGCACTGCAATGGGAAAAATGATGCTCTTTGTAACGTGCGGGTGCTTGTAACTCTCTCAGACTGAGACAGCAAAGTGAAAAATGCACTTCATAAGCCGTACTTGGAAAGCCAGCTCACTTCACTGCAGAAATATCTTACTACAGTTCAGAGAATACTTCAGCTGTTCTGAAATAGTTATTGCTTATGCTCCTAAATGCTTTTCTTTAGAGGTACAATTAAGTTGTCATATGTGTTCTGAGGATGGGATCTAGTTCAAGATCCTTTCGTTATTATTTATGTCTCTCACTCCTTCACACTCATCTGACTCACACAGCTGGATGAGTACAATGGAACAAAATTTCATGAAAGAGAAACCCACTGACATCTCAGACTAGGCTTAACATACACCTAATGCATATATGGAAGATAAGATAAAATATCCATACAATATGGATAAAATCTTGATCATATTTCATCTCAATTAATGCGGTAATCTACCAGTTTGATAGTCACTATCCTGTATTTTGTGCACCTACCCTGGACAGTCAGTGGTACTCTAACAAGAACAGATCCCATGAGATTCCTCGCCACACACTCATATTCAGAGGTATCTTCCTTCTGTGCTGCAACAATACACAGGGAGCCATTAGACAGGACAGTCACTCTCTCATCGCTCACAACTGGATGACCTTGGCGGGACCATTTGATGGTTGGAGGAGGCTCTCCAGTTGCCTGGCAGTTCAGCATGGCTGTGGCACCAGCTTCAATAACTGTCTCTACAGGTTCAACAGTGATGACTGGAGGACCTGAAAGAGAAAGGTTTCTTTAGGCAATAGCACACAGTTACTTTTTTTTTTCGTTGTATTGAATATTAAAGGTCTGGTCAGAAAGAGGGCAAAAAAAAATCTTAAGTCGGTTTACTTTGACTAAAATTATTATTGTTCATCTTCCACTGTCAAAATATATGCAAGTTAAAATGACAATGATAGGCTATTTTTAATATGTAGCAATCTGAGGACCAAAGTTGGGACTGAGGCCTGACTATATGAGCACACTGTCGTCTTTATTGCTAAAATGTGTTGTTTTTCATTAAACCTGCAGGAAGATGCTATTAATCATGTCCAGAGGCAACTGAGACATAAGTAACAGATCCATACCGCTTGAGGCTATAATAGAAAAGGGATGTTCAGAAATTCTACCACTAGTGAAAAAATAATTCTAAAATATTATTTCTGCCAAAAATAAAATATTGTCAGTGAAAGCTGGGATTCATCTCACATAACATTCTTAATTTAGAAGTTAAGAGTCTAGTTTAATCCAGTTGTATAGACATCCTCTCTAGTCAACTAAGAGAAACTTGCCCTTTCAGAAGGTGATTCACCCCGTTCTAAGTCGGTTTCTAAGATGAGGCTGAATCACCCCTCTATATGCTTCTCTTCTTTGACCTCAATCACTAGCTTAGACTAGACTCTTAAATATCAATGATGAAAGATGAGATGAATCTTAACCTACAGCGCAGTGCCCAACCTCCAAAACTTCAATGGGAGCTGCATACACCTATCCAAAGGTAGGTTATCGTTCCAATCTAGTGGCATTAAACTTATCACTTTGAGTCTTACTCTGAAGCGTCAGCGTCAGGCTGCGTTCCACCACACCAGCATCATTGGTAGCCACGCACTTGTAGTCACCAGCATCTTCATTCTAAAGAAATGAAAATCAAATAGTCATATAACCTGTCAACATGTAATGGGGGTTTCAGTTAACAGTGCACCTCCTGTAGGTGAATTTTCTGCAACACAACATGCATGCACTGGATCTTAAGAGGCACTCAGTTAAGATTCTAGAGGATCCCAAAATTTTGCTTTTATTAACATTAAGCTGATACTGTGAATTATTTTTACTGTTACTATTCCATTTTTTATTTCCTTCAACGCCTTAATTCTGAGGATCATTTTTTATTTTTTTATTTTTTTTTAACTGAACTCAAGGGAGCTGCTGTTTTCAACGCCATTTCAAAATACAGGCATTGGTTTATAGGGATAAGACGAGTCTTGCCATTCATACTAGGAATTTAGATGCTAAGAGGTTTGCACATGGAGAACGCAATTGCTTTTCAGCTGACTTGACTGAGTAGAACCCAGGCTCTTTTGAGGTCCAAAGCAAAAGTCCCATTTAATTGGGCATGACCAGGATTTCACACACTAACGATTAGTATGTAGATCCAGTCCTTCTGACAATTAAAGAGAACAAGAGCCCCCCTGGGTTTTTTTTGTCACAATATTTGAGTCTAATTCTTGTCTGAATTAAAACAACATTTGTTAAAGGTAAAAGCAAAAGGGGATTAAATGTCTAGCCTCGCTCTTTCAAAACAGTACGATCTGGAATACCTTTATTAATCAAGTACAATGCAGAAACACATCGTAACAGACCAGTGACTCACCACAGTGCCGTAGATAGCAAGAGAACCATTGTTAAGCTGTCGGATCCTGTTGCTAATAGGGACGCCAACTCCTTTTTTGCTCCACTGGATGGTTGGAGGTGGATCTCCCCTGACTTCACAATTCAACATAGCGTTGCCACCCAAGGGCTCAATTCGGCTAGAGTGGTAATCCCCTTTGAAGACTGGAGGTTCTGAAAAAACAAGTGATGGCAGAGAAATAGCAGAGTCAAAATAAAATGCCCTTAATGAAATTGCTGGTAGGGATCATTCATCTCTGACTTTCTGAAGTGTGAATTTCAACCTGTTTCGATTTTTTTCCATTTAGCCATACACAAGGTATCAAATACTAGGGGTAACTGTTTTAAGCTGAAAGAGGGTAGATTCAGATTAGCTATTAGGAAGAAATTCTTTACTATGAGGGTGGCAAGACACTGGCACAGGTTGCCCAGAGAGGTTGTGGATGCCCCCTCCCTGGAAGTGTCCAAGGCCAGGCTGGATGGGGCTCTGAGCAACCTGGTCTAGTGGAAGGTGTCCCTGCCCATGGCAGGGGGGTTGGAACTAGGTGATCTTTAAGGTCCCTTCCAACCCAAACCATTCTATGATTCTACTATCAAAACAGATGGCTGTGTGAAACTGTCCAATAGTGACCACAACTACTGTTATTTTACGTACCTTTGACATACACAAAACCAATGGCTTTGATTGAGCCCACTGTGTTTTCTGCTGTGCATACATAGGTACCAGAGTCATCTTTAGATACTCTTTCGATAACAAGTTCACTGTGTCCATTTACATCATCATATTGTGCTGAAGGGAGAACACACAGTAAAGGGTTACTTCAAATGATCTTAAACACATACATCTCAGTGACTGGTCTGTCATAAGATTGTTTGAATTACAGTGCTATTCAGCAACACAGCGCACTGGCACTGTGCCATTTCATTTCTGAGACACCTCAGAAATGCACAGAAAAGTCACTGCTATGACATTTGCCCACATGCACGTATTCACTTAAGTTGTCCCTTAATTTCGAGCTTTGTGCATCTGCATTCTATGAACTGCTGAGGTTTTCTTCATATTTAAGAGAAATAGCATTAGTTGTCGGATGCTGAGTAAATAGCATCAGATACTGAATGTTTTTAATGTAATGTGTTACATTATTGGCTACAGAAGAGGAACAATTCCTTAATTATCTTCCTTACAGCTTTGTCTCAGAGGCAATTTAATTACATGATTGCATAATACTGAAGATATTCCTCACATAATCACTGCCTAACAAGTTTGTTGCCTCTAGATTTTTTTCCTTCCTTATCCTAAACTAATTGCAATGCTGTGTGGGGGAAAACAACTCTAGAGCAGAATCGCCAGCCAGACCCGGTGTTACCCACCTGGAATGATGTTATTGTTAAAGGTCCATGTTATTTTGGGTACAGGTATCCCGGTTGCTTTGCAAGTTAATCTGAGCTGTTCTCCTTTAGTCAAAGCTATATCTCCAGGCAGTTCAGTAAAAGCTGGAAGTACATGAACTATCAGGGTGACAGTGTGTGTGTCTTCTCCAGCAGCATTGTTAGCAATACAGGTGTAACTGCCAGAATCTTCAGGCTGAAAGAAATCACGTTGGGGAAATTTCAACTGTGCTATATCCTACACAACACCACCACTTGTAACGATAAGAGAATCTCAAAAGGTTTGGAACAAGCATTCAGTAGAAATGCTCATCTGAACTCTTTCACTTCCTCTAAATTCAAAAGATGACCTACACTTCTTTTTTCCCTTCCTGAGCATTTATCACTACAAATTTTTCACAGATATGTTACTCCTCAGTGGAAAACGAAACATTTATAAAGACTCTGGAACATTAAGAACAAGAAAACAAAATAAAACAAAGACTAATCCAGAAGTGGGTGAAAACGAAGAGAAGCAGGGTCTTGTTACTGCCAAATCTGTCAAGTCATAGCTTAGATTTAGGGAACTTACAACAACATTGTCCAAAATGAGGTCTCCATCTGGCACAGCCCGGTATTTTCCTACTACCTCTGTTAACAGTGTATTGTCCTTCTTCCAGTTTATTGTTGGTGTTGGAATCCCCTCAGCCACGCAGGACAGAACAGCCTGGGAGTCCTCCGTGACCGTGTACTGCGCATCCGTACTGCGAATCTTGGGTGGAACTGCAAGAAGGTTTATTAAAAAGATTTACCTCTATGCATTATCCAAGCACTACTGTAAAAGCATACAGTACTGGACTGCAGAAACCATTGCCTGGATCTTCTGTATTGTTTCTTGTCTCCATCAACGACCACCACTAAGCATGCCAGAGAGATGTGAGAAATACTTGTAACAAAGTATACACCAAGTTAAGGAAATGTAACGTTCTTCCTAAATTCAAGCAACTGGCTGATACTACAACCCAATCAAACTCACCCGTTAAGCAGCACAATTGTCCTGAACTTCTGCCTTACATCCTAGCTCCTTACCCTCCGCAGGTTCATGCTGTGATAATGCACATTGTTTCCGTACAGTCCCACTTACTGTGCACAGCGAGCTCCATGCTAGAAGTGCTGGACCCTGCCAGGTTTGCCGCTATGCACGTGTAATGGCCAGCGTCACCAGGCTGTACAAACACAAGCTGCAGAGCACCAGTGCTAAGAATTCTTCTTCTAATGGACTCCGTTATTTGCTGTCCGTCTTTATGCCAGCTGATCTCTGGCCCAGGGTAGCCTTCAGCCTCACATTGCAGAGTGACAGATTGATCAACAGGAACAACATATTCCTCGAGGTGGGACTTGATAACAGGAGGAACTGAAAAGAATTAAGAAAATTTTTGAAAAGAATTAGATGTTGTAAGAAGCATGCCACGCTTCAGTTCTTAGTGAAAATAATCCTAAAAGCACACTTTGATCCTAAAGTAGACAGACAGCTAAAGGGAATAAACCTCCTGGGCTCTATTCAGCGTCACATCAAATAGAAAAGCATTAGGTTCATTTCTATTGCTCAGAAATGTGTTTTGACCAGCAGAAAGTGTGCACAAATTTCTTGTCTGTAAATCACTACAAGAGTTTAAAAGACGATTTACCTTGAACTTTCAGTTTGATCTTCCCCAGAGCAGTGCCAGCTGGATTTTGAGCAACACACATGTAAGTGCCAGCATCTTCAACAGTTGATTTTGCAATCTGTAAACCGCCACTGGGAAGAACCATATAGCTGTTGCCTAAAACAAATATAAGCAAAATACGACACTTTTAGGTTTTTTGGTGCTTTTTTTGTTTGTTTTTAAATGAATGGGTTCCTTGTATCTAAGTTTGCATATTCCGAAAAGAGAAAATAAGTTTCTGAGTTACAGCAAGTAGGCTGGAGTTACAGGCTTTAAGAGGATACCTGTTGTGATTATATTGATGCCCTCCTTTTGCCATGTTATTATGGGTCGGGGTGTACCCGTCGCTTCACATGGTAGCAGAATGGGATTGTTCACAATGACGTCCAGCGCCCCTGGCTGAGTTCGGATGACTGGCGGTTCTGTGGAACGAAATAAAAAGGAAAGTGCAATAGGTTTAACCTTCAAGGCTAGAAAATACAGAAGATACTAAAATCGCATAACCTGAGAGTCTGAGAAGGCTGAATTAGCAATGGCGTCATTCTGCCATCCTTATGAAGAGCTCAGTGGAAGTGCTCTTAAATATAATGGACATGCTCAGCATGAGTATGGGTATAGAATATGGCCTTACTTCATGCAATTTGCCATCACAGATGCACTTTAACTTACCAAAAAGCAAAGAAACAAAAATCTTACAAAAATAAAATACAGCAGCGTGGACTGGGGGGCTCTGTCCAAGGTGTCAGAGTTGTAACATGCAGAGTAGTGACTCTCTGAATACTCAGTGCATCCACAAGACAATTCAGTTGAGCAAGACACTACTTACGATGGTCCACTCTGGCCTCACCGTTCCTCTGCAGCACACGTATGTATTAAAGGGGCAACGCTTACTGACAGAATGCACTTTCTTTTCAGCTTCCCATCTTACCCTGAACACGAAGAGTGGCGTGTCTGTGAGCGGAGCCAGCGGCGTTCCGGGCCACACAGGTGTACCGTCCCGCGTGTGCTAACTGAGCGGCAGGTATTTCGACAGCACCTGCAGCAGAGAGAGAGTACATTAGAGCGTACAGCAGTATTCTGTATTCACAGGAAAACTATCTTACAGCATCCATCTTAAGAGGTCTATATTTTTATTCTAAGAAATTGGAGAGGGGTTGTTTGGGGGATTGTTTGCATTTATTTAATTATTTACTTCTAGATGTGCACAATCACACCCTTTCACTGATTTTCTGTGGCTCAGCTCCAGCCATGCACAGTACCTGAAGAGAGAATTCTGTAGCCATCTCCTCTGGGAAGCAACTTTATGCCATTTTTGGTCCAATGAACTGAGGGGACAGGAACCCCTGACGCAGTGCAGGCAATTACTACTGGAGACAGCTTTGTTACCAAAAGGTCTGTGGCTTCATCTGCTATGGATGGGGGCACTGAAAATGAAGATCAGTGTAAAGGTTACTTGCCCATTTTCATTTTTAGGAATTCTTGGAAATAACTTATCTTTCTTGGGAATACCAGAGACTTATGGATATTCAGTATCATAAAGGAATGATATAAAAATCTCATCTCAACATTGGAATGCCCCAAAGAAATTCTGGGTGCCATACACATGTAATAGCAATATCCCCTCTACCTTGAACAGTGAGCTCAACTGCTCTTTGATCTTCTCCTGCATCATTTGACACAGAGCACTCATAGACAGCAGTGTCATCCACAGTGGGAGAAATGATTACTAAGGAACCTGAAGATAGAAGTCTGAACAAAGAAAAGAGAAGAAAGTAAAAGCCATTGAAATACTTCTTTTCTTCTCAGGTAATCAGACCACTGAATTTGCTGGCTATACAAGATTACATTTAAGCATGGCTAGATTTTTAAAGTGCCAAAATCACCCCTGAAAACTTTAAACCCACTGTGAAAAGAAAACACCTCTCACCTGTATGTATTCTGGTTCTGGTCAACACTAAGCAGATGCCCATTCTTTTTCCAGCTAATTGCTGGTCTGGGAATTCCAGTGGTTTCACAAGGCAAAGTGGTCTGCACATTTACAGTAACTGTAATATTCGTATGTCCAGGAGCAATAGCTGGAGGAACTAAGGACAAACAAAGCCCAATTATTCAGAATAATTATATACATATGCCCACACACCCCTCTCATACTTATATAGAGAGAGCTGAACTGTCTGAACACGTTTACTTGAGTTTTATAAAGAGTAACTTGACAGTAGTAAACTTACTAAACATGTAGCATGGGATGTATCAAGTCTTTCTAGTTGCAGTGCACAAGGAATAAATATTTTCTTTTCATGAACATACATTTTGGGTTGTACTCCTAAGGCCGTAAATGTCTTCCTTTTTTTCTTTTCTTTTTTTTTTTTTTTTTTTAACCAGAGCAGCTAAAAAGGGACTAAACTTAAAATTGGATCTGGCAGAACAAGAAAAATGATGTAACTGGACTTCAGAGTTGTAAAAACACATATATTTATCTAAACTGAAAACTTTTACCAAGAACCTGCAGATCAATTCGTTTGCGTTCAGTGCCAGCTGTATTGGTTGCCATGCACACGTATCTTCCTGTGTCAGTAACATGTGCTGAGTGGATGTGTAGAGATCCATCCTCTAACATGGAATATCTGAAACAAAGCCATATATTTTTTTCTACTATCCAATCAACAGAACCATAGGCTATCCTGGTAGTGCAGAAGGAACAGATGACTCAGCGTAAACAACAAACAGCCTAAACACGTGGCGTCTTAATTTGGGCACAGAGTTTTCTCATTTATTGCACTTATTCTGACTTCATCTTTCCCAGCACATCCATTTTCCAGAGAAATTATGAAATCTAGATGACACAGTGATTCCACATAAATGATGCCAGATTTGCAGAAAATATCCAAAAGGCCTTTTTTATGGCTTCTCATTTAACTTTAAAAAACTCTAATTAATGCTTGTACATTTTCTTTTTTCTTTGAAATATAACTGAATTCTTTAGCATTTGCTCAGTTCTAGAAAATGCCAAACTACTTCCCCTTAAAACAATCCGAAGACAGAAACCATTCACTATAATAAAAGTTGATACTAGAACATGTATAGAAAGTTTTATGTATTAGAAACTACAGAGTAGACTCAAGTAGGTTTTGGTCTGCCTGAAATTGCTTAGTTTCATCCCAAAACTCCATATATATAAAAAAATATAAAGATCTTTCACATTTACTGTTTAAACTCTTAATATCAGAAGAATTATTATTACATTTGGTTGTCAAAGGAGTTTTTTGTCCTTCTTAACAATAAAAGGATGAAACCTTTGGTACTGCTACTTTTCTGTAGAACAACTTCTTTATATTACTGTTTCTGTCACCACATTTTCCACATTTGGGTCTACTCAAGATGATAGTACAAATATTAGTTCTGATCTGTGAAAACAAAACTAATTTACAAGTCATAGATGCCTAATTAAGCTTTCTGTAATTAATACATTCTTAAAAAACAATGAAGAATATTTATACTGACTTCTGGACAATACCTCGTATTGTTTCCAGTAAAAATAGCCCCATCCTTCCTCCATGTAATTCTCGGGGTTGGTACTCCTTCTGCAACACACTCCAGAACAGCAGAAGCATTTACATGCACAACAGCAGTCTGAGGACTGCTTCGGATTGTAGGAGCCACTGTAAAGGGAAAACTGCTGATGATATAAAGAAAAACACTTTACGCTGCAATGACTGAAACCAAACACATGAAAACAGATGCAGTAACAGGTATGGGGATCACTGCAAAGAAAGAAACAAGTTTCTTACCATTTTGTGTAGTGCACGATAATTGCCACGATGCAGTTGGGAATGAAAAAGAAAGTTTGTCTGAAATGCACTGTAAAGATCATCTTTGCAAGTTACTGCAAAGGGTATCATATAGCTAAAACAGTAAAAGAGTTCAGCATTTTTAATTCAGCAAAATAAAGCTGTGGTGATATCCTTGCTTCCCAATTCTAAATTAAGGAGAAAAAAGAATTTTAATTGGACCAGTAGGGACAGTCACTGGGGGGCACAGTGTAATGCAGGTACACGTGACTGGGTTGTGAACAGAATAGAAATAGGAAAAAAGTTTCTTATCATCACCTGAGTGTGAGAACAGAATAGTTTCTCATCAGACTAGAGGTGAGAAAATAAATAGGTTTAAAATGAAACTCAGGCCGATGGCAGTACAGGACAAGTATCAAGATGCACAGGGCCCTTCAAAGCCCTACCTTCCTACTATCTCCTGCTTCCAGGTGCAGAGAAGCAGCCACAGTTTTCAAATAACTTGCAAAACTGGTGGCCAAGCCAGCTATGAAACCTAGTCCCCCAAGGTGCCAGTCAAATGCTTTTAAGAATTTCTCTGAATTTGTCCAAGAGCATTTCTCAGTCCCAGATCTGGGTGTTCACTCTGGATGTATCCTGACTCTGTATCAGGATGATGGCTAGATGCTCAGCACCCTCCATTAGCAGGAAGCACAGACAGATGGAGAGTGAGCCACAGTGAGTCCCTAAGAGGTCCTTTAGTGTGGGGGACAACTGTGGACTCAGAGGGTGGCACACATGAGGTCCCACAGTTTAGACACAGCCTAAGTGGCCAACACTTGGCTAGAAAGAGACTACTAATGCTTCTTTCTTGCCGTTTGAACTCCTGCAGAAATACCATGCAAAGATCAAAATGCACAAGACTGGATCCGTGATTTTACCATGTACTGTCAGCACGAACTCCCTGGTCATTTTTCCTGCGATATTACTTGCCACACATGTATAGCTTGCTGTATCGCTGAGGTCAGCATTATTGATCTGCAGGTATCGCCCACTGGATAGGATTCGAACTCGAGGAGTTCCCTAGGGGAAAGAGAGAGAGTTTGACAAATTTAACTTTACCATTGTTCTCTTTATGAAGATAGAGCATTCTCTTATTGCAGAGTAATAAAAGCCATGAAAGAAGGCCAAAGATAAACCAGGGACTGAATTCATTGCTGGCTTAACTTTGTTTACATCCATGAAGATAACAGGGTAAACAAAGTTTTAAAAAATTATCATTGCTTAATGGGTCCCCCTTGAAACCCCTACTGGAACTTGTGCCTGAATAAGACAGCTTTTTTGGGTTACATAGCCAAAGGGCTTTTGAGTTTTTATGGAAAGGGGCAGCTAATAGCACATGATTAATTTATTTTTTCAAAAATCCATGCACACTAGAGGCAGAAGAAATACAAGTTTCTCTACGCTGTTCTTCAAACATCACAGTCTCAATCAGGTGGGAGCCAGCATAAACTTAGCCTACTAAGTTTACTAGCCAGCAAGTTTACTAGCCAGCATTTCTGAATATGAGGATACCGCTCTTGTCAGTTCTACAATGACTCTACAGCACCTGCTAGGTAGCCATTTGAAGTCAAAGCTTTTTTCCCACAACCAGTGGGTCATATCTGCATGAATGACTGACAGTAATATCAACTACAAGTGTTCAAAAAACTGGCTGGATAAAAAAACAGTAGAAAAAGAACAGAAACTCAAACTTTTCCAGTATGTGCTACCCACACTTTGGATGAAATTGAAAGCTGACATTCCCATCTGCTCTTTTGGTTAGAAGATCTGAGAATAGCAACCACAACAGATAGATGAAACTCCTCCGGTTCTGCACTTCTCTGCCCTAGTACCCTAGTACGCTGGTCTCATACCAGGCACCAACTCAGCAAGTCTACCAACGCAGAATAAACAGCAGTGCTGGAGCCTGACAAGTGAAATGATTCACCAGAGTGGATTATAGACAGTCAGATTTTGGGTAATAACTGGTATTTCCTGTTGAGTACACAGCCTATGCTATGGTTTCTAAACACAGAAGCATATAGATGACAAAAGACAGGCAATGAAGCTATCAATTAATCCTTATACTCTACTCGAGGTATGTCAGAAGACCCGTCTTTGAAAAAATACAAATTCAACAATTCTTTTAGTGTTTAAATAAAGCCAGACTAGGTTAAGACGCTCCTACCTACTTCTTTTCTTAACACTCAATGTGCATTTCCAAATCAATGAAGAGTGCAAGGACTCCAAAGCTGCTAGAGGCTAGATCTTTCTATAGTTCTGCTACCAAAAATGGTGGTGCTGCACAGTTACATCATTAAGTATATAAAGGTCTAGAGTAGACCTCAAAATCTGCACAGTGGAAGACAACAAAACCAGGAGGAATGACACCCTCCACCACAAGGCTGTTTCACAAAAAGCAGTGATGATTTAAATTGAAATAACACTGCAACCTGAGAACCTGACTGTCTCCAATCCTCTCCTGTCACCGTGAAACCTCAATTTTTCCAAGATAAGGAGGATGATATGCCACAGAGCACCTCTCTTTCCACACCCAAGGAGAGCTCTTTCCCAGCTGCTTAGTACTAGTAGGCTATTACATTTCTTTGAGGTTGAGAAAGCAACCAGGCATTCAGGAGGACACTAATGTTCTCCTGATATCTGGAGTATATATTTATATAAGCCAAGCTGAAGAATGAAAAGGACGGGAGGGAACAGAATAAACCTAAGTCTGCTACTTAAAGTACACGTGACAAATTAAAAGTGCCTTATCTGAACTAAATTTATAACTTAAATTTAGTGCTGGAGGAGAGCTAACTCGAGAGATTGAAATTCCCTACTCTGTTATAAATCAAAAGGCAGGGGATTGACCATACCGCACAACCAAGATGCCTCAGCCCTCACATACTGACATGAATTCATGAGGCAAGAGGAGAACTAATATCACAAAAGTTAATTCATAGGTTATCAGCTGAGTACCTATGTCTATCATAGTGTTCCTCTATTGTTCCTCTGTTGCTTTGTTTTCTGGTCAATATTTGCGACAGTGGCTTCTTTTCATGGTTTATTTTCATTAAGTACTGCTTTTAAAACACAAGCTTTCCAAGGAAGACTTGAGGCAAAAAGTATTCACATACTTAACTTCCAAGCCTTGTTCAACCTTGCTTTCATAAAAAAAATCACTACCCAATTAAAGCATTAACCATTCAGAAGAAGAGTGTTTGTGTTAAACCTGTTTCTAGCTAGTTCTTGTGCTATATTCAAGGTAACATTCCCTAGCAGCACTTAGTAAGACATAATCGCCCACCATATTCTTACTTCTTCCACTAATATTTCATTCTTCTAAATTTACAATAGAGAAAGAGTCTGAGGAATGGCATGTCAGAAGGAAAGCAAATAAGCAGAACTTCGGGTGAAGACTACTGATAGACTACAGTTAAGGGAGACACAATTCATAAGCTGAATTTGTTTCCTCTTTATTAATGAATAAAGATCAATTGAAGGAAAATGATCAATTAATTAAGTTCAAATTAATAACTGAACTGAAATTGTTCAATTGGAAAGCCCCTGGTTTCTGAGTGATCCCAAGGAAGAGGATGGGCAGTAAAAAATTCTTTCTGTATAAACCATCCTCATCTTGCTAATTGTCTCTCAACCAGCACAGACTCGATGCCTTAACATGACACTACGTGGAATTCTGAGTGAAAAAGATGCACTTGATACAAAACTGTGGTGGTTAGCAACCCGTTTTCTTTTCTTTTTTTCCAACGTAAAGAATTTAAATTCCTTTCTAAATGCTACTAGAATATGAGGATGCATAATATACCCAAAGGAAACATATAGTGTAGTCTTTTCTCAGCTACCTTTCCTGGGAAGCCATTCAGGAGTATACCGAAGGCTTCTAGCATTGTTCAGAGGATCCAGGAGGAGCAAGGGATCCCCCTAAAGGAAAAAAGAACAAGTAACAGCGGGATGGCCACTTCACATGCTTGCTAGCTTCAGGTACTCATTTAGGACTAACTGTATTTGTACTGGGGCTACTCAGCTTCTCTAGAATTCAAGGCACCGTAACTTGGACTGCACTGAAGGGGCAAGTGAGCAGAATAAGAAACCTCAAGCACTGTGTGTAAAAAATAAAGGGAGCAAAAGACTAGTACAAGTAACGTAACCACTATACCTCTAAAAGTTCTCCATTTTTAAGCCATGAGATTGTCGGAGGTGGCACAGCATCTGACTTGCATTCCAGTATAACTTGTCTGTTCTGCAACACGGTGAGGTCCTGTGGACCACTGGTACCAGCAATGTTAGGAGGAACTGTTACAAAAATTAAGAAAAAAATAAACACCACACATATGAGCTACCATTAAAATTATTCATTGAAAATTTCCAATTTATTTCTTAAGTTTAAAATAAATGCAAAGCTACAGTATCATTAATTAGTTCTACTTTTCAATACCTGTGTTAAATATATCACATTTGTTTAACTGGTGAACATGTTTCCTAAGTCACACACTGGAAACTACTGTGACAGAAATGAAAGTCATTTCATACTCAGTGACAGTACCAGCATTTAAGCCAGACGGAGCAGAGATCACCGAAGTTCCATAAACTGTTCATCAATAAACATGGGAGCTATAATCTTCAAGAAGAAACCTGAGGCATATTGTAGAACTGCAGAAGCCCCATTTATACTTCCTTTACTGTCATTACATTTTAGGTATTCATTTCTAAATACATTTCTTACCTTTTTCTACTGAAAAACTAAGATGATCACAGATATCAGTATACTTCACATCCTTTTTCAGTAAGCTCAATAAACTCAATCCAACTGAATACTGATATCTATAAACTTCCTAGGTGTTCAAAATATAAGACTTGGAATTATAATAGAAATCAGTTGCATCAGGTGGAACTTTCCCTTTTAATTGTGTATCATCATGTTCAGAATAGTTACCCTTATTCAGAAATTATGATCATATGGTGTAATATCACTTTCTCAAGACATGTAGTATTTCTTCCTTAGTAATATGTAACTTGTTAAATGAGATACTGATACATACCTTAGCAGTTTACGCTTTGAAGGAATAATTTTTTTTCCTAAATTAAACTTACCATGCACTCTTACTAAATATTCCTTATCATCATCTCCTGCTGGGCTAGATGCCAAACACGTGTATCTTCCTGTGTCCTCCACCTAGAAACACACGAACAACTTCAGAAGAAGCCTCAGAATATGGGAACAATTCAGAAAAACTGTGAAATACAAACATGGACAACAACATATAACAGCCAGCACTTGAACACAAACACACTAGATAAGGAATGCCTGAAAATAAATTAATGAAGTTCTTGAAAACGTCTTTATTTTACCATGGTGGGATTGTACAGAGATGGCTTAGGAGTTGCAGGACCCCATAAAAATCTCTCTGGATAATGTGCCTCCAGCAAGAACCCTTCTCTTTGTGATGCTTTTTGCAACAGGTAACGAACAGAGATGGAACTGGCTATAGGTATCCATCTAAGCAAGGGTCAGGTTCGGGTACTAAGGCAATCTTTTTGTGCACACATACTCATTAACACCTTTATGCTTTCTCCTTCCTGTAAACTCTTCACTGTAAAGACAAGAAGTGTTTGCTTTACAAAGAAAACGAGCAGCAATCAGTCCCGAGCCCTGTCCCACTTCTGTTTGGTGAACTTCAGTCTGGCTGTCCACTGCTAAATACAGCCCTAGTTTATTGGTGCAGGTTTTCAAAGGTTGTTTTTCCTTTTCCTAATTGTCTTTATTTTTTCTTAACTTGCACACAGATGACTGCAAATGCAGCTTTTCTCTGTAATCTATGGCTTATACATGTGAGAAGCAAGTGGATATTAGGAAAATCCAAGCTAATGGAAAGAGAAGAAATGCTGAGGAGGAACTATAAAACACAGAAGAAGAAAAGCAAGATATAGTAACGAGAGTCAAATAGGTAGGAAATGAACAAGAACAGATTACAGACACAGACTAAAACCAGAAATAACTCCCAAAAAAGATGAGTCCCTAGCACTGATTGCTCTGCTTTGTAACAAGAAGCACCAATAAATAAAAAAATTATAGAACTCTGAAATGAACTTAAAGTAATAATGCTCAGAAGAGGCAGAAGTGCTTGGGCATTCTCAACTCACAATACTCCTGCTTGTTCTGTATGGGAAACTCCAACGCAAGGCTTGCAAAATATATTCTCTAACCGCAAATGCAGGTGGCTTATAGAGGCTTTTTAGGACATCTCTTAGGATTGTCCCAATAGCAGGCAGTTCTGCGCACTCCTCTAGGGTTTGCAAAACCGAGCCTATTTTGAAACAAATACTCTACCTGAGCACTGGTTATTCGAAGGACTTCTCTTAGGACATGAACATTATCATTCTGCAGAAGCGGGCGCCCATCCTTCATCCACGAGATTTTGGGGACCGGAATGCCAGAAGAGATGCAGAGAAGTTCAAGAGGGTTGTTAACGACGACAGAGAGCTCTTCTGGTTCATCTGAACCATTGATGTGAGGCGGCTCTGTGGAAGGAAAAACGTTCGAGTTCTTTATTGACTCAAAAAGCCTATAAAACATGGTACGCAGACTTGTGGTTAGAGTTTGTAGAATTAGTCTACATTAGTACTATTTCTGACTGTGTCATGAACTCACTGAGTATTTCACGTAATTTCCATCTGCCTCTGTCTATTAATTTGCATATTTTATGAGTTGGAATTATTAGTTAGAAAATGCTTTCATAATCCCAGGTAAAATATATTATATAATATCAGTGAATATATTTATTAGCCCTTTAGCTGTTGTGCCCTCAGCTGTGCTATCATCCTATCAAGCTGAATTTCTGTTATTCATTTAAACCAAATTACTTTGTAAATTAGTTTACTATTAATTATAGCATATTTCTGTACTCGGGAAATGTTGGAAAAAAATATATACTATATCACACATTCACACATCTTTAGGTATCTTTCATTTCCTTATTTCTCTTAATTACCACAGTAAATGTTTCTTGAAAATACTCCTTATCCCTAGAGATTTTTTTTAATTGCTGTCCTGAGTTGATACTGATTTACAGCTCGCATTTTGTTCATCTGAAAAGTTAACGCTTACCCAGCACTTTTAGGGAAAAGTGCTTGCTGGTATCTCCAGCTTCATTGAATGCTACACAAGTGTATTTGCCTGTGTCACCAATCTCTGCTTGTACAAAATGAAGGACCATTCCTTGGTTACTTGACGTCAGGTGAGCTCCGAGGCTTAAAGGATGTCCATTTTTAAACCAGGACATAGTGGGGGCAGGAGTGCCATCAGTAAGACACTTCATCGACGCTGAACTGCCTTTTACTACAGTCACATCCTCTGTTCCTCCTGCGTTATCCAAGCTTGGTGGTACTGCCGAGAAACAAAGATTGGATTCATACAGAGTACAACTCAGGTGTTAATTCTGAATATAAAAAAGTTGGAATGCAGCTACCCTTTTTGCATCTCCCCGCTCACTTTCATGTTTAGCACATGTGTTAAAATTCACTTAGAAATTATACATTATTATTCTTTCTAAAAAACCTGTGACACATTATGGGTGCTAATTCAAGTAAGGACTCCTCTAGGGTTAAAACACTTTCCATTAAAAAAAACCTCATTGAAAAGTTAATGTTTCCCTAACGATTACTTACATAAGATATACTTGAGGTTGTCTGCAACTTAGTGTTGGTGAGAAAGAAAACTGAGTATTAAGTTTAAGAAATTAAGAAATAAGATTCTTTACATAAAGCATTTCAGAGAAGCTCACCAAAAACTTGAAGGTTGTAATGTTTGTTGTCCACTCCAGCCCTGTTAGATGCTACACAAGTGTACACACCAGTATCAGATATCTGGACTCGGGCAAGTCTAAAGAGAAAATCATTTTAAGCAAGCTGTAAGTGGAATACATTATCTTTATTATGGCATGGTCTGGATCAAATTTTGTTCTTGCTTCCAAAAATACTAGCAGAATTATGCTGATACAGCAAAAGAGAACAGAAAACTCAGCTAGTTAAAATAGATGAAAACCAACCTGAGAATTTGCCCAGCTGACAGCAACCTGATTTGGGAGGAGACAGACAGAGGAAGGCCATTCTTTAGCCAGTTTATCTGTGGTGGTGGGGTTCCAGTAGCAGTACATTCAATATTTAGGGAGGTGTCCAAAAGGGCAGTGAGGTCTTCTGGTTCATCTTTATTATTGGCTATTGTTGGAGGAACTACATTTTGTAAATGTTGAAAAGGAAGATATTAAAACTGGCTCTTAAAATCATTCCGCATCTGTTACCTTGCAGGAAATCCTGCACCTAATGCCCCACAGGCAATTCAATAAGAAGATCCCCAATTTTTTAAAGAGTAAATCCTCTAACAATAATATTGAGTACTAGCAAATTATCTATTTACATATTTAAAACCAGATGCACTTTAGAATGATAGTAGAATTATCTCTTTGATTTGTCAGGCTGTACAAACAAGAGGGAGCTCAGAGCCTGAAGCTCATGGGGAGAGACTGACAATGCAGGAAGGAGCAAGTGGTCAAGCCTTAGAGAGGATGGGCTGAACCGCTTAAGGGCCAGATGGGACTTGGCAGTTTGCTGCCACTCAAACTTACCTACTTAAACAAATAAAGCAAAAGCTAGAATCATGCAGGAGGGAAGTTAGTTTATTAACTTCTAGATGTATATGCTGACTTAATTTTTAAATATAAAAAATTTCAAAATGCCTGGTTAAGTATTCTGGCTGATTATTCTAACAGAACTGCTTTTGGGGTTTTTTGGTTTTATACGTTAGTTTGAAAGCCTTGGTCTTAGGGGCAAGAGGGAACTCACTATATAAAGAAGGCCCAGCCACACGCAGCTCCAAGCTCTGGCTGACTTAAGATTCCATCACGCACCATGACAGTTGCATAGATAAGACCATTTAAGTTGGTTATTGCTTGAACCTCAACTAACACAAATTGACCAAAAAAGTCTCCACTGTTGTGTAGTGCCCTTCTGTCCCAAAAAGATACGATGTAGTCATTCAGTATTGTTATTTATTATATCAAAGGTCATCTCTTGCTACTCTGCTCATGCTCATATTCCAATTGATTCTGAGTCTCTGTATAACTGGGACAGACACGCCGTTGTGAAACGCTGCCTATGCAGAACTCTTCGCTCTTTCGCACCAGTCATTGTACTTAATGAACACATTTTTCACAAATTAAAATGTCCACTCGCTACACTGCTAAAGAAGAGTTATGCTCACTATCTTCTGTATGTCAAATTGTGCAAGAGAAGAATCTCATCCAAAACTCTATCATTTTTCTTTCAAATTGCAGGGACCTTTAACTATTAGTTCCCTACGATACTACTCTGGTTTTAGCTGATGCACTTTGACTGGAATTAGTGAAGATAAGCTAATACAACAAAAAAGCAGTATCATAGTAAATCAGCCCCAAGTGCATCTTTCTCTACAAGGCGGGGGAAAAAAAAAAATCACCACAAGCAGAATACCTCTATTATGAAATACACCAATGGAATTAATTTCTCTTTATCCCAAAACACATTTACCAGTGATTTCAATCGTTTTGTCATTGACAGAACATCCTGTGTAATATACTGTGACATCTACAGTGCGTGAAATTGGAAACACGTGCATGTAGTATTACACTGAAGACAGGCATTCATTTCTTGGCCCTCTCTTGGGAGTGCTTACAAAGATAGGATTATGGACCAGATTTCAGTTTCACATCTGTGAAAACTCACCATATACATTCAAGTTGAAAATTCGGTCTTCCTCTCCTGCAGGATTAGTAGCCACACAAGTGTATTTTCCTGTATCAGAAGTGAGAGCTCTGAAAATGTTTAATGTGCTGCCATCTGGAGTTACTCTACAAGGAAGGTCATAAAACACAGTGAGTTTGTTTATGTATTCCTATGACCTGGCAAATAAACAGTCAGCTTTGTACATTTAAATCAACTACCTCTATCCTCTTGGGAATTCAGAGAGAGAACCATTGTTTTTTGCAAAATATTATTATTAGAGATAGGCTAGGAAGTTTTTCCTAGAGATGTCCTGTTTAACCTTGTATTAGGATTCAATTCCAACCAGGCTTTTGAAGAACCCATAGTGAAAAGCATCAAGAGTAATATGTTTCCATGTCTCAGATCTTTCCCCTCCAAAGGAACTTAATGGAACTTATTGACCTTGATGAACTTTAATGGAATTCATTAACTAAGAAAGAGATATCATATACTTATCTCTGTGCAAAAAAAAACCCCCAAACTTAAAAAAATACCAAAGTAGTAACAAAGTATACTAGATTTGTAGAAGCTATATAGGGAGATGATGTTCTTAACCTGGCTAAGCTAAGGCCCTCTTTACACTCCCTCCTTAGGGCCCTCTTTTATGCTTCATCTTTAGGGCCCTCTGAGGTTTAAAATTATAGAAGAGAATACAGTGTCTGCTTATTTTTGCTTGCCTTATTCTTTGTAAATCGTCACTGGCAACTGTTTTTCCATCTTTAAGCCATTGCATAACAGGCGTAGGCACTCCATTGGCATTGCAGACAAGCTGGATGTTTTCTCCCAGGAGGACGCTGACCTCACTAGGCATTTCAGAGCCAACGATATTAGGAGGAACTGGAAATGCACGATGGAGGGAAGAGAAGATTCATCAGCAAGAAACATAATCTAAACTGTAAAAACTTACACTGCAGTAGCTCATGAGTACTAGCATTTATCGCAGTACCTCCATTCAAATATAGTTCAGAAAGTATATGATTATATTGTTTCTAGAGGGGTTCTGCAAAGATAAATTCAAAGCCACTTTAATCATTCCTTAAAACAGCTGATTTACAAAATTATAAAAAATATGTATCTTTGCCACTATATTTAATATCTACAGTTAGCTGCTCAAACAATGCTAACATGTACAAGAATATTAAGACAAAATCCCATTTCATTAAACATCACAATGCACTGTAACAATTAAATGCCTGTTTAACTCTTGACTTAGTGCACAGTCAAATGCTCTCTTGCATCAGGATCATCATATTCCTGTCCACAGCCACACACTTAATCCATTCTAACCAGAAGCCATTTTTAGCCTGTTCTCCTAAAGAACAAGGATGACAGGCATGCTATCCATCAGGTCAAGACTGTCAGTCCCACTAGTAAGTTTTGAGCATTTCGAGCGATTTCAGTCATATTTGATCAAACAAGCAGCTTGATATTCAATTCCTAAGCTTGGGGAAAAACTGGCAGGCAGACAGGGACACGCGCAAAAACCAGCACCCCTGAAGAACGATCGCTATGACGAACAGTTACTAGTTCTGTTTGGCCTTCTGATGGCCAGCTATCACACATAGGTGTGCCACAGCACACTCGGCTCACAGCTCGTGCTGCCTCTTCTTCCTCAACCAGCAACTGCCAGCATGGGAAGGGATGATGGCAGAAAGCCGGAGATGCTATGTAATAGGCGTCTTACTGGACATGGGCGGAAACTAGTGCAATTAATGGGGATGAGTCATTAGGAAGAGAGGAAAACAAAGACAGTTGCAGCATAAGGGTGACGTGCAGCGAGGCAGGAGACAAATCCATAACAAATAAGGGTTTCTCATTTGAGCAGGGGAAAAAAAATAAGGAAATTCTGCCAGTATTTCTTTGCTATCTCCTCCTATTTGCTACGGCAAAAAAGGCAACAGGTATCACTGCTTCTGAAACCATGCGCGTGTGGTGCTCCACACTCAATCGACCAATGTAGCTTCGGTGTTCAGCAGGAGCAAGAATGTGATCAGCAACAAACACACACAGCCTTCCCGATTGCTTTCAAGTTCTCCTACAATCAGAGGTTAAGAATATTCTTTTTCATGCAAATTTCTGACTAACAGTATAATCCTCTAACCATTTTTCCCCACTGGTTGCAAATGATAGAAATAATGGTCCAAATTCTCCACTTTTCTACATGTTTATGTTATCTCAGTGTCTCTAGTACAGACACAGTATCATACTCAACCAATTATTAACCAGTTCTGCTCACCGCACTCTCGTGCCTTACCTTGGATAGAAAGCACATAACTTTTCTGAGCTTTTCCCTCTATATTTGAGGCAATACACGTGTAGGTCCCACTGTCTAGAAGCTGAGAGCGAGCAATCTGAAGCTTGCTTCCACCAGATAAAATATGAACTTCAAGAGAATCAGAGTTTTCTGAAAATATATGAACAGGTAGTCATTCCAAACCAGGCCACAGAGAGCAAACGCATCTTGAGAGATTTTTTTCATCAAAATTTCAAAACAAAATAAAGATTCCAATCAGTTAACACAAGAGTCTGTCTAGAGACAGATGAAGAAGAAAAAAATCGACAGCAAATAGCACACTGGTGCCCCAAAGGGGGAAAAAAGAGCAGAAAAGAGTGTGAGAGAACATCACCTATTGGTTTGCCATTCTTAAGCCACACTAATGTTGGTGGAGGAATTCCAGTAGCATCACACACAAAGGTAACAGGATTACTGATAGTTTCATTGACCGACTCTTGTTCAGGGCCTTCTATATTTGGTGGCACTATAAATTGAATGGAAACAATACAAATGGTTTGGTTACCAAATATTTTTATAAACTGATTTTGAATTGTCTACTCTACAATGTCTATGGTATTATAATAACTACTGCAGATAATGCAGAGTATGCTCACCATAAACATTAAGATGGAAATTTTTATCATCTCGCCCTGCAATATTTATGGCTTTGCACACATATTGGCCCGTGTCAGAAACCTAAAATAAAAATAGATTAAAAAACCTTATTATGGAGTCTTATTTTAATGCTACAGTTTAGAGATATTAACAGCCTTTGCCTCTGCTAACTCAAGGTCCTTTTCACAGAATGAAATACATCTCCTATGCACAGCCAGTAGAATACACCAATAAAGAGCAAAATAATTGCTTAACAGTAGGAGAGTAGTGGCAGATGCAGCACCCCACAAGCTTGGCCTACCTCTGCGCCCTTGATTCGTAACGTTTGCCCATCTGCTAAGATCTCCACATTTGCAGACTCCGAAATTATGCGCCTGTTCTTGTACCAGGTGATGACTGGTGGTGGGATAGCATTGGATTCACACTCTAACATCACCAGGGTGCCCACTCTTACGTTCAGCACCGTCACTGAGGTTCCACTATGGTCTTTGATGCTTGGGGGCACTGTAGAAGAAGCTCAGAGTTATTTCTGCCTTTTTTTTGGTGAAAGAGCAGAAAACAACCTAAGAAAAATAAATACAAAATACTGTACTTTCAAAGCAATAGATATTATTTCAGAAAATAGTAAAAAACAAACCAAGGACAGTTAGGAAACTCTTCTTCTGGCTTTCCCCAGCTTGGTTTCTGGCAATACAAGTATATTCACCATCATCTGGTAGTTTGGCTCGGGGAATCTGCAGAGTCCGAGCACCTGAAGTAAAGAGAGAAGGCTTGAGATTTATTCTGTGGTTACTGTATCAATCTCAAATGCTATTTTAAAATTGCAGGTCCAACAGACTGAGCACAGGCACTAAATTAACCTCAAATTCAAAAAAAGCACTGCATTACTGCATTGTCATTGCTTTTTAAGGTTCATTAATCTTTAAAAAAAAAAAAAAAAAAATCCAGTCAAGAGAACTAAAATTTTAGGGTAAATTTCATTAGTGCTGTTAATTATAAGTTTGGACCACAAATACTCCTTTTAGACCTGTTTCTTCTGCAGCTGTTAAGTGCGGTCTCCTAACATAACTATGCCCTTTCCACTTAACTCTGTCACTATCCCGTTCTTTATTCCCCAGCCTCACCTGTCTCCATTCGTGAAGCTCCTTACTGCCTGTGCCTACATTACTTATCTGCACAGATGCCCCTACTGCCACTAAGCAATTTCCATGCCTGTGCCTTAGCCTATGCTGTAACACAGTCCCCAGTCACATTATACCAGCAAGACAGGACTGAGCATCACAGCAAGTGATCTTCACCGGGCTGAAGATAAGCAGCCGGCGCAGAAATGACACAGACACTCATGGACCTTTATTTAGTGAGGCGCTTCAAATGGTGAAGGAGATCTCAGAATACAAGGATTTCTTCCTGAGAGTTCAGCGGGGTTAATCCAGTTTCCCACTGAAGTTAATGGGAAGGTTTTTACTTTTTGTCATCTAAGCCAGCAGAATTTATCTTAGCCTCGGTCACAATTTCTGATCATTTATTTGAAAGGTGAGTCAAAGCGACTCAGCTTTAATCAATACCTATATCAGAGCAGCTCTGTTACGTGACTTGCCCTCTAGTCTTTCCCACACAGTTTATTTCAGTGCTTTCAGTCTGAGCCAGTTGTCTTTAAAAGCGAACCCACCCAACAGCCAAGAAATTATTAAACACAGTAGGCCAAGTGTCCTGTCTACTCACTGGAGCAATACTAAGAATATACTGGCTCCATAAATAGTGGCCATCGCACTTATCAAGACAAAACAGACAGAAGTTGAGTCCAAAGGCTATAGAAATAGCTGAGATTCCTCACCAGGCACAATAAAAGTGTTGGTATTCGAACTGATAGGTTTGCCATTCTTGAGCCAGCTGAGATCAGGAGGTGGAAAGCCAGTGACCTCACAAGTCAGAGAGATGAAATTATTCACCACCACAGTCAAATTCTCAGGATTACTACCAACAACACTTGGAGGAACTGCAGAGAGAAATACATTAATAGTATCTATCACAGCATCAGCAAACAATATTCCACAAGATCCTGATTTACTAAAATAAAGCTGAATTGCTGAGTTTTGCCAAAGGGCCAAGTTGCAAGAATCTTTCACATCCTATGAAAGGATCCGCTGCTTTTTGGATGTATCTGGAAATATGACTGAAGTCAATCTAATGGTCATTCCTGTTCCTGTAATTCACAAAAATTTCAATGATTTCATTTGCAGTCCTTCTGTGCTTGAGATTTGGGAAGGCTAATTAACCTAAAAGAGATCCTGCAGTTCCTGACTAACGCACTATCAATTTTAAAACGCTGTACTCATAGGACATTTGCTATGTAAGGCAGAACAGATGAAATTTACCTTGTCAGGATATGTAGGATGACTAAGTATCATTTCTTCCTGATATTGTATTGCTCCTATTCTTTCTGAAATAGTCCATTTTCTCATTATAGAGAACCAAAAACGATTCCTTCTGATACAGTTCAGAGTTCTTTCGTTAAGCAGACAAACCTGTTGTTTAATAGTGAGCTAAGCAGTTTAAAATTCTGGCATGCAAGCATTGCTCTAAGGGGTGCATTTTTAAGCTTATAAGTCCCAGTATTTTTAAATACAAGAATATTTTGGCATTTGACCTTTCTACAAGAACTATTTAAAATGAAATAACTGTAAATCTCTTCCTTTTAATAAACCCCAAGTTTTAGTTTCCATGTTTTTGCAGTGTGGCTACATAAAACACTTAAGAGGAAAGCAAAAGCATGTTCTTGGCTCTATGGGGTGGAAAATTCATTCCAAAGAACACATGGTATCCTCTTCTTCAAAGACAGAAATGTTAAAGTATTTTGGACCATATCCACCAGAAATACTCCAGCTGCTTTCTGTCACTTGAATGACACAAAACAGTAATTAAGCTAAGTTTATTGCTCCTCTGTGGCACTGCAGAAACAAGAGGAGTCAATGTAAATGGGTGATTTCAGTCCATAGTTTTCAACTTGGAATAACTGAAGGTTATTTTCCTGATAATGAGCGTAAAATTGTTCACTAGAATAAATGGAGGATTCTGATCTGATGACATTTTATAGTTATTTATATTTATTTACCTTTACAGTTACTTTCCCACAGATGTGATTATTGGCATTGCAAGACAGCGGGCAATTTAATATACAGGGCCAAATCTGAGCTATCTTGTAACGAATTTTGCTTAAACGATGTAAGTGGTAGATTTCAAATTCTGCAGCCCCCACTGTGTGCGCAAAGCACTCGCAAATGCACCACAGGTAATCTGCATACGCAAATGTACTTGTATGTGCATACAGATGCAGTAATGGGCTCAATTTTAGTATTCAGTGAAATATACTATTTATTATATATTAAGGTTAGAGATTGAGATTTTAAAACTGGATGCTTACTTTCAATGTTTGAGATGGTTTTATTTTAGTTTTACTACTCACCTTTGAGACAAGAAGTGAATTTTTCAACTTATTGAACAGCATCATCTTTAATATTTTATTTAAATTTATGAAAGCAGTTCCATTAGAAACATACAAAAATGCTGGAAAACAACCTTTTTTTGGCACTGACAAAACAAAGATCATGCTGCTTAGTGATAATGCATTTCCATCAGTGCTTCACCCTGTGTGGTCCTTGCCTGAACAGCTATAGTCTAACTTTTCAAATGAAATTGCATTCATAGAGAATAATAGACCTAAATTGGTAATACTGTTGAGCTAGAAGTGAAGCTTCATGCAAATATTTCTTTTAAAATAATAGTATTAGACTATAGTGATTATAAACAAATATTTTAAAGACAAAGTTTAAATTAAGACACAAATGTCAAGAAAAGCAAAATATTTTGATTTAAAAACAAAACTCAACATCAGGAAATCTGGATAGACTCCACTGAAAGAAAGTAACTTCTCAGAGAATGACTCCAGGGCAAATTCTTCCCATGACAACACTATTTTTGGCTAATTGTATTACTGAGTAGAAAAAAGCACTATAAATTTGTTTCATTTAGTATGTAAATCTGCTGCATGTGTGAATGACAAAAGAATTTATTTCTTCTGTACATAATAACCTGAATCATCAGATTCCTGGGATGCTGGTACTCCATTTAAGCGAGAGAGAGAAGACAGCACTTGTTTTCCATCTAGTATATAACACAGAAGATTAGCTAGCTAACAAGGATGTGAAAAAGGATACTGATCATATGTAGAAGACTGTGATATAAGTCTCCAAATTGTACTGTGAAAGCAGATAAAGATGTAGCTGCCTGTATTCCTTGGTAGGTTTTAAAATGTAATGGTGCAGATGAATTTGTGGGAATAATGCTTATTTGATCTTCAGTTCAGAATGGAAAGCTGAAAGGGGTGGGACGAAGAGGGGGCAGAAATAGAAGGGGAAGTTAGGGTTTACTCTGAAATGTTAATTAGAGATATCCTGATTTTCTGAAGCTATCAGGAGAGGTAAGGGAAGGTGGTGGAGAGACTGTTTTTTAAAATAATGGAAAAATGTCTTAATTTCTTGATTGTATTTGTTTTAGACTTGTGACGCTGAAGGCCAAAATTTATTTTTACCCTGTTCTAACTCCACAACAAAACGAAAAATAGAGAACAGAAAGGAATCTTAAAGCGCAAATTTTTAAAAAGTAAGCTTTTACAATGTCGTATCTCTTTGTTTAATGCTTTATAATCACTAATCTTCTTGGAAAATGCATTTTATGAACATATCAAAACGGACTACAATCCAACCTGTTTGTAATTCATGATTTCAGGGCTTAGCAACCCCTACACAGTGTACACACACAGTCACTACACAAGGCTCCCTCAATAATAATTTCCACCTATGTGGAATACACATAAGGAGCTAAAGTCATGTGGTATCAAAAGCCCTGTGTTGCCAAGGTACTTTAAACTTACATTTGATTTCTGGTATGTCAGAATCTCCATTACACCCAATAAGACAACTTACATGCATACGGCTAAGTACGTGCCTAAGCACTCTGCTAAAATTAACACACTCAAGCTAAACTAACATTTGAAAGACGACAATCAGAAAATTATGGATTATTGTACTTACCATGAACGTTTAGGTTAAAATACTTCTTGGCGCTTCCAGCTATGTTTTCCACAATGCAGACGTACCTGCCAGTATCTGTTATTCGGGAATTCAAAATCTAAGGAAAAAAAAAAAAAAAGATGTTTTTTGATGGTCTAATATATAAGAGAACTTACTGTCAAAGAATCAAGTGGAGAGAATTAAGCTCAGCTCTAACTGTTTTAATAGTTTCATCCAATTTCATTCATTGATAGGAAGGGGGAGTTCTTCAGAATGCACTTATTTTCTTTAAAAAAAAAAAAAGTAGTACATTTTGCAATAATTAAACTCTGTTAGGGAAACTTGGACAAAACTGACAGCAACCAGTTGTTCTCCACAAATGCCAACATTATTTTAAACGAAGTGATTTCACTGATGCGGTTCACAGCATGACCCCACAAACGGCTGGGTCAGCACAACTGAGGGAACTACACAGGAGCGAGAAGCAGCAGCTGAGGGACAGGAACAAGGGACAAAAACTCCTTAGGTCTGCAGCACCAAAAATTCAGAATTGCATACTCAGCAAATCTAAAGTTTTGTCTTTATGGGCAGCTTGTGTTTGTGATGCTAAAAATCAGTTTTTCACTAAGAGCTACCTGTAACCTCCTTCCATTGGACAAAAATGTGTGTTTGTCATCTTCTGCTAGGAGGTGGCCATCCTTTTGCCAGGTGATACTTGGAGAAGGGCTGCCACTTGCAACACAGTCCATCACTGCAACCTTGTTCACAAGCACAGTCACTTCTTCAGGCAGATCACCATCAGCTCCACTGATGGACGGCGGTACTACAAAAGAGCAAAATGTGGTAAGAATACTGTGATTTAGTACCTCTCAGTGTTTTCTGTTGTTTTGGGTTTGGTTTTTTTTTAAGATTACAGACCAATCTTTTAGATTGGGTTTTTAGAAGAAAGTAGTTCAATGAATACATTGAAAGATAATAAAATCCCAAGAGTAGTTCAGCTGAAACAAATCAGTATAACTCAAAGGACTGCAGGAGAACTACACTTATCCACAGCAGCCATAAAGAAGAAGAGGTGAAAACTCATTTTCCAGTTAGGCCATCATGTTCTTTGCTGTCAGAACAAAAGAGGATTTCCAAGGCAGGACCACTTCCTAACAATAAATCAGTCTTTTCAGTGGTAGATACAGAAATAGAGGTAAAGAAATAAGCATTTCCCAAGGCAAAAACCCCGAGTACATCAACAGACAATGCAAACAGCATAAAAAGCTTTCTGTGCAACGTTTGTACACAGAGCATACAAAATGGACTCTGCAGGCATTCAATGGTTGATCTAAATCATCAATTCCCTTAAGCCTTTGGGAGTTTTGCAGGTATTTTAGAAAACAATGACCAAAATAAGGAGAGAGAAAAGTCTAGTAGGTCAGAATTTTGAACTGGAAACTGGATAGGGGACAAGAGATACCAAGATAAAACCTGGATTTCTACATATACTTTTCTTTCTAGTGAAGCGTGATAGGGATAATGCAATTGAGTTCCTATAACAATAACCTAAAAACATACTGAACTAACAACATTAACACTATTTTCATGCAATTCTGTATACTCTACAAAACTCTAGCACTTTATATAAACACATTAATTTCATAGTTTACAAATATGCAGAATTTATAGACTTTAAAAACATTAAGTAAACCTGGACTATAATGCTTCATTAGTTTCCACAGAACTCTTCTTTTGTCATTAAAAAGAAAAAGGAAAGCAGGAAAGCTCACAGAGCACGCGGACATCGTAATGAATGGAATCTCCCCAGCTTCGTTTACTGCCACACACATGTATTTCCCGGCATCTTCAGCCTGTGCCCGTGGAATCTGCAACACTCGACCTCCTGGAAGGAAAATGTATTCAAGATTTAAATGCAGCATCAAGCAGTTTCCATCGTTTCCACACCACATTTCACTAGAGACCTGAGCAAGCAAATTTATGAATGGTCAGCACTTGTTCTGAATTATAAGTAACTAAAGACTTTTATTTCCTAGCTTTTTCTACTGGCAGATACTTGGAATTTAGCAATGTTCGTACCAAAATGTTAGAAAAAAGTAATTAATTCCACATAAAGGAATAACATTCTTCAGCAATATGTAGCCAGACATTATTCTTCAAGCAAAAACAGAAATATTTCTCAGCAAGGTGACAGAGAACTAACAGGCAAAAGGAAACATAAGCACAGAATATTCTGGTAAAGCTGTTCCAAACGGAAAAAAGTTACTTCTGAAGCTTATAGGTACTTTTCACTCTACTCCTCATTTAAAGTGTAGCCACATACATCGCTTCAGAAAGAGAGGACATACTAGGAATACATTTTGGGAGTGCTTGTCATTGGTCTCCCAACAGATAAGCAATAGGTAGACAAAAAGACATTATCCCCACCACTGCCCTTCTTTACACACGCCATCCCAAACCATCCTCTGCACAGAAAGGCTCCCTTTTTGTACTCTCAGCATTATAAGCACCTCTTTCCCTTTCCCATAGGAGGTTAAGTAGGAGCTCATGGCCATTCTTCTGCTGGAAACATTATTTCCATGCCTCACGCCCTGGTTAACAGGCTTTTCTACTCCAATTATGATTTTGCCAAAGCAAAACTTAACAAGGAGATAAATCAGGAACACATGAGACAGAAGGTACCATTGTTGTATTTTGTTTTTCAACACATCATATGAAAGTTAAATGGTCACATTCACACCATTTTAGGGACTACTTTTTAAATGAAAGAAGGAAACAGCTTAAGTCCAAGGACTGGAGAGAAACATTTCCAGTCAAGAAAGTCTGAAAGGAACATTAAAGCAGTGTTTTGAAGGGGAAAAGTTTGTTATTACTATACAAACACTAGCATTAATGCCATTTCTTAAGATCAGAGAGTGACATTTTAATACTCACCTGGTAATATTAGTACTTTATCACTGGAGCTCAGAGGATAGCCATCTTTATACCATGTAAGAACTGGAGGAGGAACAGCGTTGGTCTCACAGTACAGTGAAAGGGGATTGTTGACAATCACATCTTTACTTTCTCCACCTCTTCCTGTATCTACTGTGTTACCAGCTTCCCATTCCTTATAAGGCTTTTGGAAACTAGGAGGAACTACAACCAAGGAGGGGAACAACATTAGAATTTTACAGCAGAAATAGCTAGTTTTAAAGTCAAGAAATGAAAAGATACTGTAATTGTTAAATAGCAGCAATAAAAATTAAGTGTATTAAATTAAACCCTCCCCCCAATTTAAATTACCCAGGAAAATTCTAGTTCTTTTGATCAGAATGAACAATTGAGCGATCTACTGAAGATTTTCTGAAGACTAATAAATAATAGTGTAAGAAGACCTGATAACAAAACACAGAGGGTATTAATCAACAATAACACACAAATAGTAAGCTATCTGGTTTCACTCAAGTTCTAATTTTGTCTAAATTTTCAGAAATGACTAATGATTGTTTTCTTGTATTTACACACAGTGTGTACGCCAACAGGATGCTTATGCCTGGGGCCTCTAAGTACTACTCAGTACAGATAAATAAAATATGACATCTTAGTTTAAGCTAAATTAAAACTTTTTCATGTCATTTAGAGGAAGATCTGAGTTACTAAGTCACTCCATTGACTTCAGAAACACTGCATATGTCACAAAATATGAAAGAATAATCAAATACTGTATTTCTTAAAGATGAGCAAAATATACATGAAATAAAAATCACACAAAACACAAAAGCATTGGATTAGACCAAGCAGGTGTAAACGATACAAAATTATAAAGAATTCCAACAACCCAGAACATTAGGAGGTTACCAGAAGAATTTTATTATCTGAACTCTGTTTACCTTGGATATTTACATCAAATTCCACTTCATCCTCTCCAGCAATGTTGGATGCCAGACAAGTGTAACGACCGGTGTCTGATACTTGAGCCTCCTTAATCTGCAGAGTACGGCCATTAGCTTGGATAATGACATGATCATCTGGTTTAAGTGGCTGTAATGTAATTTTACATGGAAATTAATACTTGGCAAAACATACACTGGAAATAGCCATATTTACGGAAGTAATATGATGTCATCTCTCTTTTGGTCAAATTCAGGTGGTTTCAAAATCTTTCCTGAGGCAGTATACTGGGAGTAAGAGTGTATTTTGGTTTTGGTATTTCCTCTGCTTTGATACCACTACCAACAGAACATCCTTCAATTTTTGTTAATGCTTCCAGCAAGGCCCACTTTCAATCTACGCAAAGAAAGCAGTTGCTTAGGACACCAAATTACTGAGAGTCACCACTTAGGACACAGTCCTAAGCTAGGTGCTCCTGGGATGGCAGCCTTGGCCACAGGTGGTGCAGCCCAGCTCTCCTCTTATCTGCTCCTCCTTTCCCTCAGACCAAAAGCTTTTCCTCTCCGAGTAAACTTGACCAAGCTCCAAGTTCCTGGAGACAGTTCTCTTTTCATGGTTGTCAGAAACTCTGCATCTTCACCTTCTGATCTTGGTAGCTGGTCTCCTAAGAGGATGTGGTTTTACATCACTCCTAATCCCAGCTGCAAGTTGCTGCTGAAAGGAGCCATGCCATCCCCATCAGGCAAGGGCTCTCGTGACATCTGATTAAATCAGGCTGATTCAATCCCTTAACTCACTAGCCAAGTCAATGAGCTGATGGAAAACCTACACGTGTAAAACTATCAGTTTTCTACGAGGTGAACAACTCGATCGAACTCACCCTTCTGCTGCCCAGCAAGGACACGGCGTGAACATAAAATGGATGCAGCAGCAACGCAGAGATACACAGAATTAGATGTTACTGTCCCGAGAATTTACATCACAAGTGACAGTAGAGACTACAGTGATACAACCTGTATCTCTCAATAATGAAAACGATACACATCAGGGAGTCAGCACTGAACTCCTGGCCTGCACGGGACAATTGTTTTAGTCCATGGACGTGAGTGAAAGCCATATATCCAGGGCAACGTAAGAAAAAGCTGCTGCTCTGACAGCGGCAGCAAGCTGCTTACAGCCGCTGTCTTTCTTTGGGGACCTCTCAACTCCCCCTAACATAATTTTTCATTGGCAATACAATCAGTACACCCAGGAGATTCTAGAATTACAGCATACGCTCGAAACAGATGGAGGGTGTACACACAGTCTCTCCTGTGACTCCAGGCTATTTCTGCATGCTCAGTAAATCCAGGAAGAGCTGGTCCAGCTGCAGAGGTGCAGCAGTCTGCCACATGATAAGTGCCCTACCAAGAATAGCTAAAGCAAGAGATTATATTCTCCTTTCTTACAGAAGAGTTGCACCGTTATAGCCAGCCCCCAGTAGACTGGGGGGTACATCAGTACGATTCTGTGGCACTGCCCTTCCAAACTGCTTCTCCTCCAGACCGATGTTGTTGTGAAGGCTGCGTGTGGCAGGAACCACGCCTCATTCCCCCTCGCAGAGGATCCAGATGCTTTTGCGGCTTTGTGAGCTCTGCCAGAACCAAGTGGGAGGCTCTCTGCAACTTCTGCAAGGGCAGCACTTAGAGGAACCAAGCATGGGGCCATTCTGTAACAGGGCCTTTGGGGACTTTACGCAACAGCAAAGGGACATGTGGTCATATCGTGGGATGCTACTGCTAGGCACGGCCCTCCCCCTTTAAAGCACAGGCCAGTGGTAGGCCCTGGAAACTCCAGCACTGACGTCTCAGTGGCACTGCCAAGCACCCACAAAAAAGCATGCGTGTCAATTTGCGGAGGTCTGGCCCACAGCAAACATCCTAAGATGTGTGCGGGGTGATCCTGCCAGCAGGATGGTGGGAAGATGACTTCCTGCTGACTTAAGTAGTGCAAGTGAGCCTGTTATGCTGCATGAATGTTCATTAATAGTAAGAGTGAATACGCAGTTCTTTCTGTATGAAATCCACCCATTAGAAGGAATTAAGCTTGTGACTGGCCTGTCCATCCTTGTACCAGCTGATGGTAGGAGCAGGAATGGCGTGAGCTTCACACTCCAGGGTAAGGCTGTGGTTTACTTTGATCTTCACTTCTTTAGGGGAGAGACCCATCCCTGAGATATCTCCTTTGTTAATGGTGGGTGGAACTGCACAAAAACAAAGGGGGCTTTCATGACTTACTGTCTTATGCAGCATTTCAAAATTAACTGGACAAAGGGAAAACCTGGATGATAACCTCAGGGAAAGCAAGTGCATTCCCCCTCTAATCTGCCTCTTCCCCATAGCTGAATTTTTTTTTTTTTTAATATATATATATTTCAAACTATTTTTAGTGTATGTATTATATATAAAAAGATATAAAACTGTGTTCAACAGTTTTAGACATCCAAACCTGACTATAGCCTTACCTAGCTATAGCACTTTATTATGTGTTTGGCTTGAATTCTATACAGTTCAGTGTACTGCAGGCATTAAAAGGCATTTTAATGGAAACTAATATTCTCAGAAACATATGTTTGAACTGAAGTCCACACTCAGAGTAGCTGGTCAAAACTCAACATTTCCATTCCATTGAAATCTCAGTGTTGCAAAATCTTGTTTCCTTCTGAATCAGAATGAAAAAAGAACATTTCAAAATTCTTAAGCTACCCCCCACGCTCGTCTCATAATATCTTTTAAATGCTTTCAAAGCATTTTCCATTCTTTTTTCAATGGGAAATTTTAAATTCTCCCTAATGCTTACAGCACCACAATGACTGACAGTTGCAATGGCATTTGGGGGTGGGGGGCTTTATGTCGCTACATAGCCACAGTTCAATAATGAACTCTTTTGTCATCTTCTCATTATTCCGAATCCAATGAGGCCCTATTAGGGGCTTAGAGTAATTAAAATAACAGCACAGTTACCGTGAGGGAGCAAACCACACTCCAATTCAGACTAGGAAATTAAAAAAAAGAGATGAAAATTCATGCTTGACTGAGCCCATAATGAAGAGTTTGAGCATTAAAATAGAGTATTAGGCACAGATGCTCAAAGGACAATGTGCTGACAGGAAGCCTTGAATGGGAAAGCTTTTGTGCATATGGTATTTTATGGAAGGATATAAAAATAGTATCCTCCTGGTTTACCTTACTCAAGAAAGTTTCCCATTAGATGTTATGGGTCCCTCCCCTCCTTTTTTTCTAACGTAGTTTCTTTGCTCACGAGATTCTCTGCGCACATCTCCCATTGTGCTCACTCATCTGATTTGAAAATCATTACCAAAAAAGCATTTCAGAAGAAACTGGAGTTCAGTATTTCTTAAATGTCTGCCCCTGGGTGGTACAAAGATTTTTAGCCCAACAGCAGCAATTGTAAAGGATGCAACAGCAAACTTTTCCAGTGTCTTTCCTCAAGCAACGCCATGAGCTGATGCAGATGTTTGCTAAACAAAGCCACTAACAGAAATCCTTGTGTTCACCTGGATAGGTAACACTGCAAAGGGAAAAAATAGAAGAATGAAAAAAGAATAAAATTGGAAGTATTTCCTTACTGTAGACTTTCACTTCATAGTGTTTCAAAGTTTCTCCAGCCTCATTTGTGGCTATACAGGTATATCTTCCAGCGTTGTCCTCCTGTGCATTTAGAATCTGCAGGGTTCGACCACCTGCCAAAAGACATCATTCTTTAATAGCATCTATGTTAAGCTCTTGCTTCCCAGTTATTTAAGTAGTTTCTGCAGCGTATTTTCAATCCTTTGGCCAAATTCTGCCCTTAGATGAGCATGATTGCTTACCACCATGTATACTGTGTAATAAATGTCCATAATTCGCAGGAGTGCTTTGGATCACAACTCCTGTTGCTTACAGATTCTTGGAAAATTTGTTAACATAGTTCTGTACAAGAAATTTCTTGAAGATATTGAGATAAGAAGAAGTGATTAAGGGTTCTGCACTTCATTCACAGAAAAAGGGAAAGGAAGCATCATAGGCAAGACTAAGCAAAACCAGGCTATTCAACATACAGGGGCGGATGTGAGCCTCTGAACTGCCTTTCTGTTTCAGTGCAGTACTGCATAAGAAAGAGGCCCTTAACTCCCTCCGGAGAATGGACAGAAGCAACAACCACAACGTGAGAAGTGTAAACATGAATCAATCGGTAGAATTTAGGACTTCAGGTGGCCTCTACAACTTTGACATCCATGAATTTCCTTCAGAATACTATAGTATCCTCTTTATCTATGATGTATATTGTCTGCGTTCTCAGAGGTGAGTCACTATTTAACTGGGCTGCAGCTGTTTTCAGACTGCATTCCTAGAAATTGTCCCCCCATGTAGTAATTCAATTCCTTGCTATCAATATCGACTCATTCTTCCTCTGAACACTTGCAGTTAACAATGCTAAAGTACTTGTTCATCTATATTACTTCAGTGTTACCAGTGAAGCTTGTTCCTGTTTTCCACCTCCACAGATGTGCTAGGTAAGAGTTACTCCAGAAATTAAAAATGGCAAACTACTAATGACCTAGAAAAATGCCACCTCATTCTTTTTACTAACGCTGTTGTTTATATCTCTCTCCATATAATTTCCACACTTAATTTCAAGTTATTTCCATTCATTATTAACTGCAATGAACTTGTTTGCCATCATTTAGCTTTATGGAAAAATGGATAAATACTTGAATACAAATAAAATACAAATAAATAACCAGTTAATTGTGAAGCACTTAAAAAAATATTGGAATGGGAAGTGCTACAAAAGTACAAACATTGCCCTTAATAGAAATATATCTTTTGGTTTTTCAAAAAAATCTGTAACAGGAAACTAAACAATAAAAGAATATAGTGTTATGTTATTTCTCAGTAACAACAAAATTTTACCTGGCAAAATGCGGATGTTTCTGTTTGATTCTAAAGGATTACCATCTTTCAGCCACGTGATTGTAGCTGGAGGATATGAGTAAGCCTCACAAACCAGCGATGTTGGGCTGTTGAGGATAACAGTGACATCTTCTGCATTTCCATGGCTGTCTGCACCCACAATCGTTGGAGACACTAGGAAAAACAAAGTCATTAATCAGAGGAACGATCTCTATGAAGAGCCAATTTTCTGTTCCCTGTTCAGTCTAGGAATCTGGTTGCAGCCTTAAATAGCTGGGAGGCATTCCTACGAGGCACACTGAAGCCCAGAACCAGACAACATTCATCCGGTTTTACGTCTTGTCCTAAAGTCAATGGTCAGCCCGTGTCGGTGGAATCCATCCACCCTTAGCCTCTGTGAAACACAGGTCACCAGGAAGCTGGCCACCCCTTCTTGCGCAGCCGCTGGCAGACCCACTGCTTGATGATCCTGTGAGCAGCAGATTGGTAGGAGGCACGAGCCTAGGAAATGAGGATGTAGAAAACAAACTCGCCATTGTTTGCATTTGGTTATGCAATAACCGTCATGAAAGAAGCGAACTGCAGATGGTTTCAGCTTTTATGAAGAGATCACAATCTGAAGTGCTCTTCAAATACACAATAAGCCAATGTACTGTCCTGCTCATTCCATACAATGTCCTGTTATAGCTCCGCATTTTCTAGCTCTATATTGTCTAAAGCACAGAACTACTGTGTCTATTGAACTACGATTATTTATCAATTACTAAGCTATGAAATTTTAAATCGTAGCCCGGTGACTTAAGCATTGCTGTAATTAAAGTACCACAAAATTCCAGTGTGATTATCTGTTTTTTCCTGAGATGAGTATTTTCTCTGCAAGAGCCAGCCCAGCTGTCTTACCAAGTACATTAAGACTGTAACTTTTGCTCTTATCTCCAGCTGTATTGGATGCAATACATGTGTATCTCCCGTGTCAGTGACTTGAGCATTGGTGATTTGCAGGAAACGCCCACTGGACAGAAACTTGTGATCTTCATCCTCAGTTAGAGATAGCCCGTCCTTTATCCAGGTGATCTGTGGTACAGGGTTCCCTTAATGGAGTAAAGAAAATTGCAAATATTAGTTGTTGCATAGCCTCTGGGATATGCCAAGATTTCTGAAAAACAGAAAAATACAGTTTCAGATGCCCTTTTAAAATATATCCTTTAAGAAGATGTTTTGGAATACGTATTCTAAAGTCTTCAAACCTCCTGAAGTAATATACACCTTCTCTTAAATTCCACAGGCCTTTAGAGAAGAAATATCACAGCAACTATCCTCTTGGTTACATTTTATACAACCTTTATAAGAAGGAGTGCTTAGTCCTGCTATAAGCACCATGGTTAAATCTGAAATTTAAAAATTCCACTGAACTGAAAATTCCATTAAAAACAAGCTGTTCAGAACCAATGACGATCAACACCATGGGTTTGATCAGTAAATGTAAGTAATATTGTATACTTTTACCTATCACTTCACATGTTAGGGTAACTCTGTGCTTCTCTTTCACTTTCACATCTTCCAACTTATTTTCACCCACAATCCCTGGAGGCACTGCAAACAGACAAAAAAAGACAACATCAGCAAGTACTATTCACAACCAATTTAAATACAACAAAGACACACTCAGGCTATTTCTCAGCGTATGCTTCCCTTAATCACATCAATCAATGAACGGCTCAGATCTACCAGGAACAGGTCCAGATGTGAGACACTGTAGAGGTAACCTGCCTGGACAACAGATACGCACTCTGTTCTGCACTCCTTAACCACACAAGTCCACGCAAAGGGCAAGAGAGGACCACAGACCCATAAAGCACTTGCCTCACTTCATCTTCAGAGCTAGAGAGATACTCGGGGTGCTGAGGAGTATGGTCTGTAGGGCAATATTTCTGAGTATGGTCTGTAGGGCAATGGTGATGAGCACTTGTTAGTGGGGCCAGGTTTGATTTTATGCACCAGCAGGTTTTATAAGTTTGTAAACAAGTTCTATCACCTATATTAAGCAGCAAGTGATTTATTTGTTCAAAACCATGTGCTTAAGTTTAAGAGTTGTTTGTTTTCCAACAATAATTGAAAGCATCTATCTAGAACTCTACGGAAAGAATTGATTTATAAAAAAGAGAGTCAGCTTGACTATTCATATACCATGTGAGGTTTTTTTTCCTTACCAGCATGCTCAAAGCAATACAATAGATTACCAACAAGCGGATGCTGTGTCAAGCCATACAGGTGTTTTATGCAAATACAGCTAATTCCATACAGACAGATGAACAAACTATATAGGTCTAAAGGCATCTTGCTGCGGTACAAACTATGTTTCTCTAGGGACATAGAAGACAAAATCGTACCCTTAAAATACCTATCCACCCCCCAAATAGCTAGCCCAATGTAAGGGAAGTCTTGGTGTATGGCTGACACTTGATGACATGTTTCCAAATAATCTTGGTCAACAGGACTACACAGACTCATGTGCTTTTGGATGAGGAAGACCAGATTATGAATGTGTTGGTGAGCAGCTGTGGTGGTGAAGAGCTCTGATCAACTATTTCTTTCAAAGTAGAGGCATTTGTAGCTTCAGGCCAAAAGAAAATGGCACTACAAATCAAAGCAGGCATGGAGGATAACAGGTTGAAAAGGAGGCCTATAGTTGTAAGAAAGCAAGCCCAATCTCCAAGAGATTCTGCAAAGTTTTGTAACAAAAACGCTGGACTAGGGAGCCAGATACTACGCTTTAATAATCCCACAAAATGGAAACTTTCAGCCTAGATAGAACACCTAAAGAGAGAGGAATTAAAATATATTCAGCAGCTTACTTGTGATCTACCACTAAGTTGGAAGCAAAAGTTTCATAAAAAAAAGAATCACTGTAATATGCAGAATTCATTGTCAACAGAGAAAAATAACGTTACACCAGACTTTTGATACTAATGAAGGGTACAAACTAGAGTGAAGAAGAAAAAAAAAATTGAAAGAGGTTTGCATCTCACTTGACTGGAATGGCAAAGATACTACTTCAGCATGGCTAAAAGTTGGCCTCTGAATAGGACCCATGGTGAGATGCGGGTTAGTAGAATTTAGCACGCAGGAAGATGTGGCCAGTACTGGCACTCTCACCAACTTGTGATGCAGTTATGATCAAATTCTCTGCTGTGACTGTACAAGCAATGCAAAACAGACTTTTGTATGGGTTCTAGTGTCCGAATGCAATGAGACAAAGACGCGTCAACTAGTAAAGGAATTAGATGGGGGAAAATATAACCTAAAATCATAAAGTTCAGGACTTTTAAGTCAGGCCAAAAGTTACTATTCATAAACAAACAGCAACTCATCGCTATGGCCCCAAAATAATACAGTAAGATTCAAAACATATTAATTTCAGAAATATGACAAAGCCACACCAAACATTTTGCAAATATATAAATATTATGCTTATTATACCAAGCTCTCCATGCAAACTGGCTCGCCTGTTGCACCTCCTACAACAATTTAGACAAACACTGGTATGTCTCTGTACAGTTCCTATTTACAGTGAGCCGGTGAATATTCTGTGTCGCTATCAGGCCACATTCCAGTAACTTTCCTCTAGAAAGACAAAGACATTACTGGGAGGAGGGAAGAGAAGACTGAACAATGGAATTTTCCACTTAGCCCACTTGAAATCAGCTCCACTGAGCATTTTTCTTCAAGGCAAACAAAGCCTATGCAATAGAGATTCCCAGAACCCTCAAGAACACCCTGCTACTAAAACCCTCCAAAGAAAACAGTAAAACAATGAATGCTTTTCAGTGTTTATCCATTTCTTCCATTCTACCAGACTTACACTTCCATGAGCTCATCAAATAAACATGAACTGACATGAGTGCGAGTTATCATTACAGGCTGAATATGCATGTCAGCTGAAGGCAAGGGAAGCTGATAGCGCTCAGCACCTTAGAGAAAAGAAACTTACAGGAAAATTATATACAGTAATGCTGTAAGACAACCTGCATCAGGCCTGGTAATTATTGATAAAAATAACAAATAGTTACTAAACCAAAAAGCACTATTTTCTGGGGAAAATACTGGTTTTTTTAAAAAAAGTAATGTGACAAAATTACACATTAATGATTCCAAATAGCCATCTAGAAAGCTTGCTGTACCAGTCCTTGTCTAAATATGTTAGCAGGCTCACCCACTACCACACTTGGTTTATAACCTTTACAATACCAAAGGCTCTACTGACTGAAGGTTTCCACTGGATCAGAGATCTCTATTTTGCAAAACCAATTCCAGCTCCGGTGTTTAATTTCCCTGTCGGTCTTGGCTTTGTCTTCACATCTTTGTTGCAAGAGATTATTACCATCATGCCACTCAGTGATACATATTACACCCAGTGCTGCACAGTAATGCTGGTTTTAATTCATGAGTATTATCATATAGGGTTGCAGCTTTCTGCATTTGAGCATTAGATGCAACAGATTCACATGAATTTCATATGGTTTCCTGGGGCCACAGTTTTCTTTTGACTTAAAGCAGCACAAATTCAGGCTGGTGCCAAAAGAAATAGCACTACTCCCCTGACCACCCACTCTTGTCATCTTCCTTTCACCAATATTGGCATTTATAGGCTGTGTGGTGAACCAGCAGGGAACTGATCTGGCTGAAAACTAACCTGACCAGGAAAACACAAAAACCCCACCTTTCCAGATCACCTATAAACTGATTCACCTTGTTCATCACACCCAAGGGAGAGTGAAGCTATGAGCAACAAGAAACAGAAGAGAGGATGGGAGTCCAGCTGTGGGCATCTCCCGGACTTCTATCTGACTGAAATAACAACCTAACTGAAGCCAGTTACGTCGACATAGCTCCTTTTCAGAAAAGAAACAAACCAACCACAAAACAGAAGTAGCTGCCAGTTATTCCAAATTATGCCTGAAGAATCTCCATTTTAAAAACTAAACAAACAGCAAATTCACATGTAGAAGTAACTTCTCTTTAAAATCTGATTTTCTGACCATGTTATCAAATTCACTTTTTTTTTCCTCTAAGGACATATGTTTTGGCATAATAATTTTTAAAATATCAGCAAAGTATACAGTAAACCCCTTATCTTCTGCTGCTGCAACAAAAATTATCATGTACTTACCTAGAACAGAAAGGTCAAAATCCTTCCTCACCTCTCCTGCAGCATTGCTCACTACACAAGTGTACTGACCTTCATCTGCTACACTCGTGTGTGTCAAACGGAGCGTTCGGCCCCCTGAGGAGAAAGCCAAAAAACGTACAGTCATTACAGTCCTACTCCAACCAACATGCTCCCAAATTGTCTGTGCTAACTCTTAATTTTTTTATGTTCTCGTTAAATTTACAGCTGTAAATTTTTTTAATGTGGTCTATTTTTCAATGTGCTTTGTTTTGTTGAACAAACAGTAAGAGAAAGTGACTGACCTTACTCCTACTCCCATCATTTCTGTATGTCTGCTCAGGCCCTCAGCTCCTCAGTGCTTTTAGATCTGTGCTTAATATTGATCATACCGTTCTTTCTAGTCAGTAACTTCCAAACCACCCTGACATATCCCTTTTTTTTCCTCCAGAAATTACATTTAAGTGAACTTTGAGGCATTCAGATATTTTCTGAGAATTTCTGGAGGAAGTCAGAGACCAACCAGAACAATCACCGAAAACTTCGAGACACGTCTGTAGCCTGCTTCACGCACGTCACTCAAACTACATGCAGGGGTACAGTGTACACGTAATTCATTGATCAGCGCAGACACTTTGGATGTGGCAGGAATACTGTGTTTGCAATAGGCAGGATTTGGGCACATACTGCTACGCAGGAAATTTTGACAGAATATAGTGTCTCAGACAGCAGGATTTTCATTCATATGAGTACTTTGCTATACTGAGAATCTAGATGACTATACAGAAAAATAATAAAGCCTCATCAGAGGGGGGGTACGGACACATAAAAAAAAGTTTATTCTTCTAAACACATATAAACAGTCCTTAAAGGTATTTTCACATGTACAGATAAGGAATAAAATTCCACTCCTCTCTTCTAGCATTTGTATTAATTGTGGCATCAATAATAATAACAGGTGACAACAGTACTGGTTTACATGTAATGTTTTAAAATAACAGATTTCTCTTAACACTATAGCAGAGCAGTTGTCAGAACACATTTGTACAGGTATGCTAGTTTAAAAGGAAGAAGATTTGCAAGTATGTTTGACCAAAGGACCAAGAATATCCACACTTTGCCATAGCAGAATAACTTCTCTTTGCTTCCTTTTTGGCAGAGGAACAGCAAAACAAACATCAGTGAGCATTTAAGTGTGAAAACAAATGCAGTGGCTGTCCTTTAGCTTTTTCCAGTTTCTCATTAGCAGCTCTCACATTAGCAATCATTACCACAGAGTACATCACATCTGAACCGTGCATCTCCTGCCTGCGGATATCCACAGGGTCTCATTATTGGGATATACCCCAGAAATTTATGTTCCTGGTCATGTTCTTTGAAGGAAGAAACTGCTGACCTGGTTAATGGATGTGCCTCTGCCCAAGGAATTCTACCTGCTGGAGGGAGTACTGTGAGACTGAGGAAGGCTCAGTTCTTGCAGCCTCATGTCACCCTGATCCCTCCTCCCATCCACACGCTGAACAAAGCCATGTAAGAAGCAAAATGAAGCAGATATCTGCCTGCAGGAGACTGTAACTTTCTCTGGTATCACATACCATAGCACACGCAGGGCTCCAGTGCTGAGGCAGGATATGATTTTCTACATTTAGCTAAAACTTAATAAAAGCTTTTCTCCTTCCTAAAGCTAGTATGCAGTTTAGTGCATGGTCTGCAAGGAAAGCAGATATGGTATGGTGGAATTTTTTTCTTTTTTTTCTAAAGGATACGTAGGAAGCATCATCAAAAGGAAACATCAGCATAGTATCTGAACTAACAGATTAAAAGTTGCCAGCAGTGCGTCCACACATTTAAATCATCTGCAATGCCAAGTATGTTTTCAATCAACAGAACCAAAATCTTGCTTTGGCAAAGTATTTCACCTCCTAAATTAGTCAAAGAGGGGGATTTTTTTTGTTGTTGTTTTTGTTTTTTTACAGCTGTACAAGCACAAATAAAGTTCCAAATGCCATGTTGGTTACAGTTCACTACCACAACGTGTAGCTCTCTGAAGAAGTGCACAAAAGCACAAAGTTTGCTGGAAAACAAAGCACAGAGTTCTGGCCTGTTTCCCCACTCCCACTGCAGCTAACATTCAGACAATAAACATCTTTTTGTCTCTCACCCTTCCTGACACTGCAATCCGGGTGGTGATACTAGTGTGGGTGTAGAAATCAACACACAGAACACAAACAATCAAGCCCAGAGGACATTATTTTTGTTGATGGCAACTTCGCACAAAAAGAAATGCATACCAACTCAGACAGTCAGATTTATACCGAATAATAATCAGACACCCACTCCTTTTTCCATGTACCATACGTAAAAATGGGAAAGCAGATGACGGGACTACCTGTAATGTTAAAAGCTACACTGATGAAAAAAATCCTGAAAAATTTCAGCTTCAAATCCAGTCTTAGCTGAGCTTCTAAACACCTTCCAGTTTATCTGTCTGATAGTCTACTTGTGTTCATGCTGTAGGATGGCTTGGCTTTGCATGGTGGCTGTCAGAGTACTAGAAACTTCATCAAAACGTATTTTCATGAGATTCCTCGCTATGAGTGGCAAACCCAAGATCAAAGAAACATCTCAGTTGTTGTCTATACATCTTAGTTGTAATCAGATACTTTAATTACTTCTACGCACTCCACAAAGCTGATCCCCAGACACGTGAAGCCAACGCAAAACGTATTGCCTGCTTGGCACGCATTTTCCGTTTGTAATCTCAAGGGCTGCTAACTCCATTTCCTATTGTGAACACAAAGCTTTAACATCACTGCAGCTGCCAGTCACGTATTCTCACTTCCCTACGGTACTGTAGGAAGATGGTTTACAGGATGGTTTACCGAGCCCCTCCTATTTCGGACACCTCTGTCAATTACTACTGTCATAAAAAGGCATCTGAACTGGTTCTTTGTAGGTTATTCCAGCTTGAAAATTGAGATCCCTGACAAATTGGATCTGTTTGTTCGCTTGCCTATCATAAGTTTCTCCAGATCCCTCGGACTAGTCTTCTCGCTAATGCAGCGTTCCGTGCTGTCTTTGACTGATCACCGAATTCCAGCTTTTATTAGACGACATTCTGCAGATCAGATTCAGTTCGCTCCAAGGCCAGGAAGTATTTACATGCATTAATTTCTGAGGCTCATGAACAGGTTTCCCTTTGTTTTTATATACAAACCCACAAAAATGAAAGATGTGTTTTCTTTATTGTCATTTGCATTCATTCTCTCAAAGATTTTTCCTCTTTAAAAGGTAAAAAAACTGCGAAGAGGAAGAGGCAGAGAAAACTAATCAAATGAGAGAGCTAATGCAGTATACGTATTGGCACCAACAAAGCAAGATGTTACCATCTGACATATTTCTGGAAAGAAGCACTGGACTAACATACACTAACAGCCAGAATTATGGCTTATTCCATGCCACAGACCAAACAGTTACCACGCCTTTGGCCCATACACATAAAGTTTGGTAACAACTTTAAAAGTTTACGTTAGCTATTCACCAGGCACTCCAGCCAGTCTGACCCCATTTACTGAAAAGCTTGGCATTGAATAACAGTTTCTCTTCTCTCCTTGTCTTTACAGATTATTAAACCAAACCTTCTTTCAGGTGAAATACCTGCACTGTAGATGCAGAGAGCCCTTCACCCCCTTCCCTTTTTTTTTTTTTTTTTAATAACTACAGCTTTTGTACCTGAGAGGATTCGCACCGAGTTGTTCAAAGTGAGAGGCCATCCGTTCTTGAGCCATGTTATTGATGGCAAGGGAATTCCTGAAGCTTCACAAACCAGAGAGATGGGATTCTTCTCCACAATACTGATGTTTTCAGGCATCTGCAGGTAACTGGCAATACTTGGGGGAACTACAGAAAAGAGTAAAGAAAAGCCATACTTCAGAACAAATAAAAATTAATTTTGCTCTCAAAACATTCTGTCATCCAAATAATAGTTCACTGAAGCTAAGATAAGCTTGGCAAGCGAAGAGCTACAGAACTGAGACATTTAATACTATATATTAATGACAATTTCTTACTGCGTAACAGCATGGAAATATTAAAATTAAATTCTATCAGTTCTATTACCTTTATTTTATGGCTTAAGATCCGTAGCAAATAACAGTTTATAGGCGTTCTGTCCATTCTACGCAAATTATAATTTCCAGTATCTAATGAAACACTAGGGAAAATTCTAACACTGACAGAATTACATGCTTTTTCTAACGGAAAGAACAGCCCCCTATTAAAATAACTACCACAAATTTAATTTTAGCTTTTCTTTGCTAGGAATATTTCCACTTTGGAAGCAGTTCTGCAGTTCTACAGTTCATACTTTAGAACATAAAGCCTGGGGTCAAGAATTGACCAACATCCTCCAGCACTCTGAGTAGCCTGAGGAGGTTTGAAGTTTCTCTTTACTACCCAGAAGTTTGATAATACAGTACAGCAAATATTCCAAATAAAAACATAAAACTGGTAAATAATTTTGGCCTCCCGTTTCCAATAATGAGAATTCCTGTGTTTATTTTCACAGGAAAACATGAATATTCAGTGTTTGATGAAGCATAAAAAGTCATATGCAAAAGCATTACAGTGGCTGTAAGATAATGTGATGTTCTGATCAATGCCATCAAGTCAAATTATGGAGAAGAGTTATAGTTGGAGGTACCATCTTTAAAATCTTCCGATTGTACAAAATGAGAGAACCTGATAATGACATACCTGAGATGCTGGCTGTCCTCAGGTAACAGTCCTCTGGTAGTGGCGACTAGCAGGGTGTTCTTGGTTAAACCTTGATTTCTATCTCCCACAATAGAATATTTCCCACCATGACACTCACCCCAATATCGTATAAAATTATACCGTATCTTGGTTTTCTCCTCTCGGGAGATGGAGCAACTGGGGATGGATTGGTATTAACAGGGACAGGGGTAAGATCTTAAAATATTCAGGAGTTATAAAATTGGATTTGGATTTTCGTAACACTGCAACTGAAACCGCACCACTGATCTGCAATTGAAACTGCATCATGTGTAAAGCCTGCAATAGATATAGGTGGTGCATTTGGCTACACAACTATTTCTTAGATGTCCTTGGGTGAATTTAAAGGTCTAATTTGTTTCTGTTTTGCCTGCCCCGTTCTGCACATACTCACCATGAACATTTAAATCGTATTTTCTGTCAGACAGCCCTGCCACATTGGCAGCAACACAGACGTAGCGGCCAGTGTCTGACACCTGAGCATTTTTCAGTTGAAGAAAGCGACCATCATGAAGTATCGCTATGTCCCTTCCACTGGCCAGCGGACGGCCATCCTTCATCCATGTTATTGCTGGTTCTGGAATGCCCTCTACCTTGCACTCCAAGGAGATTTCATTTCCTTGGGTGATGACAACTTCTGATGGGTGGCTACCACTATTTAATATAGTTGGTCGAACTATTAAGAAAAAGAAACACAGTATAGAAGTCAACTGGAAGCTACATTTCAGGATCTTCACCTGTTTCTGAACAGAACAATCAAGTTTGCCAGATCAGCATTTTAATAAAGACCAGTTATTGCAGGTTACTGCTGGCAAATCAGTTAGGGGCACTCTGCAATTCATAGCATTTTCCACAGGACCAAGAAAAGACGAATAACCTCCTCTCCCCCCGCTCCACCCCATAAAGTAAAAAGGTTTTTTAAAATGTAACTTCAGGCAATTTTAAAAATGCAAACAGGAGAAAAAATTAAATTAAAAAAGACTGCCCCAAATGCTGTCAATCTCTATAGACTTTTGAAGATTTTCTCTTTCATGGGATTGTTTAAAAATACCTCCTTTTAATCCTGACTGAAACACAGAAGTAGCAGTAGAATCTAAGGGAAATCTAAGTTCAATTAGTTGTCGTCACTACTACGGTTTAGTGACAGGAAACATTACACTACCTAAAGGGGTTACATCTCTGTAATCATCTGTGGTCAAATGCACTTTCAACAGGTATATGCAATGTCTTGGTCAAGCTCCGAGTCCAAATTGCCAAAATTTTAATTACTTAACATTCTCCTCGGAGTACCCTTAAATTGTCCTATAGCTAGACATTACTCTCTGAAAATCTTGCAGCTTAACATCGCTGTACTGATAACACTTTCATAACGTAACTCTATTGCAGAACTTGTAAACTACGAACAGAATTTTTCATGGTAACTTACTGTATACTTGCAAACTGTATTCTTTCTTTGCACTTCCAGCTACATTTGAAGCAATACAAGTGTAAGACGCAGCATCAGACTTTTCAGCAATTGAAATCTGTAGTTGTCTGCCTCCAGATAATATCCGCACCCTTCCCGAAAGGTCAGCCACCAGTGGAGAGCCTGCAAGAGAAATTCTTTCAGATAAAAACACAGAAAATGGTAATGAGCTTGCTCACATGGTGTAAAGTCCACTGGCTCATTTAAAAATTACTGAGCTGCACAATTGTCCATTTTAGAACTGCTCTATCGGAGTTTTCCCAGACATCAGAAACTTCACGCAAGCAGATTCTGAGGACCTCCCATATTAATTGCTGACTTCACGACATATAGCAACCTGAGCTAAAGCACAATAACTCTCACCACACTCACATCCATCTAGAAAGTTTTGGACACTTCCACTGAACAGCAAACTCAACACTTTCAGTAAAATCTGACTCATTGTCCAGTATATAATCATCTCACCCAGCACAGCCAGTGCTTAGAAACATATAATTTAGTTTTCGCAGCCGGACCATCTGTGTATTTTGTGTCACACAGCACATGTGCACAGAATTCTGCCCAGGAAATCCTCAGCAGAAACGTGACAGCAAAATAATATTGCATTCTCCGAGCAGAATTTTCAATCTTGGAGACCTCAGATCTTCATCTTTACAAACCGCAGGGAGACTTCGTGACAGAACGAATACACCTGCCACTGATAATTCTTACAAGCTGAATCTTCATTTCCCACTTGTACATTTAAGATTGTCTCTATGAGCAAGTGCACCAAATGTCAAACGTGATGAAAAATCTGGCTCTCAAGTAACATTCAAAACTGTACTACTTTCTAACTGCCTTTCTAGACTTTCCAACAGGTTTAAGCTTCCTTTCTGCCATTTAAGTGTATACACTTCAGCCTTGCAGTACATTATTAGAACATGTCATAAAATGCCTTTTTGGCTTCCAAGAGACAAGGTTTAAAAAGAACTTCATAAACTTCATTTTCTCTGAAAATTTTATGCATTAGAAAAAGTGTTTTGTAATTAAAATCTGCTCTTTCCACAAGCCAAAATTAATTAAGGTAGGTACATACCACACTGAATTGTGCTGTCTAGAAAAACACAAATGAATAGGTAAGAATGATTAATAACACAAGAATTACCACACTGGAAGAGTTCAACATCTTATTTTGTCTAATATTCTGTCTCCAACAGTATCCATGCTTAAAAGAAGGTGCTAAAAATACCTGCTTTTGTCTATTGATTCATAAGAAGGTGTTTGTCAATGTTACTTTAACCCCTAAAGCAAAAAGGGTGTACAGACTACTCTTAAATATTAAGATGGGATGAGAGAAAGGTTCAGTAAATCCCAAAAGCAATTACTACAACTAGATGCATTTTCATCACTTGGCAGTATGCCATGGCTGCAAATTTAAAAATAATTCAGAGAATACGTCTATGTTATGCAGCGGATCACAGGGCAGAGACCCTCGACTCAACACCACAGGACTTCACAGCGACTCACAGCCCTGCCAGCTGGGATCCACAGAAGTCTTGGTGCTGCCTTGCTGCACCATGGTAAAGAAGCATATTGAGAGGGGTTAAGTGCTTCACAGCCCATTTTTAAGTCGGCTCAGGAATCTCTGCACTGTGCTTCTCTTGCACACCTTTAGGAATAATGACACCTAATCCAAGCAGAGGTGAGTTAGAGAGAAGGGAATAATCTACTACTGTAGTTCCTTTTACTCAGTATCAGGACTGTTGATATAGATATACATACAGATAGATATATATACAGAAATATACAGATATCTGCGTGCTTGAACTCCTCAGAACACACCATCTAAAAATGTTCACAGGAAAAAAGAAGAACTGGCAGGTCAGAATTATCACATTCGCTTCATAAAATGGACAATGGACAGTTACCCACCATTCTTTTTCCAGGTAAGACTGGGTGGTGGGATGCCACTAGACTCACAGATCAGGCTTATCAAGCTCCCTTCAGTTACTGTCACTTGAGAGGTGTCATCTGAGCCATAAATACTTGGTGACACTGAAAAGAAATGCCAAAAAATTGCAGCATTTGAAACAAAACATTATCAGCCAACAGTAAGACCCAAATGATCCTCATACAAATTTGTCCCGTTATGCTCTGAAGCAATTACGAGGATTGTATTCTCTTGCTGACAATGCAAGCCAGACACTGGGTAGGGAATAATATATTTGCGAATGACTGCAGCTGTCTTTCCAGCCTCTGAGGTCTGGTGCATGCATAGGCTCTATTTCTGACTGACTTTTGAATGGACTTCACCAGACAAAGCGGTTTCTGTGAATTATGTAAACTGACTTCAACTCTAAGAGCCTACCTCATTCATGGCCTTAGCTAATAAACCTACAGATATCATCATTAGGTGGAAAGTGACTTAAAATTCAGGCTAAGTTTCTCCTTTGAATTTTTTCTGCATCAACACACTGGCTACCGCATCCAACGCTAAGGACCCCATTGCTTCAATTGCCCTACAGAGTGCCAGCTTTGCTCTACAGCTCTGTGACTGTAAACCAGTTGCAGACAAAAGGGACCACTGTTTTCACTCTGATTCTCAAAGCCTTAAAGAACTTTGGTTCAATCACTAGGGAAGGGATAACTGCCTTCTTGAAATGGGGGAACCATTTTCTTCTCATGAAAATAGTGCAGGTAACACTGGAAAAGAGATCAAAAAAAGCAGAGGAGAACGTAGGCTGAAATGCGCAAATAAAATCTCACTAGTGAATAACTTATCCAGCACATTTTTTATGCACATGACAGTAGACAGCTTCTCCTTGTGACACTTCAAACTCTTTATTTAGCAGCAAACAGATGTATGGGTTTCAGAACAACTGACTGCAAAGGGCTTTATTGTACTGTACTGGCTTCAACCTTTTATTTGTCCTGCTTCTAGTCAAAAAGTTTGTGCCATTCTCTAAGGAGGTACATCTTACATTTAACACATGGGCTGGTTCCTGGAACCAGAGTTAGCTCTCAGGATCTCACCAATCGTCAGATTTTAAATCCGCTTCCTAGATTTAAAACTTCAAAATATGGCAAGCAGGACTTCTGGTCCTTGGGTGTAAACAAAGACTATAATTCTAAACAGTTATCCACAGATGACTTTCACAGGCAACCTTTGGTTTCTATTACGCTTATTCCATCAAAGCTGTTAACTAGCAAAGAATTATCCCTCCTCTCAAAACCCTACTGAAATGGTCTCACTGCACAAAAGAACAAATCCATATCCCTCCAGCAGCAAAGGTCCTCTGCAACACTGCAGATCTTACAAATCTGGGGAGGGAGAGATGAGAGCTGAAGATGACATGCACAGTAAATGGGTAGATGGGAAAATTGCATGGTCTTGCATGGTACTACAATATCCACCTCTAATTTAAACATCAGGAATGTTTCTTTTTAATGAATAATGACAGAATTCTGTACTAAAAAATGTATTTTTATCATTACAAACCCTGTTAAATAATTCTACTCTTGTGATTTCAAAGCAAGAAATTAATTTGTAATAGCAAAAGCACATTTCAATTTGCATATGGGGAGAAAATGATGGTGCAGAAAAACCACTCAAAATCAAATATTAAAATAAATGTCCTAAGCCACACTCACCATCTAGCCATAGAAAAATTCTACTAAAGCTATGATTCAGCACCGATAACTTTGCAGAGCAAATAAAGCTAGGTACACCAGCTTTTATTATCTGAATTTCCACGCTTCAGCATTTTAAAAAGTGGAAAGTTGGTAGGTTACTTTAAATGGCATTAGAGTGCACAAATAGGAGCTATGGATACAAAACCAGTTAGTTATAGCTCTAAACTACTACCAGGCATGCAAACCCAGCCTGACAAAGGCCTACGAAGTAGCTGGTATTAATTTAGAACCAAACCAAAGCAATTTGAAAAATGTGTGCACTTTCTTGGGACTGTTAAACTACAACAAATATAATAACATCTCCCTGCATGAATCTCAGCAATTAAGTGTTTATGAACTACAGAGGATTTTAGTGTCTCACATCATAATTTCACTCTGAGCTCCGTTCCCATTCCTGGAATAAGCTTAATAAATCTTACCCCAAATATTGACATTATAGTTCTTTTCAGTTTTCCCAGCAACATTTGTCGCTTCACAAGTGTAACGGCCAGTGTCCTGCACTTGAGCTCCTTCAATCTAGGAAGAAAATGAAAACCTGGATTTCTTCTTCTTACATTGTTATACATGAAACTTGCAGGGAGAGGTTGCTCAGGTTTCAATTTTTATTTTTACATCTGTCTCCCTAAATATTAATAATACAGTATTACTCCTGCAAAATCTGTACACAAACATCCAGGTGTCTATGACCTCCCTCACTCCTCACCCACTACTCTCTATTGCACCAGAGGGCCTAATGCTATCCAATCTCTAATGGGTATCTAGTGTCTTCGTGGCGGGTATAACTCCCCAGAAAGCACTCACCACCGGAGCACGACTGCCCAGTTTACCTTTAGTACACTTCCGTCTTCAGAAATGCTAAGACCTGGCTTCTTCAGCAAGGGTCGTCCATCTTTGAGCCACGTCAGCACGGGCAGGGGAATAGCATTGCTCTGGCAGAGCAGCTCCACTGCTTGACCGATGAGCACTGAGACGTTTTGTTCCTCTCCCATGATGTTTGGTGGAACTACAGCAATAAATCAAAACAAAGGACTTTTCGGCATTGCAGACTTCCCAGAGTAAACATACTGTGGAGTTAACAGTCTTCATTTAACAAAAATAAAATGACAGTTACTACCTGACACACAACTTAAGTCTCCTTTATATCACAAAAACACTGGAATAATTTTTGTTACTTACAGAATAACCTCTACACAAGATATATGCTAGTGAGATATCAGCTACAGAGATACCATGTGGATAAGCCAAGACTAGCAAAAAAATACTTGAAATATAGCTAGAAAGGAAAGCCACCAGTATATAAAGAATGGGGAAGTACATTCCTGCTAGAAAGAAAAAGAGCTGATGAGTGAAAAGGCTCACAAGATAATAATCAGACCCAGAAGCTGAAAATGTCTTCAACTGTTCCAGACAGTGCCAAGATGGATCCCTGGCTTTAAGGACAACTCTGACTTTAAGAATTTTGTCCAGAGATGGCCAAATACAGAAGACAGAATGAGAACTTACATGGTTGCAGCCAAGTGAACGGGTTAATGACTTAATCATCAAGTCATAATCTACAATTACTTTATTGTCTCTTTTGTGTGGTATCTCCTGGCTAATTATTGCAATTGTTGGCACTGAGCATTATATTTAGACTTGTACTACAGTTTCAGTGATAACCTCATTGTTACACTATTATTTCCAAATTACAGGGTAGAAAAATCAGCTTTTGGAATGAAAGTTTTCTGTGTAGAAGAAAAAAAAAATGCTTCTAGACATTTAAATTGAAGCCCATTAGCTGTTCTTAAACAGTGTCAAGATTTAAGAAAGCGCATTTTTTTCCCCCCGTTTTTAAAATTGTTTGTGTTTCCACAGTCAGAAAAACAAAGCAACTGAGAAGGCAGCTGAGAACTAAACCTTGGAACATTGGAACACAGCAACTCAGCAGTTTTCCATGGGGAAAGTGTTCATGGCTGGAGTCGAAAAGAACACGGAGGAAATATTAGACTGACAAGATGAGCTTAAACGAAAAGCTTAAAGACTGAAAACTGTTTGCCATCTATGGCTTTGTATCAGTATTCATGGCTGAACTGAATGTTCTTTGGTAACGGCACGCTGTACCATCGGTCAGAGGAAATTTTCTGAGACTCCTCAGGCAGCTTTGAGCTGTTGACAGAACATTGCCACATTAAGAGTTTTAAAGTATTTCAGTGGCAGACACACGCTGACTTGGAAAATAACAAGAGTGGTGGAGGCTATCATGCCCTGCACTGCTGCTGCTTGCCACCAGCTCTCTACCAGAGGTTCCCTCTCCCAGATCAGAGCCAGTGGGACAGAACTTGGAAGCACTCGTCATGCACACCACAGCAAGTCAGGTCCCTTCGTTTGCATCATTAACATAGGTGACTACAGCTAACTGCAGAGAGCAGAAGTGCTTTTACTGGGCTGCTCAAGCACGATCCAGAAGAGAATTCCTGTTCATGCTCTTAAAGGCATATATGTTCTTAAATCCTTAAAACAACCCATAGGGATTCCCTTTCCTTTCTTGTCATATAAAAACATAAAGCATGTTCATTGCAAACTCTTGACATTAATGCAACATAGATCTGCAACTAAAATATTTACAAAATCAAAACACTCCTAGCAAGAATTACTTTGGTTACACGTATCCAGTGGGATTTTTATGCTTGTTGTGTACTAAGACTGTTCAGTTTGCCCAAAAAAAGTTGACCAGGCCAAATATAAGAACCTTTATTGTCACATTTCCTTCGCTTTTTAGTTTTGCAATCCATTACTCCAGAAATTGCATGTCTGATTGCACAAAATATTGGAGTAAGAAGGGAAGAAGTGGGACTGTCTGTGAGAAATACTCTGGGCTTTACTCTGAACAAAAAATACTGAATTAATTAGCATACGTGAGATTATAAAATGTCCCAAAGTGGTACTCAGTAAACAAGCAATACAATTCTCAAGATGTCCTGAAAAATAACATTAACAATAAAGCTTTGTTTTTCTTGCACAGGAAGTACTAAGCAGAGCAGCTGATTTCACAGTTTGGAAATAATTTAGGGAAAAGTCTGGTCTCTGTGGATAAGAAACATAGTAACTGAAAAAAAATCTGTTTATCTTACTTTCTTTGTAGAATTCACAAAGGCCCAGATTCTTTACAAGTGTTGTGGAACTGAAAATTGGAAGCTGATCCATTACTGCAGAAGGCAAATTTATTTCCAAATACTTTTCCACCAATTACTTTTCCTCTCAGCTAAATGAACTGAAATGTGTTCAAAAGGAAACTGAGTTTATGAAACAGAGACACAGACACTAAAGCATTTGTTTCTGAAGGAACAGGGTTTAAAATTAATCTAATTATGCTCATGGTAACTATATGTTACCCAGATTGTTCCAACTCCTAGACTGACTCAGCGCACCGCACATTTCTAACCATCTCAGCTCCAACTGCACTCCAAATTATTTTCCTCCTGTGACTTCTTAATTAGATTACCCATATGAGGCAAGTCTTAAGAGTAATATTACTTTTTGGTGACAGCCTCACTCAAGACAGCCCTGCAGCTGAGCTCAACCCTGGCCAGCTTCTAATACAATAGTAGTTTTAAACATACACAACTTCTAACTAACTCTTTTAATTTCATCTAGCTAAAATGGACAGAGGTTCCACAAAATAAAAGAGGAACAATAAATACATCCATGCCACTCTTGTGCTTACGTGTGGTTACGTACACACCTGTCCTCAAACTCCAAAAGGGACGTTGATATTCCCCACTCTAGACATAAAACGTTCCAGTCTATGTTAACCTTGAGCTTGCTTGCCATGCCAGAGTCCTGACTTTCTGAACTGCCCCTTGCAGATGCAAACGTAGCCATGACTCAAGTCACGAGTATCCTAACCACAGCGCATTTACAGGGAAGTCAATTCTGAAAGCCAAACTCAAAAACAAATAACCTGGCCAGCTGCCCCTATTCACCTTAGAAAACATCCAAACTTATAACTTCTCTTGCAAGATTTTCCAGAGTTCTGCTTAGGATTGCCATAAAGCCAGACATTGGCAGAGACAAAACAGTTCTCTCTCCACTGACCTACGGAAAGCAGAAGCAAAACCACAAAGGTTCTTCAATTCCAAAACCCTCTCTCCACATCTGGTACCATAAGATTTCTAAAACAAATGGCAGATCATTGTTCATCCTCATTTCACTGGTGTGCAAAACCACTGAGCTGTCCAAGGAAACTTAAAACTTTGCTACAGTCAAACTCCCTAGCATTCCTCCTGGCAGTATGTCATGCTCTTTGGTATCTGCACATCACCAATGATCTCCAAGAACACAATATGAAAAGGCATCTTATACAAGTTAAAAAAATAGGGATAAAGCTCATACAAGTTACAAGAAATCAGAAGGAAGGATGAATTTACATGAGTTCAGTCAAAAAGATTTCAGAATAAACTTACTGACATAATTTGGAAAACTGACAAAGTACCAAAGAGATATACTTCCTGCTTCTTGAAAGAGACAAAGTTGACTGGTTGGGCTCAATACAGCTCAATACAGTGTCACTATTAGCACTAAAAAAGTCACCACCATTTAGGCAGGCATAGCAAGGCTTGAAAATGGAATGGAAACTGGAGAGGCCTATGGCAAACTCACATTGACTCATTCTGGTTCAATAAAGACAACTGAGCTCCGGCCCCAATAACATCTTTTGCCTGTGGGATCTACATGTTTTTTTACACAAACACATATTTTCTCCTATCATTTATAAATTAAATACATTATTATGTATTAAACTTGTAAATTCACTGTTGCAGCTACATTTCTTCAAGGACACACAGAAGAACATACTTACATAATTTAATACATGTGTAAGTACATGCATATATATTTTTACTTACTTACACATGCACACACCTCCTCATCACTTTGCCTTCCGTTATGGGTTAGAACCATTTTTATTCAATGTTGCTAAAGGTCTGGGCCACAGTGTGTTTAATTAAAGCTCCATGAACAGTTCTCATGACCAAAAAACCCAGAGATTTGTCAGAAAATCTCACCATAAACTCTGAGATCAATATCTCTCTGGCTCTCGCCCGCAGCATTGACTGCAACACAAGTGTATTTTCCTGTGTCACTGATCTGAGCGCTAGTCAATGCCAAGACTCGGCCCCCAGACAGAACCTGTAATACAAGCACAACACATTCAGAATACACGTCTCAATGTAAAACACAAGCAGAGAGAACTATTAGGTTTCATTTCAAAATGTAATACTTGTTTTGCCACTGCTTCCCACCACCTCTCCGTTCCCTACACTCTTCGCTGCACTCTGTTGTTCTCTTTTGATTGAGACTTGTCAAAGCAGAGGTCTAACTTCATGCAAATCCATAAGGAACTCCTGGTATTCACAAGTCTTTGCAGGATCTGGACATTCCTCCCTCCTACCAGTTTCAAATATTCTGTCACACCTTTTGTCTTGTGCCCCGAGCTGTCCCCATAGTACACAAATTTCCCCTCTTTCCTTTCAGATCATAAAATTAGCTTTCAAAAAGCAACCATGCCCTCTCCTTTTAACTCGGAAATATCTCCTTACATCAGTGGTCGGCCTCTTTTTCTGAATTACTATTTTATGTAATGAGATATTACATGATCTTGAGCTCTATGGATCTCTTCAGCATAGGAATATGGTCCAATTTCCTCTTCTTGTCAGTAAGTGAAAAAATTGTTGATGCAAACTCTTACTCAGTACGAAATCAGTTGAAAGGACCACCTTATTGCAATATATCTATATCTTCCACTTCACACAGTAATTCCTGGAGCTAAACTCCCACCAATAACCTAGAGCAAAAGGCTGTACACTTTCATTCCAAATCCTCTAACTTATTCTGCTCCATTAAACTGCAGTGGCTTAAAAGTCTCCTAGCACAACAGGAAACAGCACAGATAGCAGGACTTGAACCCGGCACCTGGAGTCCGTCGCTAAAGCTGGAAACAGGGCTACCGTCTTTTAGCCATGTTAGAATAGGCGCAGGGATGCCCCTTGCTTCGCACTCCAGTCGCACTAGATTATTAACCACCACTGTCACCATGTCACTGCTGCCAGAGATTGATGGTGGGACTGGAAAAAAAAAGAAAACAAAGCTGAAACAGCTACATAAGAGTATTAATCATGATGAAATTAAATGGGCTGCTTACTTTTGGACATTATTTCTCTTTCTGCAAGGCACTACATTGTTGGAAAGATTTCTCATGTTACTCCTACTGAACTCTTGTAATTTGTTTGCTCTGTGCCAAATCCCGCTCTTTCCTTGCATAAGCAGTCAGACAACTTCAATGAAACTACTGTGAGCAAGGTAAGCAGGACTGGGCCCACAGCCCAGAGGACAGCTGCGAAACCCAGGAACCATAATATAAAACCAGAAAATATTCCCTCAAACTTTTATAATACTCCATTTAGATCTTGTGAAAGGCATTGAGAGTGGTGGGGATTAACGAAAGAAGTTTATCATACAAACTGCATAAAGCAAATACGTATACAGAGTAATAAATTGGCCTTGCAGAGCATATGTGAATATTTACCAGATTAGACTGGATAACATCTCCCTGTCTGATGATAAAAAACATCTTAATGGAACATCTCAAAACACTTACTATAGGTATACAGTCTAGCAAATTCTGTAGAGCTATGTTAAAAAGGGAGATAAGAAGTGTTAAAAAGAGGGAGATGTTTCATTTATCAGGAGAATCAAAAAAAACTTTATTTGCTCCTACCACTAACAGTAATAAAGCTTTACAGTCAGTATCAGTACAAAACTTAACACTTGAAGTCACTCCTAGAAAGAGATGAGAATGGAGTGATCTACTCATACATATCCTAAGTGAGGAAAAAAATGCATAAAATTCTGTACTGAAAGTAAGATTCATTAATAAATTCAGCAACCTCTAAGAGTCTGTAACTCAGGCTACCTACTCTTAGATAAATTCCAGTAATAGCAGAAATGGCAGAAAAAAAGCAAGGGTGATTTTATAATCATTTTTTCCCCCACACACATGCACACAGTTCCCCTATTTCACTACAATAGCATCCATTGTTCTCAAATGCCTGAAAAAGTTATAGTGGTGAGAAAGAAGCGGAAAAATCTTAATACAATGAAATCATATGAATATACTAACCTGGAATTCAACCTGCTTCCGTCAGTAGGCCTGCCTAATTTCATTTAATGTCAAGCCTGCAGTATCAGGCATTGTTTTTAATGCAAAAATGATCTGATAATTTCTACCACAGCTACTGCATCCACAACACTATTAACAACAGAAGTTGTTGAACATGACCAGTAATCGACCAACATAGGTGCTCATTCACAATGCCAACTGCCATACAGAAGTCTAGAGCAGGCTTTCGGTAAATGCAGTGCAACGTTCTGTACTGGACACTTCAGAGTCTGTTCTCCATTAAGTACACATTCTTGCTTCCACCATTAAAGAGGGAAAAAAACTCAAGTTTTCTCTTCTCAAACTCATAAACTCTAAGTAAACTGGATGATAAACTCGTTCATGGTAAATTCAAAAAGCACTCCGTTGTAAGCCTGGCACGACACAAACTGAATTAAGCAGGTTCATGGATAGGTGTTTCAGCTTCATTTGATGCAATTAGTTCTGGCTGCAACTGCATATATTATGTTCTGGAAGGCGAAACAATTTTATGTGTCTAAATCAGAAAGTATTAGTTCCCTAGCAAAACTCCAGACATATCCACTGAAATTCTGCCACCCATAAAGAGACACGCATATACTTAGGATTTATTTTTCATTTTTCGGTTTAACCAGAATAATGACCTTGGCTCTAAATGCTTCCTGGGAATTAATCACTGGGTGGGGTTAATTGCCTTTGACCATGTCTTGAGCCATCAGTTTTTCCCATGATGGTCATTAATTCCATGGAAATGTACTGCCCATCTCATTATTTGTTAATTAACATTAATAGAAACTACATACTCTGCGTGCATCTCAGCTGGGGACACTGTGCCAATTTGGGCCACAGTTTTGCATGGAAGACTCCCACAGAAAACCAGCTACATGCATATGCATGTATCAAAGATAAGAATTTGGATTACGGCCCTATCCCAAAGCCACTGAAATCAGTGGAAAAGCTCCAGTTTGGCTTTTGATCAGGTGTCTCATGTCTGCAAACACCCACACTTCCACTTCATCTTATTAGACACAGTACATTTTTCTTTAAAACTCGGATTATGAAAGAGCATTTGATCTATGTCCTTTCTTTATCTACTGTGAGCTTTAAAGTCATCTACAGCAAAACCAAGCAATTGCAAGGCCTTCCAAATTGCTGAAGTGATAACATAAATACCTCTTCTACAAATCTGGTGTCTCTGCTCATTCTTCCTAGAATTGACTTCCCTTACCACATTTTCCTAATTCAAAACATGTATTCTAATGTCACTGAAAAACAGAAGAGTGAATTTTCCTCCCTCTGACCCTTGCCGTATCTCTTCCAGTATGATGGTGAGTCTGCTAAGCAGACTTGAAACTTGAAAAGTGCATGTACGTGGTTTTCATAAGTTTTATAAAACTTACCATGAACCTGAAGACTGTAAAACAACTCAGCTGTGCCCGCTGCGTTGACAGCCACACACTTGTAAATGCCAGCGTCAGAGATCTGAGCACCCTCAATCTGCAGAACCTGCCCTCTGTTCAGAAAAGTGGCGCTTGCAGCACCGGTAAGTGGACGATTGTCTTTGTACCACGTGATAGCTGCATAATGAAAGGAAAGATGGAAAAGTTGCCCAAAATACCCTCATTACAAACAATGGGACCAAATAGTCTTCAGACTTTCCATCTAAGTTTTCAGATACATAACATCAACACTTACAAACCAGTATCAATATTAATCATTATTAATAACAGTAAAAAGTAACTAGAAAATGAGGAAACCAGTAACATTTGTGCAAAATACTGACTATGCCTACAGAATTCAACAGCAAACCTGACACTATCATCCATGTGCACCATGTATTTATGAAAAAATGTTCTGAGGTTAAAAAATTATAACACAAAGCGTACTTATAGGGGATTTACTCATCTCATACCAAGGTCAACAGCAGGTGTTTAAAAATATGCAATAATATGATATATATATATATATATATGATATACTGAACCACCTGAGAAAGCTTACAGAATCAAAATGCAAGCAATCAAATCAAAGTTCAACTGGCAGACTGAAAAACTGAAAAGAAAGCCCAGAAAACTGCTATTACTCCAAAAGGAAATTGTTGATCAACAAAATCTGAGGACTTTTTTGCTTCTCAGCCAAAAGATGGCACCCTCCATCAGCAGAATGTGTAACGAATGCGCTACTGGCATCACTTCACTATTCAGTTAGATGAAACCGCTACTTACTGAATCATTTGCCGTAGCACACAAGTTTTCTGTGAAAGACACACATTCAAGTAGTAATCTGGCCTGACTGATGAGCAAGACTGCATGCAAACTTCTTTCTTTTTCAGTGTGATGAAAAAGTTGCGCTATCACTTCTTTTAGTTAATGTCATATCTTGACATTAGTATGTAGCATCACATCATACATAGAAGAGGTGACCAAACTGGTTTTATTGTGTATATTATATGAACTCCATCATTTCAATTGTTTGTTCTAAAATAACTGATAATTTGATGAGAAAAAAAGAGTGCAAAATGGATATAAAATCCTTACGTTTTCATAAAATTTTACATATACCCCAATAATTTCAAATTTTGTTTTATACAGGTATAAATGATTCTAGAAAATAATACTTTGCTGAGAATTAATTCTTAAACAGGTAGAGAAGGTGAAGCTGGATGCTCATCTGAAATTTAGCAACACCTTTCTTCTGCAAATGGGACTATCATTAGCACAAGAATAAATTGCTATACTAGATATAAGATATTAGTTATATACTATTCCCCAAGTTTTGCTGTACAATAATTAATACAGAAAATTATTCTCTTATTAACACCTTATTTTTATATCCATCAGAAGAAGGGATAAAAGAAAAAAAGAGGGAAATCAATTTTTATCTGCACATCTCAACAACAAACAAAAAAAGATTAACTGTAAAAAAAACCGTAACTAATCCAAAAATCCTAGCACTGACAGAATCCCAGCAATGAAGTAACTAAAATCCAGATTGCTTTAGATTTTTTTTCAGTTCAGAAATAATTCAAAAGATCCATCAGTCTAAACAGGAGCCAAACTCCTTCAGCTCTCGCTTGGGTAAATGTCTATGTTTTGTATGGGGAAAATTGCCTTAAAAAAAAATTATAATTCCACAAAATGTGAGGAAAATAAAACACAAACAGATATACACAGCCTAGTTTTCAAAGCTTAGAATATAAGGAGAACCCATAAATTCATTAGTATAATTTATCATCGGGGCAAGCCACAGAAAGCACTGTACACACACAGAAAATCTACTCATTTTCACAGGCAAAGGGCCCAGACCAAACAAAGAGCCTCCTATTAATTTCAACAGAGTTTAGATAAGGTCCTAGACACGGCCACATTTGACAGGCACACTCAATATGCAATGTATTGTTTTAAGTCTGCCCTACACTATAAAACATTGACCTGACAGGGGAAAAGAGTGGATCTGTTTAAAGCTGATAGAGCAGAAGTCTAACGGCATTCTTGTCTATGGACAGGGCATCGCTGTACGCGCAAGGGAGCAGATTATCCTTCTGTTTTCATTCATTTAATTAAAAACGGTGGGGATTACCAAATTCCCCAATACTTACTCCACGTCAGTTGATATATTGACATTTCCCATTATACATAGCGTTTAATAGTTTATAGCTAATTTAAAAACCACAGAATTAACTTCACATTCAGAATATCCATTATTTTCAAGAGCCAGGTAAAAGTGAAAACCTTTTATCAGATCTGCTTTATGTTCTCAAAGGTGCATGTGCATACCTGGCAGAGGGTTCCCAGATGCTCTGCATTCAAGATGGATTGGATTATTCACCACCACTGTTTCATTTAACATTTTCCCTGCATCTTCCAGACTGGGTGGTTCTGGGAAAAGACAAAGGCATCAGGTTTTCATTAATTCAGCCACCCAGCTAGCAGAATATCCAATCGCAAAGTAATCTGCCCTCCGAGAAACTTTGGGCAATGAATTGCACAAGCTTCAACTAACTGCTGGATGACTGAGGAATTTCTCAAGAAAGTTCGTCTTTGAAACGGGAATACGGTCTAATTATATAACCTCATTAGTGTTAGGAGGAATAAAACATTATTTTTATTACTTTTTATTTTTTTCAGGAAAAATGGCACTTAAAATGGACTTGCAAGAAATGGGTGCACAACACAGAACAGTAATTCTTCTACCATGGCAAGCTCATCTCACTTCAACTGGTAATATTAAACTGAATGGTGTACACGGCTTTAACAAAGCAAGACTCTCCACCTTACTAAAGTTTATAAATTTGCAACGTGACAGAAACACCAGATAATGACACTTTGAACATGAAGACTGAGAGCAAAAGAGGTATTTATGAGCATGGGACTGACACTAAAATTAACTATGATGCAATTATCACAGTATAAGATGAGTGTGGTTTCTCTTTCTAAGTCTCATCCATGGAGATACTGCAATCTCTCTTCATTTCAGTTTAACATTTTCCCATTACTGACTTGGTTTGACAATAAAAGTCAACATAATCATACTCATCATGAGCATTTTGCCAGAGTCCATTCCCGCATCTCCTGTACCCTTTGAGGACTGGGTCACATCAAGAATGGACAATACCTTGTGACCACTTCTGAGGCAAATATACGTAAATCATGGTGAGAGCATTTATTAAATTCACATGCAAACAACAGCTTCTCAGGTTTCCCTGATTCCTTTTATAGTGTTTTTTAGCTGCAAAATAAAATTCCTTTTAAACAGTCTGAAAAAACCCCTTGTAAGAGAATGTTTCTTTCTCAGAAAAGTCATTCCTGTAAAATTTCCCCATTGCAAGGTCACGGGGAATACCGTTATCCCCAGAAGACTTGCATCAAATTAATAATGCCAACAGTGGTATATCATATCATGATTCAGAAACACAGAGTTCCCTTCTGAGCGGTGGGTTAGTGGCAATGTGTTTGGCTTCTTGGGATACCTCTGAACAGAAGAGTTAACTGGAAAGGCATTCATTTGTGTGGCCCTCGGTACCACCCGAGAAAGGCTAAATCCCAAGAAAGACAGCTTTTGCCCTGACTTCTTACTAATGGACAGAGAAAGAAAACTGAAAGATGGATGTGCAGAGACAACAAAAATGCCAGAGAGCTTAAAAGAGAAAGGAATACAGATGTAAAAAAGCTGCCTTAAAACAGCCATGTTTAGCTTCTAACTAGAGGCAGAAACATTACCATGCACATGAAGCCGAACGTGCTGTTGGGCTTCTCCTGCAGCATTTGTTGCCACACAAGTGTATCGGCCAGCATCTTCCAGCAGGGCCTTGACAACTTGCAGAATACGGCCTGAAGACTCCAGCTGTACCAAAACAGAGAGCAGGGAACCACTTTACACAACAATCCCAGGCAGAGCCGCTAAGCGTAATGGCAAAGCAGACGTTTACGCTGAATACAGCCAGTTTCATCTTTCTTCTAACCTGGGGCTAATATTCATGCAAGAGGTGTCTTGGTAGTTCAGAGACTTCAGCGTTCCTGGGACATCAGGATTATTAGCTGTACAGCTGTAAGGAGACCTAGATGGCAGAGGGGTAGGCAAGCAAAGTGAAGAGGAGGCTGCAGGCAGAGAGAGTTGCCGCTGGCAAGATGTCAAAGACTGCTCCAGCCTGAAGTAAATCAAAGCCATTACAAGCGCTCAACCCCCTGGAGCATGCAAGCACTGGGAAGAACTGTTCATTGAAAGTCAGAATCTTACAGCGAGAAGGGAACGTATAGGCAGGTGCTGCAATGGCGGTGCTTATAGAAAAACTCATCTAATCCCACCTCACAGTGACAAGTGGGTAGAGCCACCTCGTAACTGGCAGACAACCATACCTTGAAGGTTAAGGTACAACTGAAAGGAGCTGGACGCTGAATTTACAGTCATGGACTCTTCTGATATGGATGTGTCTAATAGGATTCAGTCTACTAAACACTGCTATTCAATCTGAGATACCGTCTTACTCAGGTAAAAAGCCCATCGCTCTCCCAGATGGATCTTTAGCATCTTTATATCACACCACGAGGGAAGCAAAAGGAAAAGAAGCACTAACATGTATTATTTATTGTAACTATCTTTCATGGTTTGGATCCCATAAAAGAGTAGTGCTTACTCTTATGTTTCCTCTGGCTGTGTTTACTGGTTGACCATCTTTTAACCAAGTTATGGAAGGGCTGGGAATGCCATTGGCTATGCACTGCAGCGTCACAGGCTTGTATATCACAACAGCTCTCTCAGAAGTCCCAGCTGATTTGATGGTTGGAGGAACTGGAAGAAGCACCAGAAGCAAAAATGAAGTATCATTTGAACATATACATTTAAATATATACAAGCAATATCCCACAGTTAAGAGCAGCTCTACTTCTATTTCATTTACTCTCATCTCCAATTTTTCAATGGACTAATGTAAATAAACATTTGCAGAAAATTTGAGCACCTTCTTGCCAGCAATTTAAAATAAAGGCAGTCTGCTGCTTCCCCCCACACACACACCTTGAGTAACCTACCATGCACAATAACATCAAATTCCCTTTCATGTTCTCCTGCCTTATTTGCAGCCACACATTTATACCGGCCAGTGTCTGACACTTGAGCTCGAGAGATGAGAAGTTTTTGTCCACTGAGTAAGATCTTACGTCCAGCTCCCTCTTCAACTGGTTGGCCGTCTTTCAACCACCTACCAAAAAGAAAGTACAATCTCAGATCTCTATGAAAGTAAGACCAACAACACTCCTGGGAAACAGTAGTGAAAGCAGATGCCACCAAGAGGCAGACAGAAATCTCCAAAGCAAAAGCAATCACTGGTGGCAGATGAAAAGTGCACGGTTGCATTAGCAAGGGAGGGAGAGTTTTGTCAGTTCTTGTTATCTATCCTCATTTCCAGGACATGCATATTGGCACAACATACCAAACTACTTTAAAATAAAATCCTGATCCTGCCATGTGTGTGCCTGACGCTGTCTTCAGTGGAGCCAGGATTTTGTCCTCCACACATTAACCATCACTAAATAACACGGGCAGTTCATAAAGACTACCTCCACGCTCACCTAACCAACCAGCGGATTTTTATTTTTTTTTTTTCTACTGTCATACCAATCCCCTTACGTGATAGTTGGTGAGGGTGTCCCTGTTGCTGAACAATCCAACTCCAAAGGGCTATGGAGAATCACAATGCAGTCCAAGAGCTCATCCCCACCCTCCACAAATGGCGGGACTGTAAGAAAGAAAAATCCATCAACAGAAACATTTAAGCATCAGAAATATCCTAAAAGTCTATCTCAAGTAGTAATGTTAAAAACAAAATAATCTTGACATCTGTCTCATTTTGGGACACACACTGATTTGTAGTTCATTATGAACCACTGTTCCTCTTTGAATGGAAACATCTACCCGATAATATTTCTGGCTTCAAATCACTCTTCTCACTCTTTTTTATTGTTTCTTGTTTGTTTGTTTTTTCCAGATTCCGTCAAAACAACCCTGTGAATGGGCGGGGACGACTTTTAGCACCCTCTGTCAGCAGAAGGAGAACACAAAAGTGCAGAGGACCCTCTTCCAGGTCCTCTTCACCCTGTCTCATTCTCTCGCAGGAGTGGGTGGGCTGGGGAGGAAGCACTGCCATACAGCTCTTCCCAGCTCCTTCACTGACTAGCAAGACCAGTGAGATATACCTGGAGCGGCAGAATGGATGCTCTACACCTGCATGCAATAGTATGCAACGTTCTTCAAGAGAGCAGTTCAAAGCCTAAAAATCAAGCCTTTGAAGTTCTTAAATAAACCCTTCCATGTCAGGAGAATGTGATTAACATTTGTGCAATTCATTTACCTAGAGACATTCAGAAGGGACTGCTGAGATGCAGGTCATGGTAAAGGATTCAATGGAAAAAGAAGAAAAAAATCTTTTGAAGAAAAGGTTCAAAATTTGCACAATATAAATCAAATTCAGAGAAAGATGTTCTCTCCCCAGAGGCAAGTACTCAGTGATATTTTTAACGGATACCTTTCATATCTGTGATTTTCTTCTATGAATGCAAGTTAGAAGAATTTTAAAGGTTACTGAGAATAATATTTACCTACCACGTGCACAAAAACTCCTCAAGAACTAACCTGAAAGTAAGAGTCTTCAAACCATCCTGTAACCCTGGACAGAAAAAGTGTGCAGTGCCCAGGTTTAACTAGATACGTAGCATGACTAACTGATCTTTCATATAACGATACCAACAAAAATAAAAACATACTTTATTAGGTTTATGGAAATCTGATAAATCAGTAGTTCTGTTGCTCACACACCTAAGATTTCAACTTCATATTTGATTTCTTGTTCTCCAGCTATGCTTGTGGCCACACACAAATACTGGCCCCGGTCAGCCTCAACGGCGTTCAGAATCTCCAGCTTCTTCCCACCAGATACAACGCGGAGGTTGTCGCTTGCTTTCACAGGCACACCATCTTTTAACCAGGTAAGGAGAGGCGGAGGGTTGCCAGCAGCTTTACACTCCAATGTCAGTGAATTGCCAGCAACCACTTGCCTGTTCTTGGCTGTGTCAGCATCACCCTCAATTACTGGAGGAACTGTAGAAAGGAAAAAATATATTGCAAGTGATTAATTCTGTAGCCAGAAAATGTATTAAGAGCAAATGGGTTAGTTCCTCCCCACCCACTTTGGCTCTATATGCCATTATGTCACGCACAATTTCATGTGAGAATTTGCTGCCGGGGCAAGCCAAGACAAAGGGGAAACAGAGAAGTCAAATGATGGAGTTCAATATTGACCGGTTGTATAAAATAGAGGATCTGCAGGGCTTTGAGATGGAAGAACTAAATACAAAGGTCTTAAAACAGTACGCTAAAGATCCCACTCAGAGTGGCTATTTCAAGTAGGTGTTGTTCAGCATGCACCTGTGAGAAAGAGAAAGGATACATGGAGAAGAAATAGTTTTGATACTTCACTAAAGCATGGTATCAAGGCCTGTGAAGTCAAGAGCTTTTTGAGAGTCACATAAAGCACAGGGTGTAAAGCTCCCTCTACATGGCCCTGCTAACACAAGCCAGTCTTTAAATGCAGCCATTGACTGCTGCGCACCCTTGACAGGCCTGCAAAGGCTGCTGACATTACAAAGGCAGAAAAGCTTTCAAAATGCACTTCCTGTAACGTGGCAAATAACCAAGTTCAATAAACTCTCACTTACCGTAGACATCCATGTCATATATTTTCTCAGCAGCTCCAGCAGCATTGGTCACACGGCAAGTGTACTTTGCCGAATCTGATACTTGGGCCCGAGGTATCTGCAGGAATTGCCCTCTATCCACATACAGAGCTTGGGGGCTGGAAATAATCGGGCGTCCATCTTTGTACCAGGTAATGGTAGGAACAGGGATTCCCTTGGTTTCGCATTCCAAATTTATAAGATTGTTAAGAAGCGCTGATACCTCTGTGGTAATATTTCCTCCTTTAATACTAGGAGGGACTGTTTCAAAAGACAAAACAACAACGTTAAAGCCTTAGTATACAAGTCTGTGCAGATTTAAATGGATTAAACAATAGAATGCTGTAAGAATAAAAGATTTTAGCTTAATCGGACTTCCAGCCCTTCCTGGTGTTTTTTGTTTGTTTTTTTCCCAGCAGAGTTATACATTGCCTGTACAATTCTCTGGGGCACACAAAGAGTTGAAATCACGAAGAGAACACAACATGAAGGGCCACCATATATTTAAGAAACAAGTGCCACAGCAAGGGGCACTGCAAAGCATTGCTGCCTCACTAGAGGTACCTGGAAACATTTTACCTTCTAGGCTCCAACATAGAATCATAGAATGGTTTGGGTTGGAAGGGACCTTACAGATCATCTAGTCCAACTCCCCTACCATGGGGCAGCCGGGCCTCCACGCATCCTGCAATGCATTTGGGCACGGCTCTGCCTCTTCCCCGGCTCTGAGGGGTAAAGAAAGAGCAATCCCTGTATATCTTGGGAGGTGCATCCTCCCAACAAGGAACAGCAACCTGCTATTTAAAATACCAAATACATCCAAGAGCCTCTACAACTGTAGTGGGAACTGCTCAGTACTCAAAACTTCTGAAGATGAAGTCACTTACTCTGAGACTAAATAGGAGCTTAACAGTCTAGCTTTATGCTCCTATTTTTGAAACTTTTGGCCCATAGTCATTTCCCTTGCTCGCTAGGCAGCAGTACTCAGATTTTTCTAGCAAACAAGCTCTCGTGTAAATCAGCCAATATAAAGAGTTCGTAAATCTCTGTAGAAGTAATAAAAACACAGTGCAATTGGCAACAACTAAATTTATGACTGCTGAAAGTACCAGACACATCTGGCAGACACATTAACTCCTCTGCTGCCAAACATGCTCAGTATATCCTAGACTTCCACTGACTTGCATAGTCTTTATTTAAAATGCCACTGCAGAAATGTAAAGCGAAGTGCCAGTGAATGGATCTACATTTATGAGATGGGTCTTGCAGAATATCAAACCATGAAGAAATATTTTCCTAATTAAATAATTTGTGTGCAAAAACACACAAACCTATAAAATATGCTGAAACACACCCAGTTCAAAGGTGAACGTATTTCTCTATCAGCAAATGCTTTCATTCACAGAGAGAGACGGGGAACGGTTTTCACATGGTGTTTTGGGAAAATATCAAAGCTGAAAGTAGGGCTAAAGAACTAAAACAAAGTAAGAACTAGCAAGAATAGCATCTAGGTTCCTTACTTACTCCATGGGCTTGCATTTGTCCAGCCAGGATTAATGAGAAATTTAAGAGAGCTATTCCATTCTACTATCATAAATTCACCTCTCGCTTCTGAAGAACCTGAAGTAAGGTCTACTCATCTACAAGGATTTTATTTGTGTGGGGTTTTTTACTCCTCTAATCTCACAACAGCCACAATCACCTGCAAGTCCTCACAGCATTTTCTTTGTTCCCAATGGAAGAAGACTGCACTATGACTGGTGTACAGGCATATTTCTGTGCATGTGGTTGCTCCATGCTTCAGAAACATCCCAGGCGAGGGAAATAATGTATAGTAAGTTCACAGTTATCAGAAGAAAAGACACACAATCTTCAGAAGCAAATCCATAGCAAATGAGGACTCATCAACTTAAGGGCTCACAGATTCAAATTCCTGTCCTTCGCACTCCGAGCACAAGAGCGTTATGCCACCTATAGATTTCTGCACTTGTTGCCCCCTAATTTCTGCTAGCACTGTGCTCTCAGCTTTCAGGTCTGACTGGGCTTTCACACGTTCTTTGTCTTCCAAATTGCAACACTATTCCTCTTGTCTCCTTTGAGGTCTTCCTTCAAAAGCTACTTCTTCTTTCTTCCATGAATCTTTCCCCTCCTTTTCTCCCAATTGATAATCTCCTAATTTACATTAAACTTATCTACACTCATCACAGGAATTGTTTGTTCTCCACCTCTTTGCTAAGACTCCACTGCTTGTAAAAACACAAAAAGTATACTCAGTGTGCTATAAACGTCACAAAAATAATAATAATGTAACGTCGTTATCTCATGCTAGTCCTTCTTCTCTTGCTATAAATGACCTCACTTGCTATAAATTACCTGTTTACACCAATTTAAGCAAGATGATCTTCAAGTAGTGTGGTATGTCATCTGGAACATTCTTTTTCAAAGACTATTTGGGTCTGATTCTTACTGGTTTTGCACTTTCCTTTATACTTTTGCACTAACTTTAATTTATGCCTGGCTGAATTTACTCCTAGCACAAGGTTAAGGAAAATAAGACCATAAGTGTATTAAAATAAAAAATCTTCTAATTAATTTTCTCCTCCCTAAGACAGATCAAAATAATGAAGCCAATAAAATAATTCAGTTGAAACTAATTAATAACAAAATTTGAGAAGGTCCTTCAAGATTTTTGGCTTTCACCAATGAGAAACTAATAAGCAGCACATAAAAGCCACTTAAAGGCCAAGCTTGCAAAGACTACATCCATACTTAACTTGATACATATAAATGCTCAAAAAGATCACTTTGTGAACAGATGAGTATTAAGTTATGTTTACACACAAAATTTGCAGGATCAGAGCCTTAATTTATATTTGTCTGAGTATCTCCATTCAGAAAACAAATCTTATGAGTGAAATTAAAGGATCTTCTAGGATCAGGCATTCTATAAACTTACCATGGATGATCAGCTTGACCTCCTTGACTTGTTTGCCAGCAGTGTTGGTGGCGCTGCACTGATAACGACCTTTGTCAATCCTTCGAGCATTCTTTATGTGTAGAACTTGATCTTTGTCCAGAAGCTCAACATTGGGATCACCCAAAAACAAGGGCCTGGAATAGAGATTATTTTGCTTCACAGAACTCTGACCCAATCCTTTCAACATTAATTTAAACTGACGGTAATAAGAAGAGGTCCTTTAATGGCAGTAATTGTACCATTAAAGAGTACCATTTAGCACTAGAGCAACAGCATTAATCCGAAGAACCACCATAAAGTGACAAACTATTATAATTAACTATTCCTAGTTTTTAGGAGAAACAAAAACACAAAAGTGCTTTATGCAGGTCATCCAGGATGCCTGCATCAGAGCCAGAGTCCTACTCCTGATCTCAGTTCCTTTTTCTAATTACTTAGGTCATAACAGTCCTTTGCTGATAACAAAATGTCTGCATTTACCAGATTAAAGTGTCAACATATCAATACCAAAGAGTGAGGAATTGTCACATCGGAATATCTGTGAGCAGTAGCCAATGTCTATACTTAACTACATTGTTAAACATCAACACTATTTAAAAATATTTACAGCCCATTTTGGTTTTCAGCTAATATTTAAGCCGCCAAGAATTCTTCTCTTGGTATGCTTTCCTGGAAGATGAGATGAAGAATTGAAACATGCAGGCTACAAATGTTTTAAAACCTTTAATGTATAGATGCAGAACTGCACAAGGCACTAGCTAGAAAATTGTTTGACGTGGGTACTGTCTACCAATGAAAAAATCATATCAGCAAAACAACTGTATTTTAACTAATGATATGTTTAAAATAATCCAGATAGAATAAATTCATAGAATAAACTCAAAGAAACGGTTACATATATCTTAGTTCAAGCACTGTCTGGCTTCAAATACTGTAAATCTGCTTTGCAAGTGCCAGTGTCAGTAATGGGACAGTTCACAAAGAAAAGCAGGATGCTAACTTTTCATTAAAGAACTTACCACCTCACACCACCACAAATTATATCCGATGACAATAACTTAACACTAAATAGTTAAAAGCAGAGCTTGCTGGTACAGTGTACCTTCTCTGTTCTAAGGGAGGAATAACCTAGACACAAATCACAAAAGCTATAACACACTTACTTGCCATCTTTGAACCAGTGTATGTCAGGAAAAGGGAAGCCTTTGGCTCTACATTCCAGACTGATTTCCTGGTTGAGGATGACTGCAATTTCACCGGGGGTATCAGCACCTATTATACTTGGTGGAACTTTAAAAAGACAAACATTACAGGAAGAACTGATATTTAAGCCAGAGAAGGTATGCTATGAAACTGGAAAAAATGCAGTAGTGGATCATACTATTCCCTTGAAACAACTTTAGTTTTCACTGCAAAGTGACTCCTGCTAGATCACAACGTCATTTCTACCATGACAAGCACTTCCACACTTGTTTTACGTACAGTTCACCTGCACAACTCCAATGTTAGACTGCTGTACGCTCAAAATACAAAACAAAGTATCAAAGACCAAAATCCAGCAATGAAAAGCAGCATTTTGTCTGTGTTACTATAAGAATGGCAAATTCTAAGTATTCAAAAGCCACCATGATGAGTGCTTCGGCAGCCAATATTTAATGGACAGTGAGAGGAAGAATCTATTTATAATGAGTTGAAATTTATTGGCTTCTTAAATAGCAACTGTTTTTCAGATCACCATCTTAAAAAAAAACAAACAAAAAACCAAAACCAAAAACATAGAACTAACCTAGTATATCTAGGTTAAACAGCTTCTCAGAACTTCCGCTACATTTATGGCTTTGCATGAATATTGTCCAGCATCATCAGTAGCAGCTTTAAGGAGCTTCAGTATCTTCCCATTGTGCAAAATCTGGAGAGTGCTGCTTTCCACAACCTTAAAAGAACCCGAGACATTAGCCTTATGTGATCCAAGTTACATCAGCCAAATATCACAGCTGGAATTTTTTAAGAAAATGGTAGTTTTAGTCTAAGGATTATCTGTTTCCCCTTTCAGTTACAGCACTAATCTCTTCGACTTTTGCAATCTATTCAATATGACTTGTAGCTCAAAATACAACAGAGAGTGGGAAAACCAAAGAAATTCTTTGTCCATCAGTAATGGTCACTCACAAAGGTGCATAAAGGGGTCTCTCCTCATCTTAAACTATCACTTATCAGCTACAAGTAGAAGCATAGGACTCAAAAGATAATCCTAAGAAATCCAAATCACGTCCAAGAGTTCTTATTTCTCCATCTATAGAATAAAGAAAATACCATTATTGGTCCCCTCTCCAAGGACTCTGGCATCTGCAATACTGGGAGATTGCTAAGGCTAATTCCTAGGGGAATCTTGAAAATAAAGAGTTTACTTTTGACTTATTGAACAGCTAAGCTAATGGATTAGTCATATTTAGCTGGCTTTCTGTGTGGGTGTTCTCAGTGCAGTTTAAATATACATAAAGGCATGTACATGTATTTACTTTAAATGAACTCTCATACCAAGCACTCAAAAGTTAACACAAAACTGACTGACGATGGCTATGTTACTTCAATTAGGTTACTCGTACATACCTGGATATCTTCTTTATACCAGGAGATGATTGGGAAGGGGTTACCAGATACTTCACAGAAGAGACTTACAGGGTGATGAACAACTACAGATGTATTTGTCACCTTTTCTTGATCTCTTATTTCAGGAGGAACTACAAGAAAGTTCAAAGTCATGCATTAAGCCTTCTATTCCAGTGATTTCCCACTTCCTCCTTCCCCCCAAGTCAAGGACCTCGGGAATCTAAATTTCTCAGACCATTTTCATTCCCTCGCCAATGCTTCCATTTGCCTTTTGGATCTGGACATACCTCCCTGTGTCCTTTCTTCTCTTTATCAAAAAAGAGTCTTCTCTTGCCCAATAACAGACTCCCAGGGAAATACACTCAAACACAATCACCATCACCATTTTAAGAGAATAATCTTAAGATTTAATCTTAAATTTAATTTTATTTACTCTTAAGATCCCATGTTATTTGCTTAGCATATAAAGGAAGCAAATTCCAGGGAGTCATCCTTCCTCTTCACTGCTCCAGTCATCCCCAAGAACATCTGCCTATCATTTGTCCCACTATGAATGCAAAGAGAATGGCCTTATGTGGTGGATTAGAAAGTTCAAATCCCACTGATGAGCCCTGCTGGCACAAGATGGAATTCCTGCTTTTCTCAGCATAAAGATAAGGATATAATCCTGCTCAGGCATCAGAACTAACTATCATGGGAAGTGAACAAGTCTGTAATAAAAGTACTCTGTAAGAAGCAAAATATCAAAACATATCTCAAGGCCACCTGCAGAGTTTCTATTTTCCAATTAGGACTCTGGAAGAAGAATATCAAGAGCAAGAATTCTCCTATTCTATGTTCATTCTGATAAATAACTTTTCTCATATTGGTATTTGAAATGCAGATCTATCACCCAATCTTTAATTTCTACAGTACAAAAGCCTTCATTTGTTATTTGCATTAAAGTTTTCAAGTATAACTAGAGCCCTCTACAAATGAGACGCACTTCGCTCTTTGAGCAAAGCAAAGGTGGTTTGTGCATAAAGTCACACAGAACAGAAACAACAGAAAAAATACAGAGAGTATCAGAGTAACAGAAATGCAAGTACTCCGATTAGATTTTATAATTTAACTGCACATGGGCAGATTTGGGGCACGCAATTTCCAACAATAAAAGAGAAGACGTTCTTCAAAAACAGTTCGAATAGTTGTTATTTATTATTTACCATTAACTTTTAGGTTGTATTTTCTTTCTGTGCTTCCAGCTTCATTGGTTGCCACACAGATATACTCTCCATTATCAGACGGTGTAACAGAAGCTATGATCAGCAGCATCCCGTCCTCCAGAATTGAAATCCCTGGTTCACTGCCTGTCAGCTCTCTTCCATTACGTAGCCATTTGATAACAGGCTTTGGAATACCTAACAAGAAAAACGTGAAACTTCAAGAAATGGTTCTCTCAGCTCAGAATAAGAAAGATTCAAACAATTCCCACTGCTTGCTGGAAGTCTTACTGGCAAGGACAATGCACAGGGAGGCTATGAGCTTTCAAACTTAGAGGAGGCCCCAACTGTTACAGTATGATTTGAAGATTAAAAATCTTAGTCCTAAACATTATAATATCCTTGTTGGCTAGCAATGATTTTTCACAGAACTTCCACACATGGTGGTTATTTAAATGACTCTTAGTTTGAATTTTTCCACATAAAGTATATATGGAAAATACTGTGCAGGTTGTACATTTTTACCACAACAAGGAGAACACAGAAACTTAGTAATTTTCAATGGTCAACAGAAAAATACACTTTTGTCGCTAAAGGTGGCAACAATGATACGTACCTTTTGCTGGGCACGGGAATGCAATGCGTTGATTTGCCACTCTTTCTTGAAAGGGACTGTTGTATGGAGGATCTAGATCCTCAATAGTAGGAGACTCTGAAAGAAAATTAGACCCGCAAAAAATTCTTGACCTCTGCTCCCAAATGTGAAAATACAGTCTGGTGATGCATCACTTCTAAGTCTCTCTTATTCTCACAAGGTCAGATTCCAATAACCCTCTATACATTGATGAAGTGTACTATACAAGCGTCTTGATTTCAATGGGAATATTTAGGAAGTAAGCAGTACAAAGAGGCTTTCAAATTTGACTGAAATTGGTCCTCTCTAAAACCCACTATATTTGTTTTGAAGGCAGAGACAGTGTTTCTGCAAAATCTGAAAAATATTATTTAAACTGTTTTTTCTCATACAACATATTAGTACTACTTCCATCCTTTGTTCTTGCATCTCATTTTAAACTTGTGTGCAGACTTAGACTATACAAAGAATATTACTTATAATTAAGTAAAACTCTTTGTTGTTTGTAACAAGTGGTTCGCAGCACCTCTAATCCAAAGGGATCGGAATGTTGCCTTTAGATTATTACAAAGAAGAAATAATTGCTGCTTAGCTTAAGTCAGTCATGCTACATTGATGTATGTCAGTCCATCAAGTGAGGAGTTACACTACATATTTAAATTGGCATGTTGACCACTGTTGCCCCGTCACCATTTCAATAGCATACTCACTGATTGAGTGAGGAGCTCATTTTCAGCTCATGAAAAATTCCAATTCTGTTTAAAGCTGTGACACCAGGCTCTGAGGTTCAGAGACAGTCTCTGAAAATGTGAGACATCTGAACACACGGAGATAATATTTGAAAAAGAGGTTTCCCATACTGGAATCTGATTTTAATTACCTACTACAAAACCAAATCATAAGTAGCTTGAAGATTATTTTTATTAAAAAAAAAGTAATATATTTTGAGTTTCTTTTTCTTATTTCTGCAAACTCTCCAAAGACTATTTGCCTATTCTAATTTTCCTTAATTAACATCAGAACATAATATCTAAAACAGATTTGGATTTTGCATCATATAACAGCAACAGCAAAGACCATTGCCCTCCATAAAATAAACCAGACAGCACTAGCATGAAATCATACCTAGTCAGGGCAGGAGGCAAGATTGCGGCCCTAATATAAATACCTTGAACTTGCACTGTTATCTCTGATGCGTCGTTGCCCGCTACATTACTAGCGACACACTTGTAGATCCCAGCATCAGGAAGCTGGACGTTGCTGATGCCTAGAGCTCCATCCAGGCTGCGGATAAACTGCCCACCATCTATCGGCACAGCACTTCTGCCTTTGAACCAAGTGATTGTTGGGGGAGGGCTCCCCTGGGCACTGCAGGGTATGTCAACTCTGTGGCCAGCTTGGACTTTCAAAACTCGAGGCCCACGCTGTATCTTTGGAGGAACTAAGGAAGACAAGTTTAGTCCATAGTAATGTGAAGAAAAGGATGTACAAGATCATTCTCGAAGGAAATTCTTTTCTGTTTTTGTCATTTTAGAAAATGTCCTTCCTTATTCACTGAAGCCAAATTCCCTCAGATGACTAAGAAAGCAGACCTGCATGTTCTCTACATAGGATAGGATGTACGATACGCTACTGCTTAACCTATTTGAAGAAGCTACATTTCAAATTCTACTGCGTGACTTCCATATGAGTAGTGTAATATTATTATTCTGAGCACATTTGAAGAGCTATGGGTACTGGTACACAAAACAATTCAAAAGCTTTCATGATAAAGTTAATTTTCCTTTTGACATTTTCATTTCCTTCCCCTAATCCCTGATCTTTGTATACTTCCAAACACAAGTTCAGACTAGGAGATAAAATATGACTGGGAGAGATTTTGCTGGTCCCAAAGAATAATATAAATCCAACGTAACTCTTTTGCCACAATGTTTTTCTTTCTAAGAATCGCTGACAATAAAAAGACTTATAAAGAATGTCTGATACAATAACAAGTGCCATTTTTCCAGACTCTCTGTTAATGTACAATTACAGATAAACAAAGATGTGCACTGATATCAGACTTCTCTATACACAGAACCAGACAGTAGTCTGTTATAGCCTTTATAATTCAATTAGTGTAGTCTGAAGGTTTCAGAGCTGCTGGGGGCCGGAGTTCCAATCTGGTACATTCGTGGTATGTGATCCACTTCAAAGACGTGTGCTGGCAATGGGCATTGGCAGCAACACTTCCAAACTCTACGTGAACCACAGGAGAATTATCTGTACACCCACAATTACTATCGATCAGCCTCGTCTGGGCTATGCCAGGCCATGGCTCCTGCACCCACTCTCCTGTGTGCTTTAGCACTGGCAGGAGGTACGTGTGCCACAACTTGTGCTTCTGTCTGACACAGGTGAGCAGGAATAAATGAGAGAGCATGGAGCTAACAATACGTCACATTGTGTACGTGGTTAAGAGACTGTGGTCGGGGCCCCAGTATGGGGAGAGTAGGAGAGAGACAAGGGAGTGACAATGTGATGACGTACGGTAAAAAGGAGAGGGAAGGGCATGTGGGTCCTAGCTTGAGCAAGAGCAACTAGACACCTTTACTGAGGGGAAGAGGAAGGTGGGGACAAGCCCAGGGTGCTGGTGTGAACAGAGAAAGCACAGTAAGATGGGTTAAGGTATTAGTTTGCAAAGGTGGGTACAGCTGAATGTATATGCATATAGCTGTGCACAAAGACAGGAGCAGCTGCCTATCCACAGGTGACACAGTCGCACACTGGTTTCACTACCAGCTGAGCAGGTGTGCAAGCAAACTTTGACATTCGCTACCAAAAGAGTTTGGATATGTAATTCCCATCACGTTGGTGGGAACTTGACACCTGTAAGCCTCAGCCAACTTCGCTATTCTCAGCCACTGTTTGCAAACTTACTGCTGAGAAACCTCTTGCACAGAGAACATCCAAGTGCATTAGAACAAGTTTTCAGTTCTTAAAATCCCTCCGGCTGACTTAAAAAGAGTCAAATGTCATATTGTGCTATAATTCTTCCACAAGCCTAAGGAACATTAAAGGAAGGGGGCTGGGGGTCTGTGTGTATATATATGTATACATACACGTGTGCGTATACAATATTTCCTTTCCACGTAACCAAGAACAACAACTTGCATATGAAGATAATATGACCTGAAAGAATACAGGTCAATAGTATTTCATGTACATAAGGAAAAACGTTTGAAAAGCTCTGCATGACGCTAAATTCCATGCAGAAACTTGCAGATTATTATCCTTTAAGTTAAAACTTACCATGTACACTCAGCTTCACTGACTGAGTCACATTCCCAGCAATATTTGTGGCTACACAGATATACATTCCACTGTCTGAAACTTGTGTCTCACTGATCTTCATTGACCCTGAGGGTAGGAAAGTGTGCCTGGAAAAATAAGCAGCATATACACTGTATAAACATGTATTGAAAGGTGAATGACCTCTACTTACACATTGCTAATGATTGCTACGAGCTAAAAACATCATTCTACAGGGCACACTGAGCTGTGCCATATTACTAAACTATGACTTACATTTACTCATTTTTTCTAACTCTTTTCTGAGCCAGTATATTCAGAATACACAGCAAATATCTAAAATACAAAATTTGGTTCTAGCTACTTACAGGACATATTAAAATCTGTCTTGTTTCTAGAAATGAAGGAAAAAAAAACCAAAACCAAACCCAAAACCAAACAGGTAGAGAAATGGAGCTCTTCAACCTCCTGTCAAAAATTTTTGCTCAGGCCAGGTCAGCAGGGTCAGAAAGTTAAACAACGTTTGATACTACTTCATCCCAGCAAAAAAAAGATGTTACGTTGACTCAAGATGGAAGAGAGAATTCTGAAGAGTATTCTGATTCAAAACTACCAGTTCTGGTGTTTACAGAAATTGTCATTATCCATCAGTAAATAGTTAACCACATAGCATTAATTTTTACTACAGTTCGGGTCACAGACCTGTAACATTGCAAGATACATTGGCCAGCTAAGCCAAAATCTTCTTATGTAGAAGTCAAAAGTAATAGAGAGAGGGAAAATAAATGAGGAGGGAAGAAAAAATGACAGCTAAGAATTGACAAGAAGAAATTCAAGTCTAGTACTCAAGCTTATAGACCGAATTTAGGGAAAGTTGGTGGGAAATGGTAGTATCATCTGTCTTCCCTTCCTCGCACTAATTAGGACAATGTTATCATATCGACATAACTGGTGAATTTTGGGATTGCAATGGCCTGAACAGATAAATGGAAAGAAAGTGAAGTGTATTTCCTCCAGGCCGCCCAAATCTGTCTGATATTATGATTCCTCCTTTGCTGCCCATATCTTTCCAAACCCCCCTTTTTTTTTTTAATAGCCCCAAAAGATAGATTGCTGGGGCAACTTATCTTCCATTATTTTGCCCACTAATTACATTTGCTTTCTGATAAAAGTTCCTTCATTTCTGATTTCACTCTTCTTTTGTTTACTGGTCACATTTCTAACATCATCTTTGGGTGGTCTCAAACAATTTTGTTTGGACTAATTCTTTAACTTTTGCTGACATCTGTAAACAATTTTATGGAATGGGCTGAGCTGGACTTCTGTTACTCTGGACAACTTGGATCTCTCCACAACAGCCATGAGCAAGTAGCCTAATTTATCAATGTCTCCTGAGGCAAAATGAGGACAAGTAAGGGACCAAGAATGCAAATTCATTAGTGCATGCGATGTGCTCACAGGACACAGCAGAAAATTCCACACAAATTACTAATAACAAATCAGCTCTCTGTGCGCAACCCTCCTTCACCAAATATCCTGGCCCAGCAGCTATCAGTTGCTGAGGCTGTCGCAGACTCGCTGGAACGGGTGGCTCCGAGGTGCAGATTTGGCCACAAGGAAAAGAGGCTCACCTTCAGGTCTGTACAATTCCTTAATTCAGCTCAGACACTGGCTGATTCCTTCCACTTGGACCGCTGAGAGACACTAGACAACAGGCACAGCAATCGCTACAGTGTGCATTTGGCCAGCGTTACCATTTCCAGGTTTGCGAATACAGCTGTAGCCTTTACCTCTTCTGAGGTATCTTGAAGACTAGAAAGCACTAGCATGCCCCATGACAGTACCTGGCACTTCAGCTGGGAACACACAGAGAATAATCACCTACTGATCTCCTCGCTTATTTTGTACCGTACTAAAATAATAAGGAAGAACTCCAATATTGTGGCCCATGCTGCATACAAGACAGTCTCCAACTCTTCATTCTATAAGGTTGTCAACTCAACATTTTTATGAGCATTTAGCTATGTTTTCACATGTTCAAGAATATCTGGAGAGTTTTTGGATCCAAAACACAGTAAGCAATGAGCCCTTGTAAGCACTCACAAACATTTAGCATCATCTGGTATTCTACTGGCAGCGCAGACTTCATATGAATAAAAGACAATGCTCTCCCAAGCATAAATATGAAGTGTTTAAGAAAAGGAAAACAGTTTTTAAACATTTACAATCAGGCACAGATTATGTGGGTCTCTGGGCACCACCACAGTACAAATATAACAGGATCTCTTTCATCTTGGCCTCCTGAGATTGCGTATAAACACGCACTGGAATGGAAGCTGTATAATGATACACGGTCTTAGTATCCTTTGGAAAGAGTTAACTGCTTGGTTTGGTGTCCTGGTTTTGGCTGAGACAGAGTGAGCTGCTGGCTGGGGTTAAACCACGACTCTTGGGAAAGAAAGTTTCAAGACCTAGTAAAACAGGGTCCTCATGCAGGACAACTTAATACCTTCTTATTGATCCTGTGGCAATTAGAAATTATACACCCTTCCAAAATCTTGAAAGCTTAGACGCAGTTTTACTTTTCTTTTGTTTTCATCAAACATTGTTACCTTGGAGAGAATGGAGATATGAGCTGCGTTTCTTTGGCCCAGGTAATTATGGGGGGTGGCAAGCTCTTGACTTCACATGGAAGTGTGACATCTTCCCCTGCAATTACTGAGATCTCTATGGGTTTATCATATGCATTTCCTTGCTGGTCTCCAGGCCTGGATACTCTAGGTTTCACTATAACATGGAACATGTTAAGAAGCTGCAATGAATATACGTATTTGCACAAATGTAACACCATACAATTTCACTTCAGATTAAACATCTATTTTTTATCAGGTATATAACATTACAGTCCTATTTTTAATGACATCTGCAATAGACATAAATCACTGTAATGCTGATGTACGGTGCCTGTAGCTCAGGCAATGGCTGATGCCTACATGCAATACCACAAATACCAACAAGACTGCACTATCTACCCAAAAAGCTGGATAGCAACAGATATATGTAGTTCATGCATATGCTGAGCTCTGCATTGCATCGGTAGTTTGCAACCAATACCTAAGCTATGTTACACTACAGCACCACCAACAAGCCATAAGTCTTGCAAAGCAAGCCTACACCTAAATCAAATCTCTTATAATATTGGGAGATGGTAGGAAGCTTTGGGACCGGTGGGATTAATGGATCTTCATTCTTCTATCAGCAGGAAATTCTATTCCTATACAGATACTTCCTATCCACTTCCATAAAAGATGAAATTATGATCAGCCCAAGATCCTAGTCCATGAACTCAAGGTAACAGGTATCAGGAGGTTTTAAGAGAATCATAATGGCTGAAGGATAGGCCTTTCAATATCAGCCATTTGTAAAATTGCCTAGTATGTGGATCCAGTGATCTAGGACAAAGTCAAAAGCACTAGTCAAGACTAGTTGAAATCCCGTTTGCACTGTGGGTATCCTAGTTCACAATCCACCTGCGTGGGTTTTACCGTCTAAAGTAGAATGCAACAGGGGGAGAAAGACAACGACACTGTATTTGATTTTAGCTTATACATACCATAGACAGTCAGCTGGACTTTCCGTGTAGCATAACCAGCAGCATTTGTTGCAGTGCACACATATTCCCCAGTCTCTTCACCCCCTGGTGAAACTACATACAGACTTCCATCAGACCCTGCAGAAAATTTCACATTGCTGGAAAGAATTACTTCTCCTTTCTGTGGAAAGAAAAAGGAAAGAAAAAAAGAAAAGTCCACAGTGCCTGGATTTTCTAAAATAAACCAAATTACAATCATTTAATTCAATAAAAGCTAAAGCTTACAGCGATAAAATAAAATCTAACAAAAACATTAAAACTATTAAAGGAATATAAAAATTATTAGTGCCTGTAGCATGTCCCCTAGCTTACCCCATTGCTGTGACTGATTCTTCGTATGAAGAATACTGTATTTTTACTGTAACACTGGGTCTGATTTTTTACTGTGCAATATGCTCCATGCTGAGCCCGGGAAGAAGGGAGGGGTGGGGGGAAGGTGTGTTTTTAAGATATGGTTCTATTTCTCATCATCCTACTCTGATTTGGTTGCTAACAAATTAAATTGATTGCTTTTCCCCAAGTTGAGTCTGTTTTGCCTGTGACCATAATTGGCGAGTGATCCCTCCCTGTCCTTGTCTCGACCCAGGAGCCTTTCGTTGTATTTTCTCCTCCCCATCCCGCCAAGGGGCAAGGAGTGAGCGAGTGGCTGCGTGGTGCTTTGCTGCCAGCTGGGCCTAAACCACGACAAATTTTTATGACAACTAAATGATGCGTTCCATTCATCTTTCACCATGAACAGCTCAAAGATGAGACATTACCTTGGACCAGACAATAGATGGCTTAGGAACTCCACTTGCTTTGCATGGTAATGTTACTGGGATTCCTTCAATGGTGCTGAATATCTGCTGTCCATGCTGAATAACAGGCAGAACTAAAAAGAAATGTAAATATTAAACACATGCAGAAGACATTTCAAACCATGGCACAACTCTTACAATAAAATCCTTATATTCAATTATTACTGGATACAGGCAGCAGGGTTTGGGAAATTTCAGCCTCTTCTCTGAAACGTAACATTGACAATGACCAGCCACTTTACCCTCCACTCTCCAGTCTTTCATGACAGAATAAATACCTGTTCATAACAAAGCATGTCAGCCATAGGTTGATCATTGGATTAGGTACATATTGTTTTAAACTAACTGTACGTATCTCACAGAGCTGATTGCAACAATTTCAGAAAATCTTTGTCACAATATACTCTGACAACATTTTAGGCTTCCCGAAATGATACTGTACGTGATTCAACCTATACAACACCTTTCATGAAAATGAGTTCAGCATTTGTGGTGGTGAATCAATTTCCATCAATGGACAACATTTTGAACAGAGCAGATATGAGTGAAGTACTGATCAAACTCCAAGCTCACTTAGTCTTCGTTATAAATGCTACAAAGTTGTGCTACCTGCAGTGATGGTTTCTGCAGAGACTGACTGTTAGATGAACTTGAATAAAAATACCAGATCACTTCACAAAATCAGTAACAAGAGACAACAAGAAGCCCAGTTCCCCCACTTAACTGAGCTGGTTTTGAATTAACAACAGAAAAAAGAAGAATCAGATTTAAGGCTATAAGACCAAAAACTAGATCTTTCTAAAAACATAGAAATATGTTCCTTTCTGTTCTCAAGTTCTGAAATATTCCAAAAACTAGTGTTCACATGGAAGGCCTTATCAGACACTGAGTACTTGCCTGTATTAAAAAATAATAGCTATTCTTAACATAAAAGGATGTTGCAGAATCTTCAGTGAAGCTTAAAATAAATCTCCCATGATTAATTTAACATGTGAGAAAATTTCAGGCTGTAAACCACGAAGCAGTTGTGACCCCACACAGAGTTAACAGAAGTATCTTCAGCTGAAATACAGATGGGTTACCACAACGCTAACACTTTGTCTTGCTGTCAGCGTACTTTTTGGTATGTTCTAATTAAAGAAAAAAAAGGGGGGGGGGGGGGAGGGGGAGACGACACCAAAAAACCAAACACATTTTGCCAAACTCATAATTCATTTTAATTCTAATTCTCCCATGAGTTGTGCTTCCTTATATCAGTTATGAACCCCCCAGACAGCACTTTTCATGGTTTTCCAGTGAACTTCCACTTGCATCTGTTTTGTTAATAAAGCTAGAGATGAATACTGCACAGCCCAACCTTTGTAGATGTTTAAAAATGAGGATCTTTTATGATCACAAAATGGTGTTATTTTTGTTTTATTTTAAAAACAGTCTCAATCGCTCAGTTCTTTCCTGTGCAGTGGATCCAATTTCCCACCATGTTACTTTACAAGGTAACAGCATTACAAAAGAGGAAATTTGAGAAATTAGTATAACTAACAAAAAAGCTCTCGTGAAAGCTGCTGTTAGCAAGAAATGCACTCTCATCTTGCATTCAGCACAAAAGCAACAAGACAGTGTTCCTTACCATACACATTAACAGTAGTAGTTTTGTTGCTCGTCCCAGCAACATTACTTGCCATGCAGGTATAATCACCGCCATCCTGCAGCCGAACTCTTTCAAGGTGCAGGCTTCCATCACTGCGAACATTAATGTAGGGATTGGGAACCAGCTGCCAAAAGAGTGATGTAACATTTTACTGAAGAAAAAACTTGTTGATAATATTTACTTTGGGATGCAGAGTGGCTTTACTTGACTATTTCACTTTCTTAAAAATTATATGTTCCTGGAGAATTTTACTAGAGCTTTTCCTACTTTCCATCGTTCATAAAAAGCTAACTTTAAATAAGAATTTTGGTAGCACCTCGTATTTACTGCTGGAGTGAGATTAAGATCTGCAACAGCAACTCTGCTCTGCCAGAGCACATATAGAACTGCCACTCATGCTTATAATTGTGCACTGAAGCAAAAACAAATTTAGCTGAATTATTTTACTGTGTTTTTTATCGGTTATTCCAGTAACCCAATTTGATCATAGGTCAGCTCTTGATGAGTGCAATGACTTGTTCTTCCACAAATAGATTTTTTTTTTTACAGTTATCAAAACCTTCTAACTTGCCATATCCATCAAGTAGAAGAGATCAGCTCTGAAGCACACCATCGTGAAAGATAAGAAAAGTTATAACTTTCACCAAAGAGTAGGTTTTTTAAAAGTTATATACCCTATAGCAACATCAAAAAAATCCATGAGCTCAGCAACATAGACTTGCCTTACAGAAAGGTTGTTAGAATGCAAAATTGTTCCAATCATGCCGTGCTCAGAAAAAGCTGCACTCTTCTCTAAATATAACTTACTCCCACACTTTCCTTAGCGTGTAGCTTTTGCCGCGAGCTTACCATTACAGGAATCTAGCACTACTATACAGAGGAATTAGCAACTCAACAAGGAGGATCCTGCCAGTATTTCTCACAGAAGTTACAGCCTGTGCTGCTTGCACTTACACAGTCTGAAAAAAACGCCAATGATTCCCAGGGATACAAAAACTGAGCAGAAAACTCTAGCAAGCAAAGGGTCAGGTAGTGCCAGGGTTCTGCTTGGTGACAATAAATAAAAAATTTTCCTATCATTTTTTAATTACAGCTGTGGAGAAAGGGCTTTAGGGAGAAATTAGCAAGCAAGATAAAAAGCAGAGCTTCACAGGGATGTTAAAGTCAGTAATTTGACTACTACTAAAGAAATAAAACTTCCCGCAGACAACTAACCTAGGCACAGCGTCTACACCACCTTTCTGTCTGCAGGGGTTATAAATTGGCAATGGCATGCTCTCAAAGGGGAAAGAAAACACTCTCTTTCATGCTCTGAGCAGTGCACCACCAGGAAAGGAGTACATGGTACAGGGATACTGACATTTATCTCATCCCATCAGCAACAGTATAAGTCACGATGTTAAAAAAACCCTAAATCTAAAGAAATCTTCTGGTATCTTTCTTTTTAAAAAACAGGGAAAAAGAAATGCTTTTCAGTTACCAGGGTTTAAACTCCAGCACTTTTGTCATTCTGGTAGGTATATTCCACTACCATTCCTATATTCAGAGCCCAAGGCTGAAATTCAAGAGCTAACGAGAATGCATAAAACTGCTTTGAAAGTAAGTAAAATAGAAGATAAAAGGACAATTCACAAATACTTTGGTTCCAAGTTCTTTTCTAGACCTTCACATCCCCCACTACCATCTCCTATTCCCTCATCTATGCTTCAGAGTTAGAAATTTCCTAGTGTGGGCAGTGATCAGTGAGGTATAACCATCAGGATGCCACACTTCCACTTTCATATTTTGAACAGTAATAAACTATCATTTCTCAGGGGAACGGCTGTACTCTGACAGCGCCTGCAGAAACTCAGAAGCAGCTACTGCCTTACAGATACAGCCAACTGGCTTCTCCTGAGGAGGCAGAAGCTCCTGTTGAGTGGTGGTTGCCTGCTGTAATTCACCTCGATGACATTGGATCCTTGTTTCCAGTGAGCCAGACCAATCTCGTGAAGCATCTTTATTTGTAAGCATAACATCTATCAGTATATTTTTACATCAACTTTTGTAAATTAAACCACGTTGTTATCGTGGCTTGAAATGTCAGTTGTAGATTTTCTCTGCCAATAAATCTTACAGGAAACGAAACATTCTTACCACCATACTGTTTTTAATCCACCTCCGGTCTGGAACGGGGTTTCCAGCAAGCAGTACACACGGCAAAGTGAGCTGCTGCCCCTCAATTACATTGGCTGTGGCTGGACTTACTCCAATCAGAGGTGTAACTTGAACAAAAGAAAGAATTACAAGAAATTATTAGGAATTTTTATATATTCATGTAAAGTATTAAATTTGAACTTTTATTATTAGTCCTGTCACTAGTGCTACTTGCAGCAGCAGCAGACAAAGGTCCCCTTGCGCAAGGTACTGTAGAAATATAGAGCAAGAAACATTTCCTACAATGAAAACTACATGATTTAAATAGAAAGGAAAAAAAGGGGTAAGAAAAAAATGTTGCCATCAACAAACAGCATGAGAGTTCCACCATACTTAATTTTACGACAAAAAATACCAGATGGGATTCCGGTATCTGAAATGTTAACGATGCAGACAGGAAAAAAAGAAAGAAACAAATGAAGGGGTAGGGTAGCATAGGAGAGAAAGGAAGCTGGAGGAATACATGTACAATTATCCTAAGACTAAGGAATGGCAGCAAATGGAAGAGGTTGTCCAGCTGAAATTGGATCCAATCCAGTATTTCCCTGAAAATTCATGTTCCCCTGATACCAAGTTGATATATTATTTTTCCTTACTTAGGCACAATACCAAAGAACAAAAGTAGCAGGTTTGGAGAGGACAAAAAATAAGTGGTATTTCCTTTGGGCATAAAATTTTAAAGGCTTACAACAGAGGTCAACAACCCAGTAGAAAATTCTGCATGCTCTGTAAAAAGCCAACAGAAAGCACTCCTGGACACATGCTTGTTAAATTAACTTTAAGTAATGGGGATTAAATAACACTTTTAAATAGGTAAAAACATGTCTATCAAATACTACTAGCATTACAGATTCCCACTACATGTTTTAAGTTAACAAATGGTTTCTTCGATGGCAGATGGACTCCATTCTCATCCTTCCGCAAATGTATACATTCCATAGCATTATCTTTCCTTTTATTGCCAATTGTCCAACTGAGATAATAAACAACTCCTTAATAGCACAGCTATTGTCAAAGCTAGACATTTACTGTCGTCTTGGATCACTAAGATTCCTTCCCAGTTATATCAACACACTGACCTAAGCAAGTTCACTGCTGCTTGGTTTTTTGGTTTTGTTTTTTTTTGAGATGAACTAAATGGCAGAAACCCCATCATTAGCATTCATTATTATGGTGATTTTTCATTCCCTAATAAATTTACTTAGGAATAAGAAACAGAAGACAGGATAAATCACTTTTCTAAGGTCCGTGTTATAACGTGTAGATGGAACTAATTCAAATTAACGTAGCCAGTCAAAAGACAACATTCTAACATGCAAAATTCACTGAAATCAATTACAATATGCCACGCAAATGTATTCTGATTCAGTTTGTGTGGATGACTACATATATGTAAATGTAGCATATAGATATGTCACCACGTATGTACATAACCCCCAGACATCCTATTTGTTGTACAAACACCACCAACTATCGCCTCCTCCAGCGTACGATGGTACTGAAATGCCGCCAGTCTTTCCTTTCACTGTCATCACTGACATTAACCAGTCTTACCCAGTCCAGTTACTGTGATCGTGGCTGGCTGTGACTGAATCCTTCCAAACTGGTTCTCAGCTTCACAGATGTAAGTTCCTTCATCACTGACCCACAAATCTAGAGGGGAGAAAAAAAGAGATCCGACTGCAGCATCTGAAATGATATTGAGAAGTTTGCAATACATGGATACCCTATCCTTTTATCTTTCAGTTTCAAATATTCGGTTTTGGCCAGATCATTCCTTTCCACCTGTCACGAAGTACAGAAGCAATGACTATATGAGCACTTGAGTAAAAAAAGCACTATATACATATATATGATACTTTTCATCACTTTATCTATTGCATATACTTTAATATAGTATATACTAACGTGTATAAATAATATACGGTAGTACACTATATATCTACATGTACATATGCTATCATATAGTGCATTGACTATGGAATATTGCTTACTATGTACAGCAATGTCTGTCTGCATGTGAACAGACACCCACAAAATAGTACGTGAGACATGAGTTACTGCACTGTATGTACAGTAGAGAGGAATTACTTCACTCAACCTGATTATGTCTAGAAAGGAATAAGAAAGCTAATTAAGAAAACAGAATAACATCACTTAGCATAAGGGTGATTGAAATGCTCCAAGTAACTGAAATCACAAAGCCACTTGCAGAATTTTTAGTTATTACCCAAATTAGGACTTGTCTAAAACAGCGAGTTTAGAAACTATTCTCTCTCAAAAAAAAAAAAAAAAAACAACCACCAAAAAATGAAAATCCTTGGCTCCTCGGTATCAGAGACCATAACCCACATATGTTTAAACAACGGTGTAATAATTTCTATGAAGAAGAGTGAAGCCAATGACCAAACACAACTGAATTCAGAAACTCACAGGAAAATGAAATGCATGTCAAAAGCAATGAAGTCAGTCTCAGAAACACAATCTCTGATAAAAATCCAGTCTTTTTACAAAGTTCACAATTTTATAAAGTAGTATAGTAACTTAAATGCATTGCATATATCATATTTCCTTCTGGAAACTTTTTTTTAAGAAGTTCAGTCTACTTACTATTAATAGATAGAGCTCCTGTTCTGAGTTGAGTGATAGAACTAACTGCGAATGGTCTTGAGAAAAGGGAAGCACCATTTAGCCGCCTCCATTTAACCTTTGGTTCTGGGTAACCCTGAACGTAGCATGGCAGCGTGATGTTTGAGCCAATATCCGCAGATTCATCACTGGGTTCCTGCGTGAAAACTGGGGGAGCTGGGGGGGACGGGGGACGAGGGGAAATACACAGAAAGTGAATTGGGGCTGCAACATGACATTAGCATTCTGCTTGTACTATTGACGACCTAAATTTATGTCCTATTATGCACAATTGTTCTTCTAACAACAGATTCCCAACTCTAGCAACACTTTACAAAAGCAGCCTTGCATGCTCTGTACTTACAATGGGGAGCTCAGAAATAGGCTAAACACCTCACATAAAATGAAAATACAGCCACCCCCATCAGACAAACCTGCATGCTCAAGTGTTAACATTATTAAGTTCCTCATCTCCTTCAAACAGCGTTGCTCATTGCTTCAGAAAGTGTATGTGCCTGACAGGAACATGCATTTAACAAGACACGATGTGTCAGGCCACAAGCAGTTAGAAAGAAGAATTAGTAAGAGGAGAGGAAGGGCGAAGTTACACATAGTAACTTAAGTTAGTATAATCTATTCTCTACTTGAGAACTACGTTAGGTTGAGGTTCGAACAGCTTTTCTCCTTCTCTGCCTCTCTCTTCCTCCTCATAACTTTTATGCTTTGCAAAAGAAGTAAGAGTGAAGGAAAGTTGGAGTCCAAATATGGCAAGGAAACAGCTTAGTGAACACCACCAAAAAGGTGTTCCCAGCACACACACAGACTTACATGTATTTGTGAGAAAGGTTCAAATACACAAGGCACCATTGACAAGATACAGAAACACTGAAGTTAGAGTATTTACTGACTAGATTGCAAGCTACTTACAGCCAACGTCTAGAGTTATCTTTCCAGAAGCTCTGCCTGCATCATTGGTAGCCACACAGGTATAGTCACCAGCATCCAGATCTTGTGTTTCCTGGATCTTCAAAAGACCCCGATGAGTATCAATAATGAGAAATGCTGATGCCCTCAACTCTAAGTCACCTAAGTCCAGACAGAAAAAAAGGTAACTGAAATGTAACAGGGTACTTACCAAAATCATTCCAACACAACAGTGTCCAAGTTTGAGATTAGTTCACAACGTGCCTGTATTCATTTAGCAGATGAGTACTCCGACTTCCACTCAACTGAGTGGAAAAATTCATTACTACATTAGATACAATCCCTTATTTTTGTTTCACAAGGGGAACGCAAACCCAAGTAGCTTTGGGCAGAGATCAGCATTAGGACAGTGTGCCAGGCTGTATTTCTCCTTCCCAAGTTAGAGACTACGTGTGGCAGCGACTTGTCTGCCAGCTCTGTACCAAGTTGGGAATACTGTAAAACCTAGAATACAGCTCTGCTACCTCTCAAGCTCAGCAGAAGCCACAATACTGATGTGTAACTTTCAGAATTGGCCCGCAGGTACCCTTTGGGATGAGTATCAAAGCCTGTTGACTCCTCCTTTAAAATGCAAGCCAAGTATTAACTGCAGTGTTCAGAAGTAGCTTCCTTCGAGGGAAAGCTATTTGCAAACAGACCAGAACAGGGTTTGTGCTTCCCTCCAGCCACTGTCAGAGATGAAGGATTGGACTGGATAACCTATCTGTTGGCAGCGTCTACCAAACAAGATTACTAGTTTTCCAGAAAATCAGCAGGCAGGTGGTTTATACAACCACACACAGGTATCAACTGCTTTTTCTGAGAATAAATGTTCAGTCTTGAGACATAGGATTCTCTGACTCCCACTTAACTCTATGAAAACTCCTGCAGTTGTGATACCCAATATCCTGCTCCGCTATTTAAGAAATTGTAGTAGAAACCTCTGAGATTTGGAAGAAGGAACAAATAAAAATTCCCTAGGCGCTGCAAAAGAATTCAAGCAAAGATCCAATGGGAAAAATAGAAAAATATTCTGCGATTTTTGTAGCATATAGCTAAACATTTTCTGTCAAAAGAATAAACCTTATTTAAGTAGGCAAGAGGCTCCGCTTTTTTTTTTTCGTTTATTATGCTACAGTATATTTATTCACTCCTGTATTTAAACAGGAGCAAGAATTTATGCCCTAGAGGTCAAGTGCCATATCTTCTAGATTTAGAGAATTTCACAGGTCAGTCACTAGTTGGATACTACATAAAGCTTTTGAGAAAACAAAGTCACTTCAAGATCATTGTTCTAAATATTATTGCTAAAGTAAATAGACCAAACACAAAGTAAGAAGTGCACCTTTAAACCATTTAACTTGGGGGGGTGGGATTCCAGTTGTTTTACACTCCATAACAGTTGTGTCTCCAAGAGCAATCAGAATTTCACTTTGAACTATGGTCAATGTTGGGCCCTCTAAAAAGAAACAATATAGAAAAAATAAGTTCCTCATCCAAAGCATATACCATTTTTAAGACATAAACCATGAAATACTCTCATTTTCTCTTGTTATGTGGAAGAATGTTTGCATTAAAAGTCAGAAAGCCTTAAAAATCATGTAAGGTGACAGACAAACACTGGGAAACAGGAAAAAGTAGAGTCTGGAATGTCCAGACCACTGGGACCATATGTAGAACATACAGGAATTTTAGGAAAGAATTGGAAGAGTTTGATCACGTAGAAAGTAAAAAGATTCATTCTCTCTCTCACTCCAGCCAGATGTCGGTCATCAAGAATTTTAGTAGTCTGATATTAATATATTTATGTAGTGTTTAGAGTACACAATTTGGACTAGGACTCCAGAGTGCTAAGCACACTACAGGAATTTACAGAAACATAATTCCTTCTCCAAAGACCTACTCAGGTTTGAAAGCCTACCCCACTTTAATACCCAGTTTTAGGGTTTTTTTTCCCCTTAAAAACAGCATAAGAAGAAACGTTAAGCCTCAAATATCACCTAACAATACTACTCAGATTTGAACAGGAAACAAGAGACATTTGTGAGCTGTTCAACATCTTTTCTGAGTTTTTTGAAATTTCTACCAGTATGTTCTACATGGTTCTACTAATTTTAACAGTTCCTCCCTGATGATGTGTTAGTTTGCTTTTTCTAATTTCACTACATTTTTTCTTTTACTTACCGATGTATGTAAGGGTGGATGTTTGTTTCTCTGTCCCAGCTGAGTTACTTGCCAAGCAACCATAAATTCCTGCATCTTTTGGAGTTGCCTTTCTTATGATTAAGGTGCCTTCTGGGGTCAATCTATACCTGGGAACACACAGGGGAGCAACCAAAATGATTAGTTAAAGAAAAGAGAGTAACGGTTACATCCACACTCCAAGCAGCAACAGCAGCAGCATGACCAGATGGTTATAAACAGGTATTGCTGGGTTTTTTTTCTCATTATAAGCAACAATATTAGTATTAATATATCTACTAGGGAATATCAATGCACTTTGTGAAAAGTGTTCAAATTAATCTTGTAAAAAGCCTTCTGAAAAAGGGAATGAAAGTATTTCTATTTCAGAGATGAAGAAATTGAAATTAAAGAGTTATAAAAGTGAAGGTTGAGGTACTATTTCCAAAACTCAGACTCCTGTGGAAGAAATAGTCAAAATATTTTGGCATTCTTTAAAACTTCTTTCTCACATAGGAAAAAAATAAAAATAAATAGAGAAAGCTATAACCCCTACCTGCTTGAACCAATAATAAACATATCGTTGTGTGTCCATACTACTGTCGGCTTTGGATAACCTGTTGAAGAACACCTGATAGACACTTCAGAGCCTGCTGTAAAAGTCTGATTCTTAGGTGAAATGACAACCCTAGGTGGTTCTAGTAAAAGAAATTAAAAACAGCAATTAAAAATATCCATTTAGAAAACACAGATTATAATAATCACTTTATTCCCATTTTCAAAGCAGCTCTATAGTGAGAAAACAATCCTAATAGAGGTCAGAGCCCGCTCATTTCCTTGCTTCCTCTAGCACAGTCTACCAATTCCCCAGCATAAACCATGCATACCTTTATAAAAGTTAGTAAGTCAGGATTCAGGATACAGAGACCAAATTAATTCACGTACATACACAGTTTGCTTTGTTCTGAGATGCAGAACTTGGAGCTCCCAAATGTGGGTACCAATTCTGCCAAAAAGCTGCCAGAACCAAGCAAAGTTCACCAACACGATCCATCAAGGTGACAAAACCAGG